>NC_056535.1:14774356-15088033 GCF_910596095.1 Thunnus maccoyii | reverse complement strand
AGTTTAGATAAATCAGTGCAATGTTTAAAATGTGACTTTCACATGATGTTTTAAACCCTTTTGTTCCATTATTTTTCCTTCCATTATGTTTTTTTTTAAAAACTTTTATTTCATATTTTGCCTTTTTGCCTTGTCCAAAGCCTATTTAAAGACCGTTGAGATGAGTGCCATGAAAATATGGTTTTTAGTAGTTTTATCTTCAGAAATGACATGCCAGTGGAAAAATGTCAAAGCCGACACAGTGAACAAAGAGTTAACTTTTCCCTGAATGTATCATTTCCTGCTCTGGTTTCCTGGGTATTCTGACTCTCTCTCCTTTTCACTTTCCTGGTGTTAAAGGGGTTGGACTAACTCTTACGAGCAGATTTTGTCTAGCGGCTAACATCTGGGAGAGCTCTACCTCTCACTGTCTGTCAGCACACTGACCTGTCGAGGAAGACCGACCAAAGGACTCTCTCTTCTCTTGCTGTCTAGTTGCGGTTACATCTCGCTCGGCCACTCGATCGTATTCACAGAGGTTTATTTTTTTTTTCTCTTTATGCTTAAAATGGGGAACAATCTTGTCACTGTCCAGCTCTTTCCATTCACCCAGGACTTGCCTCACAAAGGCAGTAATTGTGTCTCTGTTTTTTGTCCACTTTGGGGTTTCAGTCCCTTTTGTTCAGTCCTTTATGTTCTTCTTTCTTTTTCTTTTCTTTTCCCCCTTTGTTTCTCTGTCTGTCTGTGTGCATGTTAATGTAACTTGTTTGCACATGTACAAGATTTACTAGTCGATGTATTAATGTGCTCTGGTAGTTTAGATTTAGGTGAATGATTGTGTGTTTTTAAAGGATTGATTATTAGAACAGATGTCTAAAAAAACTGATTTGCAGTTAGTATTTTAAGGAATTGTGGTTTAATACAATAGTGTTTAAATGTTCCCGACTGACCTGAACCCGGCAGGGAAGCTTCCCTACAAAAGCTCATATTGTTCACTAAGATTTATTAGTTGATTGGTTTACTTATATGAGGGTGATTTACCCTCATGGCCAAATTCTCTTTCTTCAACGTGCCATTCCTCCTTTATAATTAAGGAAGTTTCTGCAGGTCACACAGCATTAGTGTGCCTCCTGTTGCTCTGTTGTGCTGTTTGCTGCTCAGCATGTTTTGTCGTCATGAATGGCCGAGTGACAAACAGAGCAGTCCTCAGTGTTTTTGGGCAAGGTGAAGTTGTCTTGTGGAATGGAATGCAGCTGAAAAATCCGCCTGCATGCTTAGCCCTGCTATCTCCATCTTGACTCAGTCTGTTGCCTTCAGCAAGCAGCCGCAGCGAAACATCTATTTCCTGGACCAACTTTGAACAGCTGTTCACCTCATCTGCCAGTGAAGCCAAGTGCAGATTCCAGCATTTCCTTTATACCATTGTGCAGTTGAGCTTTGAGCTGTATGTTTATGACTGTGTATGCTTGGTTGCACAATAGAAATACTTATATATTTTAGCCTGTTCACAGAATGACATCATCTCAGTATGAATAGACTGTATATTGCTGATTGGTTGTGTTTGTGGATTCATTTTCATTTGAAGTTTGGCATGAACACCATTTAACTGCTTTTTATCTCCTCTCTTTTTCCACACAGTCTTTTGAGAGTGCGTCACCCTCCCTGCGGTCAAGCAACCTGAGTGCTCTGAAGAAGCGCTGGGAGCAGGCCGGGAACACTGATCACAAGAAGCCTTCTTCCAACCCATCTCTTATCCAGCCCAGCTCACGCTGCACACCTCTCGCCCAGACCAGGCCGACTCCTATCAGCGAACACCCGCCTCCACTGAAGAGCCCTGACCTGCTGACCGCTCAGGAAAGTCAACGTACAGCCAGCTGTGCCAAGCAGCCCCCAGAATCAACTCCAGCAGGTGAAGAACAGAGAGGGATGGACAGGGATGAGCTGACACACAACGAAAGACCTGAAAAGCTTGAAGAGCAACTTCCAACTAGCCCCCGTGCCTCCTATGAAAAACCCAGAGTGCCACTAAACAACCTGAAGATGAGGTTCGAGAAGGGAGAGGACAATACAGGAAAGGTAAAAAAGTATAGCTCTCAGTAATCCTTTTATCGCTGATCATGTTCAGTAAATAAATAACATTAAAAGGCAGTTAAAGACAGATTCAGTTTAGAAAAACATCACTTCCTGCTCTCCTGGTACATTTCAGACAGTGTAATGAGCAAGCACCACGACATCCTCTTATTAAGTCAGTAAAATATCTACAAAACTGAATAATTTTCATTATCAAATGATTTGTTGATTATTTTCTCAATTGATCAATTACTCATTTGTTTTTCACACATCTCAAAAAAAGTTTCATCAAGCACAAGGTGACATCTTCAAAATCCTTGTTTTATCCAACCACCACTCAAAAACCCAAAGATATAAAGTGTATTATCATATATGACAAAAATCTGCAAACTCTCACATTTGAGAAGTTGCTTGCTGATCAATTAATCAACTAATCATTTTAGCTGTACTGCTACAAAAGTTCTTAGTTTGTGCATAAGCATAAGTTATGATCATATTTCTCTGCATGAATGTTTCATGAATGAGGCGTTTGCCAGCTTTTACAGCTGTGCATCTATTGGCTATGTTTCTCAGGATTTAACAGTAAATCACAGTGTTTATGGGGGGATTTACTGTGCTGATGTTGCTCAGCTTTGTAAAACATTCTTATATTTTTTGAACCCCCTTGAGGAAAAGCATAAAGTTTTTAACATGTGGTGAAGTCTGTGTTGCACAACCTGAAGTGAGTTAAATCTTAACTTTAATTTATAAGGCTTGTTGTTGCATCACACAAGGTTTTACCACTGATTATCCTACTTAACAGAAAATCACAACTACCTGATAAACTAAACCAAGCACAACAATTAGAAATATAAGTTCTATTGTGAATATGGGACTATTTACACATATAAAAGAGAGATAAGAAGATATATATTACATGACCATAATAACAACTTTCTGATCATCTCTGTGACCCTATTCCTTTCAAACTCATTCCCTTTGTTCAAACTTAATGTATTTAGTGAAGTAGTTTTGTTCTACCTGGATTCGTCCTCGCTTCCCCACCACCCACTTCTACCCTTTCTCTGTCTCCCTCTCAGTCCAAAACAACAAGCAATCTTCTCTTCACCTCCCATAACAGAGGAATGTAGGAACATTCCTGACTTAGGGCTGTTTGACTCTTCAGAGAGTCACCTCTATCTCACTTTTCATTAGCTACAGTGTGTGTTGTGCATTTTTGTCCTGCAGGCCTGTCATTTTACTGAACCCTCACCCTCTCATCTTTTCCATAGTGTCGTGGTTCTCCAGTTCTCTGAGTTGTAGTCTTTTAAAAAATACTTAGTAGTATGATTTCAACATCATTACATCACTACTAGGAAGTAAGATTCAGCTGAGTGGAAAGAAGAAGTAAAACCAGTGGTGTACATTTACAGGTTAGACTGACTACTGTTAAATGGTTGGTGAATGTAATCAAGCCTTCGCTTTACTGAATCCTTGAATGTGTTGTAATCCAGTTGGTATTTGGGTTTATGTGGCAGAATAAGATGGCGGCACAACAGGAATCCACAGTTTAAATGAAACACGAAGTAACGGCCTGTTTTAATTGGCCACAACTCTTTTCCACCCGTGTATATACAGGATAACTGCTGAGCCAAACTGTCTGGTTTACTCATTAGTGTTGGTGACACGTGGGCATTCACACACACACACACACACACACACACACACACACACACACACACACACACACACACACACACACACACACACACACACACTCATTCTTTGCAGTTAAACGCAATGGAATAGTTTTGGTTCTCTGGACTGGCCAAAGGCATGTTGGTGGCTCTCCATGCAGATCCCTGGTTATCACCAGATGTTAAATGGAAGACTGGAAAGGACATCCCCTTTACTTTGCTTCCATTTTTTTTCTGTAACTCCAGTTCTGGTTTACTCTTCATTTTAAAGATGCTGTTTTATTGCAGAGTGTCATTTCTGCTGCAAAAGAACCGAGGTTAAGTGACCAGTGGTAATGGCTGGTGACTCATTGTCCTCAACCTGATTCATGTTCAGTGCAGTTTTGCTGAGATGAGTCAGTAGTTTGAAGTAAAGGAAGTATGTTCCAAAGACATTGTCATGACACTGTGTTCAAAGGCCTTTAGTGTGATCAGTAAAGGTTGAATATGGGGCCAGGTTTCAGTCATGGCTCCCTTAAACATTTCAATGTAAAATTGTACATCTGTGAAAAATAATTTTGGAAAATACCTGAAAACACAAAAGATATTTGAAGTTTGAATTTGGAGATCTGGGTTTTTAGTTCTGTGTCTATTCATGAAAATACAACCATTTCATAGCTTGTACCCATTTTACACTGAGAACTCACATTCTGACCAGGATCTTCGTCACAGTGTTGACCTGTATGAGCCGTTGGGGATATCCCTGTGTCATGCAGGCATGGGAAACAGGACAGGAAGTACCTAACATACATGGCCAGTCTCTGTCTAAATTTGATCTACACCTACAGGTTGTGCAGTGTGTACTTTTACATGAATACTGGTCATTTTTGTAATAATTTGAATTTCAGTCTCTTTCTTCCCCCCTTCACACTAATTGACAGAGGCTTAAATGGTAGCTTATAACATTAACTCACACACACATTGAACCACTTAAACAATTTGTCTGTAAAAAATGATTCTGTGCATTGCTGGAAAATTACAAGTAATGGAAGTAAACAATATGACATAAAAATAGATTATCTGCACAGACCCTCCATATTACAGTAAAATCTCTAATAGCATTCACATCACAGCATTATAATGATCTTTATAATTGTCTTTAAAAGGTTTTTCTCACTTATTTATAGTTTCTTGTGCACAAATCTTGACTAAAATGTGATCACAAAAATCAGATAAAGAAACGTAAATATTATGGTCTGCATTTTATGAGAATGTAAGATTTATTGTAGTATTTGTATGGCTGAAAGGCAGGAAGGCAGTAAAGCTTTGTGGACGTGGTCTGTGAGTGATGATAATGTTCCAGATGAACAGATGTCGTGATTGATTTATGCTATAAACTAAAGTTAGTAGAGGAGAGGAAAACTGCGTTGAAGCATAAAATGAGTTTATAGAACCAATTTTATAAACTGGCTCTCTGATCCCACCAATCATTTTACTCTTCCAGAGTGGCAGAACAACACTACGCAGTACTTCATCAGAGGATATGGACCAACCAAGTGGTAAGCAGTCTTAATTAAATTCAGCCAATTTACTGCAGAATAACAACAATCAAAACATTTACTTTGATCCTCTCTTCTGCTTCAGGTCTGTCGGTGTCTGACAGGGTCTTGGAGAAGACATCACTGAGGGAGAAGATGGCAAAGTACCAGGCTGCTGTTTCCAAACAAGGCCCCACACAAGCTGTGAGTTCATGCAAATGCAGCCGAATTAAAATCATGTTTAAAACATAAAACTACAAAAATATAGTCTCCCTAAAATATGAGTTGAAATGTTGTTTGATTACAGTTTGATTTTCTATTACTTTTTTAGGAAAAATCTTCAAACCCACAAAAGGATAGAGATTAAATATTTCAGTGTTCAAAATGTATGATATTGTGTATTAAGACTTCTTTATTTTCTAAATTATTTTTAAAGTTTTAAAATAATCTAACCATTTTAAAATGTCAATTTAAGAAACTAAACTCTCCATACTGTTGATCAGTAAACAAATTCATAAGTGATCTCCTAAAAGAAATCACATATAAATTTAATAAATCATTCACAAAACATACTATACATTTTTGTAGTCTTACCAAACATGAAAATACTTTGTGATCCATTAAAAATAAGCATTGTTGATGCCTTTTAGAATAATAAAAATGGTCCAGAATCAGTGGATTCTCATGCACCAGGTTTTAAGATAACAAACCAAAGTTTACACAGTGATGGAGGCAACACTGAGTGTTGGTGATTTATGGTTCTTTTTCTGCAGATTTATCCACTAATGTTACTGTATATCCATTGTTTTCTCCTTTCCTTCTATTTAAATTTCTTTCTTCCTACAAATAACAGACATGGGAAAAATCATAATAGTTGATTATGTAACAGCCAGTTAACACATGTGTTTGTTGTCCTCTTGTCTTTCACTTTGTGGCTCCTCCAGAGTCTGGCTCCAGAGGTTCCTACCCCAAAAACATCAAATCAGAAACCTGTACCTGCACCTGAGTGCAATGGTAAGTCTTAGTGGATACTCCAAGAAAATATTCCTACGTTAATTTTATTGATACAGTCTTACTTGTAATGTAATATAATACATGTAGTATAATACTTGTACAAGAGAGACAGAAGTTTTTGATTGTTTTGTGTGTTTCAGGGAAGAGCAGCGAGCCAGTCAAAGCAACCAAGGTGAGTCAGAGCAACAGTAGACATGCGTAAACCATGAATCGCTTTTCAGCCCTTATTGATTATGGATCTAAGTGACTTTATTTGTCTGTTTAGAAGTTCTGCCCACCGGTGAAGGAGACGTGCATTGCTTGTCTGAAAACTGTGTACCCGCTGGAGAGACTGGTGGCTCATCAGCATGTCTACCACAAAAGCTGCTTCCGCTGCGTTCACTGTAGCACAAAGCTAAGGTCTCTCATTGTTGCATATTTCACAGATTCTTATTTTGCATTATGTTTTTTCTGGTAAATAGTAGCTCTTCTTCATTCATCACAGAAATTTGTCACAGAATCTAAAATCCAAAACATAATATTCTATTTGCTTCTCTCTGTTTCCAGTCTTGGGAACTATGCCTCTCTGCACGGTAACGTGTACTGCAAGCCCCATTTCAGCCAGCTGTTTAAAGCCAAGGGCAACTATGACGAGGGCTTCGGCTATCGGCCTCACAAGGAGATATGGGAACCCCGAGCTGAGGGAGATGAAGGTGAGGAACCGGTGAAGCCAAAAGAACCAGAGGCTCCAGCAGCAATGACGCGTTCAGCTGAGAGTATCTCAGACAAAGAGCCAACCCCAACTGCGGAAACATCCCCGCCAGTCAAAGTTACAGACCTGACTGCCTTACTGGAGACACGTGTGCAGACACATGTTAGCTCCGGTGAGAAACATCAGTCTGCGGAGAAGCCAGCTGAGACACGCAGGCTGAGGATCGCCTGGCCTCCTCCAGCTGGTGAGGGCCACTCTGGAACAGGAGCACTTAGTCCCGTCACAGAGGGAGCTGCTTCAGGCCGACCCTGGAGAGCCAAGTGGCCCCCAGAGGACGATTTACCGTCATCCTTCCAGAGCTCTGAGCGAGCTGAACTGAAGAGCCTGAGGAGGAGCTCTTCTCTGAAGGAGCGCAGTCGGCCTTTTACAATCGCAGCTAAACCTGTCCCCACAACCGGTCCGGGGCCCAGGGAGCCTCGTCGCCCTCTCAAGTCCCTGCTGGAATGGAGAAAATCGCTGGATGAAAAAAGCTCCTTTGAAGAACAACCCAAAGAAAACAAACCAGAGCTGGAGCAGGTGAAACAGCAAGAAAAGAAAGAGCAGGTGACACCTCAGACAGTGAGCGAAGACGCAGCAAGTCTAAGTGAGACCATCTCAGAGGAGGATGTGCAGACTGTGCCCGAGCAACGGGAAGAAAAAGATGAGCAGAGAGGAAATGCAGCGGCAGACAAGATGGCCGTTGAAGAGGGCTCTCTCAGAAGCATCTCCCCAGATATCTCGGCGTCCCCCTCACCACCGTTGCAGCCGAAACAGAACCGCACTTCCCAGGATGTGGGCTTCTGGGAGGAGGACAAAGAAGGAAGTGATGCTGAGGAGCTGAGCGCAGAGGATATAATCAAGAGGAACCGCTACTATGAGGAGGAGGACTCTGACTCATAGGAACATCTCATGGTCATGTTGGCACGTCAGTCCACCACTTAACACTTTCAGTTAGTTTCGTCATCTCAGTTTAATGGTAGATTATTAATATAGCTTTGCCAGATTTTATAGTCTTAAAGGAAAGATGCAAAAATGTGTAATAGATGCGTGTATGTTCATATATGTTACAATAACTGCCTTTAATTTCTTAAATACAAATGTTTGATTTTTTTACATTTTAATTCAATACTGTAAAAATATCTAATACAGCTTTTATATGACTCCTGATTATACTGGAAGGTGGGCCTCTCTTAAATTGAATCATTGCATCTCTGGACCTCATATTTTGATAATTATATGCATCCTACATGGCAAATTATTTGTAGTTGGTGTGTTCAAAAACTTAAACCAACACAATACTTAATGTGACACTTTTAAATTACAGCGCCAGCCTGCAGCAACCAAAACAGCCATTAGTTTATTTTTACCCAAACTAGAATGCATTAAAGACTTAAGTATCTTATTTTACCAAAAAGTCCACACAAACACGTTCTTTTTAAGATATTGCTGGAAAGCTAATGTATTATTTATGCATTACCTCAATTTAAATTGTGAATTAGAGGGAAAACAAAATAAAATATAACCCAAGTAAGTATGCTCTGGGTTAGATTTTAGCAAGCACACAGGTTTCGTCTTCGCTCAGGGATGGAGACGGCATCAGCATCTGTGCTCACTCGTGTCCAGCTGCCTTTGTACTGTATCTCCTCTCATGGGACTCTGTCGCTATAAGAGGCATTACAGTTAAAATACTATAAAGCAGATGATATGCAGTTTACCGCTTTGACTGTTATTAAGCTTTTACCTTTTCGGAACACCTGAATAATCATAATTACAAGTAAATGGAGATCTGTAAATTTACATTCAGATCAGTCAGTGAGCTATAATAACACCAACCTGCAGGGGGCTCTGTGGTGTAAAAAAATACAACTGGAGCTGTAAAGACATATTGCAAAGGGAATCTCAAAATCATAGGTGGGGCTATGTGAAGTCATGTAGTGTCTGATGGAAGTCAAATTTCCCCTACTGTGGTTGTATCAGGGAGATATGTTTAAAACATTTCAAAATGTTTTACCTTTGTGAATTGATCTGAAACCTCTGAAACTGAAAGAGTCGTCGTCAAGATGCTCTGGAAATGTTCTTGCCACTGTTACCTCAATAATTGAGAAGATATAATTAACCAAAGTTTCTACTGACAGCTATGTTTCCAGTCTGACATCTCAGTATATATCATCGTTTTGGGCCTTCTGGATTTCTATTTAACATTGTAAAATGTGGTTTCCAGTTTGTATTGTATGTAAAACAATTTGTATTGTGAAAAGTGCCGAGGAATATATGTTTGCACTGCAGAAGATTTTTTAAATAATTTGTATACTGACACGTTGCCCACTACAGTGTAAGTTGTTGTTGAAACACATTAAAATGTTTCAATCAAGAGGACAATCAAGAGTCTTTTTCACATCACATCTTCACTTGCTGAGACTTGCTGTGTCCTCTTTGGTGAGGAGCAACAATTTTATATATCACATACAATGAGATTAACTAAACAGGGACATTGTGGTCCACATTTCACAGGAGACTATTGCTTTAAATTAACTGAGATTTCTTAACTTTGCCTTTTTTAATCTGTGTCTTGTTAGGAATGTTGTTTATGCTGGCAAGGGCATTAATTTCATTTTGAGGAACATCTTGTCATGCTACCAGTTAAGCCAAAGAGCCAATCGCTTACTTTAACTGGATGATAGATATTATCTCCTTAAGAGAAATTGGTTAAATAGATTTTTCCATATAGATATGACTTGCAGTGCTATTGATATTATGCTTACTGTTGAGCTACAAGTTAAATAATGTACATACTTGACTAAAGATTTCTAAGACACTAAAATAAAATGTCTCCAACATTGATAAACCCAAATGATGTTGTAATTCAAATACTTCTCAGCACATCATCTTAAGATGATCACCATTTTTGACATGCTAAGTAGAAGACCAATTAAAGAAGGGCTTAAACCTTTGACCCCAGTAACTACAACACATAACTACAGAGTTTGAGGAAAATATGTACATAAAATTGCTTGTGGATAAAAAGATTTGATCTACATTAAAAACAAAAATCTAAGATGTTCTCATTTGCATTTAAAGCCAACAGAGTGAAGAAACTGTAACAATAAACTTGAAGAAAAAAAACAGGCAGAAGCAGAGTTATTGAAGCAATAAAAAGGAAATACTCTTTTTTTAAATTTTTTTTTATTTTTGGCATGTTTATCTGATTTCTTTAAGTGAAAAAAGACAAGAGGAAGAGAGAAAAGTCCAGATGAAATGAAAACATACATGACAGGGATCAGGAGAGACTGAAACATACCCTGATTGTTTTAAACTTGTTTCATGATTAATGAGATTAAAGTAGGGCTGAACGTGATAAGCGTGTAGCAGATGGACAACAGCAGCAGAAGACCATTCTTAGTTCATGTAAACTAATGATTCACAAACAATGTGATCACCAAAACTGAACAATGATAGGAAAGGGGGGAAAAAGAAAAAGAAAAGCCACAGCCTGTTATGCCCATGACAGGGCCAAAACATAAACAATGGCATAAACATAAACACACTCGGTTACAGTACAGGCTGATGTGAAGATGTGTGGAGTTTTCTCAGCACACAGTTAGCAGCAGTTTGAGTATCATATGAACACCAGAGTCTTTAAACATTGTTGGCCAGATGTAGCCTTCATGGCCACAGTTAATCATTTTTAAAATTAATTTCAGCAGGATCTAGAGTCTGCTGCCTTCACGACAACAAGGATCCAATAAGGTGTCTTTACTTATTTCCGGTGACCTACACGGCCTCCAGACATGCAACAATGTGAATGTGGTTCCACAAATATGAGTCACTACGATTCAACATCCAGATGGAAATTTTCCACCACCTACACGGATCCTTCTACCAGGCGTGTTATCTAATAAAGGGCCCAGACTGGACTAATTCATGCAGGCACTTTGGTCTTTAGGTAAAATGTTTAGAAACAGTCATGTTTTGTTTTTTTATTTTTTACACAACTAAAGTTCAAATAATCAATATTCTACCATAAAGCCCTCTTACTACATCCATAAAGCTCTTATGATATCTGTTTATGGCAGATTGCTTTTTTTTTTGTTGTTGAAGAAAATAAAAAGTAACATTAAAATACAGTATTGCAGGTACAATTTAAAAATTGCAGTTGTCGCCAGCGATACATAGCCTATTGTCATATTTTTATGAACAACTCACAGCTTATAGAAATCTGCAGAGAAACCTGTTATAGTGTAGTATGAACTGATACCAGAAGCAGTGTCTTTATCCCTAAAATCGTGGTGTGTTTAAAATTTGTGTCACAAAAAGGAAAACAACCCTTTACTATTTAACTATAACGGGGGATTGTCAGAGTCCTCTACTTTCACTGTCTTCTATTTCAAAGAGAAATATGTCTTAGAAAAACAATCACCAACCAACCAACCAACCAACCAACCAACCTACCAAACAAACAAACAAACACACAAACAAAAGAATTACAAGTAAAGAACAGTTTGTGGCAAACAATGACTGACTTCAACTAACGTTAGAAAAAACAAGGTAATTAATTTTGATTTTCAAATATACCTGAGAGCAGCAAATCTTAGTTATGGCTTCATTTTCAACATTCATATCTTTAACAAAATATTCAAATGTTGAACTAGTAAGAAATTTACTACTACGCCATGTTTAGTCATTCTTTTTTTTTTTTTTTGGCCTGAAAGGGTTTAAGGATCAGGAGAATTGCTCTTCACGGTTTTTCCCTTTTTGAGACATTTTGTATCCATTTCATCCAGAATACCTCATGATCCACAGAAAATACATTCAATACCAAGACCTCCAATCTGTCTTTTTCCTGTAAAGCTCAGTTTATCAAAAGGCTCAAAAGACCTTTTTTTTTTCAGCCATGTTTATGCTGAACATTTTGGAGTGATTATAACCTGTACCTGCACATCTTTTTAATTACAGTCCAACAATTATTCAGGTTAATACCTGATAAAGAAGGACAACACCCGCTGCACGATCTTCAAACGAACATCAATTTGGAATTTTGCTTCTGAAACTGCTTACACCTTCAGAACAGTTAAAGGTCATAGTGATGGTTTGGATTTAATTTCAACTAATTGTTATTACATTTAATTATCCCATAATTCCTAATGCTCACTGCTTGCACGGTTGCCACAAAACAAGCTGTAATGACTCCATGGAATGACTCCGTGTCAGAACAAGCACCCACGCTATCAGTCTCGCCACTGAGTGTCAGTAATACACCACCAACAGGAGGAAGTACAGCAGAGCACAGCAGACCTCTGTTAATGAGCACGGTGTGGCTGCAGGCTGTGAAAGTATCTGCTGACATATTACTGCTGATAATGTTCCGCTTATGAGGATAAATGGGGTCCGTTTGTTGGCTGGAACCTACATTCAATATTCTGTTGAGACCCTATTTTGGCATTTTACGTTCTTCTATTAACTTTGTGGTTAAATTGTCAAAAAAAAATAATAGTGTTTTACCCTTAAAGTTTTCTTATAAAACCATTTCATTATAAAGCACTTTTTTGAGGCACAGATAATATTAACATAAATTAATTTGATCATTATTTTAAAAACAAAAATTGTCAGCATGTTAAACCATTCTTACAGCATGAGGGAGCCACAGTAACCTCCTACGCCGGAGTGACTTTTCAAGTAACACGTTGGAGCCTGTTGATGTGGAGTTGTTATTTAAAGTTGTCGGTCTCCGAGCTCAATCATTCGTCCTAGCTCTCACTCTGATTTCCCCCCTCCTCCTCAGCCACTGAGGGGGTGCAGGTCCACTCTGACCTTCTCCCCGGTGCTCATCATACCGATTGTGGGGTAGAAGCCTCCTGCTGGTAAGACCACTTCCCTCCGGCCCACTACCTTTCCATTTCGGGTGAAGAACACCTGCTCAAACACAAGAGGACAGCAAAGAGATTGTATGAATGTTTGCACTGAAGGTTTAAGAGTTTCCATTCTTACATTTTTTACACAGCAACTCACCGTCACCTTCGTACCCTCCATATCTTCTCCCTCATCCTCCTCATCTTCATTGCTTGCATACAAGTCATTCTGAACCTCGCTGGGCTTGGGTAACACATCGAGGTCCCAGTCATCTACATCATCTGAAAGAACCCAGGAGGAGATAGAAAGACAATTAGGATGTACATGATAAGGCGCAATGCATCCTTTAGTTTTGAAAACACAATGTTCACCTCCACCATCGAGGCTGTAGTCACGTGGAAACATGATCCCACATCCCATAATATCTCCTTCAAAGCAGCGTGGTCCGAAGGCGTCCCCAACCCCACTGCCCTGGAACAGCTTCCCATCATCTATAAAGAACGACAGGGAAGCTGATTAGTGCTTTTTTTGTATCACAAAACATAATAATACGCATGACGACACCTGTAATACCATTTCAATAAATGTCATAAATCTTTTTTGTTTGCTTGAGCAGAGTAATCTATCCATCCATTTATTTTCTAAACCACTGATCCTGTTCAGCCCACACATAGAGACAGACAAACTCACTCCAACTGGCAATTTACAGTTTCCAGTTCACCTGAGCTGCATGATCTGGACTGTGGGAGGAAACCAGAGCAACCGGAGCAAACAGACAGCTTAAACATGTATCAACTATTATGTTGTAACTATAATACTGATATGTTTATTGGGAACTATTTTTAGCAATGCACTGTTCTGGCTGTTTCTAGCTGATGGAAGAGCAAAAGAAAGTTAATTATAGAATAATTCATTATTATTGCTATGACTATTCAGATTAATAAAAGAAATTCTGTTCTTTCTTACCAGAAATATGAATGCCAATTTGGTGCCACTCCCAATTAGAGCTGCAACTGATGATTATTATCATTATCGATTAATTAGTCTATTAATCATTTAGTCTATAAAATGTTAAAAAAATAGTGACACAATTTCTCAGAGGCCACTGTGATGTTTTCAGTTTTCTGGCTTTCTCTGACTAACAGTCTAATGTGTTAAGATAGTCAATTAACTGTCATATATGAAAAGGAAAAACAGCAAATCTTCACATTTAAGATTCATTTTCTGATGATTGAGTAGTTGTTGCAGCTCTACTCTCAATGTTTGAGACACAACATGTGTAGAGACAACTCAGTGACAAACCGTCATGCAGGTGATCTACCGACACTCACCTGCATGATAAGCTATGGACCCTCTGCTCCACCCTGGATGTCTGTTTTTAGGATAGTCCTGTGAAACAAAAGAGAGACTCATTAGCACATCAGTTAGTCTAAACTATGTCTCCATTTCATTTGATTTCATTTATGGGACTTGTTTATCAAGTTGATAATTTTATTGTAATGTTTATGTATACATTTTATGCAGTGGAGGTTGACAGAATTAAGAAAAAAAAGTCACTCCAAACAACATTTCTTTCCCTTTCATAAATTTTTTTGTATTAAATTGTTAAAGTAGCAAAATGTTGCTTCATCCTTGTTAATTTTGTTTGACAATGATGTTTGACATCATGAGTGACAGGCTGAGATATTTAAAGCCAACATCACCACTTCAAGTATGATCTGATGGATGATCTCGAACATGAAACCTGTATTGCGACACAAAACAAAACCAGGAAGTGGTATAAGGCGTCTGCTAGATTTTCTGTAACAAAATGGATCAAATATTGACTTTCCAGTCAACGTGTTTAGTCTAATTCTAAGAGAAGTTGTGTCTGTGATCTGTAAGCAGATCACTGATGTGACAGCAGAGTGGTACGATGGCAAAAAGTAGGAAAAACCAGGCGCTGGAGGAAAAAAGCATGAGAAGATTAGAGTGAAGGGTTGTCTGTAATGACTGGTGCATAGATAACAAAAAAACGATAAGAAGAAACAAAAGAGATAAGGAATGCACAACAAACAACTGCACCTTCATCCAACGTAAGCAACAATTGAGCAACTTGACACTGTTAAGCATGTGTTACCCTGACAGAGAGAGAGAGAGCAAGAGAGAGCGAGAGAGAGAGAGAGCGAGAGAGAGAGAGACCTGTGTTTTGATTTTTGCAGTGAGAGGTAATGGTTCCCATCAGGAGATTGATGTGTCTTGCAGGAGATGACGGGGGTTGGAACTCAACCTCAGGAATGACCTTTTGATGGATTTATAATGCTTCACCAAAACCGCAGACACATAAGAGAAAAACAATTCCTGGAAAACAATCAGCAAAATCACAGAGCTCTATTCTCCGTGCCGTCTGACCCCAGGGCATGACATGCCCACACATAGGTACGGCAGAGGAGTCGGAGAGAGCCTGACGTCGATGGTGAGCGCAGCAATGATCCACCACCTCCCAAGCTGTGAGCACCATCGCAGCTGGCAAAACAGCAGCGTGATCAGGAAGACTGACGTTCGGCCAATTAACGGCGGAGAACTGAGAACAACGAGAGCAGCGATATCTGAGCCGCACTTCGTTTCATATCTGTTATTCAAATGACACAATGACTGCATCTTCAGCAATTATTACATAGATTTATTTATATTAAACAGGATGTGCGCACAGTTTGTGACGGTTTCACATGTGGCCAAAAGCAGCTGATTGCATCTCTGATGTGTAAACATTCAACAAGTCTTCTCTCAGACCCAACGTATTTCCAAAATATTGATAATCAGTTGCTGTCATCATTTGTGATTAAATACCTCCTAAATGAGCCAAACTAATTAGGATATTCACCTCAAATTGCTTAGCCCGAGGAACTACTTGCATACTTTTAATTCTTCTGTGTTTTCTTCTTCTTGTGTATGGTGACCAGGTGTATGTAAAGAGGAAGTAAAAAAAAAAAAGGCAACAACAAAAACTGCAAGAAACTGAAACAAATAGTACAATCAGATGTTCTGATCTTATCTACTGACTAACTGTCCCTTTACTTGACTGCAGTATTCAATTTAACATGGTAGATTAACATGTAAATGGAACAACCTGCTTTCTACGGAAAACCAGATGTGGGGGTAAAATGAGACAATATTTATTCTGTTGTTAGCTTTTCCTCTTTCGGTCATCCATCACTCAGACTGGAAACAGTGAGAGCAGTGGTGTGTATGAGAAAGAGGGATGACGACGTGCAAGTAGGGGAGGGGGGGGGGGAGGGGGGGGGGGGGGGGGGGGGGGGGGGGGGGGGGGGGGGGAGTTTCCGTTACCGACAGATAACCACAGTACAGTAACACGACATGCCACATGACATGCGACTAAAATGAGCAGGCTCTTACCCTGCGTGCCAGCCCCAGGGCAATGTAACACTTTTCTCCAGCATCCGTGATCTCCAGCTCATAGTAGTGGAAGCGTGTGTTGAGAGGCCGACGGGCCTGAGCCAAGCCCACATCCACAATGCTCTTCCCTTTCCCCACGTACTCCAGCAGCTGATGAAGTAACACCAACACATACAGGTTAAGACTGTAAACAGGAACTGTATTAATATCCCCAAACATTTGCAAGTATGAGAACAATGCAGAACTTATACCAAAACACTCATTTAAGACAGGCTGAACCATGTGGAGTCTGAGATTAGTTTTGCAATTTTCTGTTATGGTTACTATCTTTTATATTTATTTTATACTTTAAAAAATGTGGATTGATTGAGTCACTTTAAGGGGTGAAACCAATAAAACATAAAGGTTAATTCTGCCACTCAGTGTGCGCTTATATTAATGATTAAAGGGTTCAACCACCTAATTTTAAGTACTTTTAAAGCTGCACTAATCAATCTTTTTTTTATATGTAACAAGGTATCAAAACACTTGAGTCGTGTGAAAGCTCATAGTGACGAACCCACAGATAATTATCACCCAACTCTGCAGCACCCTGCAGCTATGCAGAGCCTTTTAGTGTCTTTTACTCATTGTTTTGATTTTCCGGCCCGTAAACTCTAATCAACCTCGTTTCCAGGTGCAGCAGGCAGCTGCTTTCATTGAAAAAGCTCTGATGAAGCTGATGTACGCCCCCTGTCTAGCTTCAAGCTGCAGACAGAAAAAAATTAGCGACTACCTGGTGAACATAATGGAGCATTTAGCTAACAGCTAACAGATATTTTTCTTAAGAGTTGGTACAGAGCAAAACAAAGTTGTGGTAAAAAACACAACTCCAAATGAATGCTAATGTTGCTCTGTGTCTGCTGGACATAATAATTGCTTGCTAAAAGTGCTGCTACTGTGTTCGCATTTTCTAGACATGATCAATGATGTGTTTTAAGCGAGAATATGTGACTTTTGAATAAAGAAATAGCACCATTTAAGTCTTAGAAATGAAAAGTATTTTGCTGCTGCAGAATTGCTTGATCTGGGTGTGACTGGTAGCTTTTGGTGGCAATGATGACTCACTTGGGCTACTAGGGCTACGCGGCTAATATTACTTAAGTACTTAACTGACTCTTCTCTACTTGTGTTACTGTTATACTACATATTAACACACAACATTATCCTGTAATTGTCACTTGTGAGCAGAAAAAGTTACAGAAGGTCACTTTAAGCAGCCTGTCCCATATAGAGAGCCCAAGTCGTGCCCCATTTCCAAGGTACCTTCTGTTCCACTAACCCCCAACCCCATTATGTGCTACTTCTATTGTTTTTTTTCTGAATTGCTCAAACAGTGCTGGGGTTAAGCATTAAAATTTACTTGCTGGATTTACCATTCTGTGCAAATTCTTTCAAATCTATGAATTTTTTAAATCTAAATTTTCATTTAACCTATTCACCTTTTAGGTGTGTCAGCTGGACAGCGCACACCCAGAGGAAGAGTTCACTCAAATGATCATAATGACTCAAAACCCCCTGTGTTCAACCTAAAACTATGCACTTTGTTTCACTGGTAAAGCATGTCTAATGTTGCACTGGCATGGCTTCTGCTTTCTTCTCAGGTCGGGACAAGACAAGAGTCGAACAAAATAGGAGACCATGTTTTATTCACACGTTAGCTTATTAGGGATGTTAGAAGAAGAGATGAAAAAATAGGTTGCAATGTCAGGCAGTTCTTTCTTTCCTGGAAAAATGGGGTAGCATTTAGACTCATCATCCACCTTACTGTTTGTAAACTGGCAGCAATGCTGGGGCAACAGGGAAAACATAACTGTTTACTACATGCAGCAGAGGAAATCAACACCAAAGCTGAATCCTTTTCTAGAGAAGAGATTCCCAAACATCATCAGAGCTACAGATGAACACATTTGACTATAACATGACCATCTGCTGCTCTGCCCAGTTTGCACAGTTCAATTCACTTTTCCTTTGATAACTGTAAGCAGGTTGCACGTGTCTGTTTGCATTTTGAAAAACAAGCCAATACTGTTGAAAATACAACTACTGTCCCTTCAGAAACAATAGTATGATGATGCTGGTTTACTTTTAAATCACACATGCATAACCTGCACGTGAACAAGTGCACACGTGTACACCTACTTTTAATAAATAAAATATTGAGTATTTATATACTGATTCATTTTCTCCTCCTCTGTCTTCTCTGACAGTATCGGTGCGTAAGCACAACCTCAAGAGGTAAACAGACACTCCGGTTTTTGTAACTGTGGCTGACCTCATCTGGATGAAAGCTGATAGTGAATCACTCACTGATCCGTAAACAGCTGGCTGTGCGAGTTTCAGTTTATTTGTAGGCAATATTGGATTTTGTGTGTCTTAATAACATGAGTGTTAAAGACACCTGCATGTCCTTTGTTCCATAAATATCTGACCTCACATGACACAACTGTCAGCAAAATTAAACACAAACAACACTTAGTGTTATTGTTTTGGACACATTTTTTACTATATATATGACTATAAATATACTATAAATGTGGCTCAAGTAGATTAATACACCCAGAAACCAAGCTGCCTGCCAAGTTGCAACTTGGTTTATGGATTACAACATTGTAATCCATAATTTTTAATACCACACTAAAACTTCAATATCAAAAGAAATTTCATGTAAGTCTTTTATCCCTCAAAACCCTCCTGATCCCAGAGTAAAGAACCACTTCTTGCATGTTTTATGAAAACGTGCACATGTGTAATTGATGACTAGCAGGGGGTGCAGACTGTGGTTTGTAGGCCCTGTATTCATACAGGACAGAGCCACATCTGTAGAAAGGGTTATTGAATGTGCGGGTGGCATGCAGGTTCCTGTCTGAGGGCTATTCAGCTGTGATCCCCTCCCTTTCAATTCAAGTTTTGTGCGTATCAACGCCTGAGTCAGACACAAACACTGCAGCTGTGCCATCTCAGGGAGGGGAGGAGACGGAAAACAGACAAAGATTTAAGATCCAATGCTGATGTAAATGATTATTTTTTTAAGGTGCAATGAGGACTCCTGGAAATAATGAGCAGAACATGAATGAAGTATGAGTGATGGAGTAGCAAACAAGTGGTGTATCGCTGTTGAAATGTGGTAAAAGAGTCAAACTTCAGACTTAGGGCAGCCAACCTAGAATAAAGCTTTATAAAGCTTTCTAAAGTATTCCAGACCAGTAATCGGGTGTGTGTGTGTGGTCTCTGCCTCTGATTTTACCTCCCACTGATCTAACATATTATTACACAGCATGAACCTTAATCAATGTGTCACGTTACCTTTAATGTCTCTGACTGGCTGACCTGCTCACAGTAGAACTGGAAGTCCATTTTTTTAATTTAATGTTATGTTTTCGTCTCTCTCTCTGCTTTAGGACTTACCGTGCCAGTCACCTTAACATCGTGGAGTCGGGCCCAGTCCTCTTCATGGCTATCCACTATCATCTGTCCATCATCCTCCTCCATCCCCCATTCAGCGTGCAGGTCCAGCAGCACTTCCTCCCCCAAAGAGTGCATTCCCACAGCAGGGTAGAGAGCATCAGGAGATGCTGGGATTTCCACACTGCCAACCTGCGCACACATTCAGATACAGTATTCTTCAGGGTAAAGAAGCTGGAAACTATGAACTGAACAAAAACAAGACAATTCACAGGTTGAATTAATTATGTCTGAAGATTGATATGATAGTAAGGGACCACTTACTTCTTTACCATTCTTGGTAAAAAACACTGTTAACTGTCCATCATCAGAGTCCAGGGATATCCCACATCCGATTCTGTCACCTCTGCAGCATTTTGGACCAAACTGCTGTCCTACAGTGTTGCCATTATACAGCCTACACAAATACAAGTAGGAGAAGTTCAACAGCTGAACCTGAAGATATTTTGGATCTCTCAGATGTCGCTACAGCAGGTGATATAATCATTTTCAGATTTGGCTGTCAGAAAATATTTACACTAACAGAAAGAGAAAAATGGTACAGAATCAGAGCTCATTTGATTTTAGTCCCTCTGAGTAATAAAACATAAAATAACGAGTCATCACCAGTGTTAATTAACTTATAATACCAAGTGTTTTGACAGCAAACTGTATTGTATTTAAATCAGATTTCATCATTTTATAATATTCATAGTAATCACTGATAAATTCCCTGATAAAAAAAGCCCTAACATTACTCAGTGTTTGGTAAATATTACTTGCATAACTCCATTTTAACTTGCCAATTTCCCTGTGATAGAGCCAGCAATGCTTGTGCGACCTTAAGTGTTACAGTGGTGTGCAGAACTCTAAACTAAACTTGTACAAAAAACACTAATGTTGAAGAAGATGTTGCACAGTCAATCACCACAGTATCATTGCAGCTACTCTAAAGAGTCTGACAGTAATGTGTAGCTACGCTAACCTTCATCCAGTTCCTAAAATGTCAGTATTGTACTCTCACACTCACTGACAAAGCTCTTTCTAAAAGTAGTAACAGTTACCGCAAATCGAACATTAAAGTGGAAACAGACAATATTTCAACTCCCCTCCCCCGCCCCCCCCTGTGTTTGTAAGTGCTATTATTGTTTTCTCCGCTGTTGCAAACACAACCGCATCGCTTTCTGTTGTCCTCAGAGCATAGCTCTATGAAGAAATGACCATTTTAGAAATAAGAGAAAACAAAGAAGCATGTTCACTGAAATGGGAAATTGAAATGGTCACAATTTTATTGAATTTTTGAATTTGGGAAGAGGCAAAAGCTATTGTAATGATGTGTATTGCATAGTAATAAACAAGCACAAACAAGTATCTACAGCAGGCGTTGGCGTCAGGGTGGAGGAGGGAGTAATGTAAGAAGAAAACATTAGGAGAAGAAGTGGGAGCTTGTTCATTAATTTAGTCTGTAATGGAGACATGAAAGCAGATAGAAATTCTTTAGCATGTGTTGAGAAAAGTGAACTGGGTTAGTAGCATGTTTATGTTTTTACAAAATGAAAAACAACAGAGACAGTGATGACATATTTTCTGTCCGTTGATTTTCATATGAACAAGTAGAACAACCTGACTGGATACTGAGCCAGTATTCTTTGGCTGCAGGTCTGCTAGCTTAGCTAACTGATTTCTAGATGACTTTCTTCCCGTTGACTACCGTAGTTAACGGGAAAAGCGCTATCTCCTTCCTCTTTTGGTTGTGCAATGGTTGACACACTTCCTTTGTAGTGTAAATAGTGCTCTTATTTTCCAAGCAGATCATACCTGGTGACAGACAGAACTGCATAGTGAAAGCGACGCTTACAGGGAACCAATCTATATGCTGATGGTGTCTCTATTCTAGAGCCATTATACTGTTCAATCGACATTTACTTCATAATGATAAGTTAAAGTAAAAAAAGTAGTCTATGTCCACTTTAAATATGCAAGTGTGCTCAACAGGGACCTTCACAAATTCATCTTGAGTGAACTCTTCATAAACAGAAAAAACTGCTGTGTTCTCAGTTCCTCAGTCTGTAACATGAGTAAAGACTGAAGTACATGAGCAAAAGTGTTCTGTGAGTTTGTGCAAGATGTATAACATTACATTGTATCAGAAGTGTATTATTCTGCTCCATCTCAATGTCATGTATCATTTAAGAACATGTTCAGTCTGAAGAAAATCATCATTGTCACATACTTGCCATCATCAGCATGAAAGGCCACAGAATGTGGGAGCCAGCCCGGCTGATGGTCCAACTTGTACAACTGAGGCACCAAACCAACAGCAATCATCCCCCTCACTCCAGTATCGATGATGGTCACCTGCAAGGACCAAAAGCCAGATTAACACCAAGACACAGGACAGGAATGATCATTTTTGTCTTTTTTATAGACTCTTTGGGATGTATTAAGTAGTGTGCATTGTTTTATCTAGAAGGGTCTCCCTTCATTCTTTAAACAATTATATTTTAACAATTACATTTCACAGACTTAAGCATCAAAACAGTCAGTGGCTTTAGATATTTTAGATATCAATTTCCTCTAAATATGTGTTTTATTCTTAACATCTTTGGATGCCAACCTAGACTTCAAAAGATGCTGTTTTAATAATGAAACCAATAAGTCTTGAACTTCTCATTGAACATCTTGTGTGGGACGCTGTTGTATTATGAGACAGCACAAGCAGAACAAAGTTCGTTGAGTCAGAGGAAGAGAAGTATGAGAGGGGTACAGTGTGGGAGAAGGACACAGATAAATATCTTTTTATCTGAAATTATTCTACTTTCTTGTGGTGCATGTAGCTAGACCAGGGTAGTTCGGCCACTAAGATAAATGAAAGAATATACAGTATTGTGTGTTTTGCTGACTAATAAACAGGTTCTAAGCCAGCAAAGTAATCATGTTTACACAGCTGCAACTACTTTATATTTCAATGAACAAGACTAAGAGTCTACAGCCAAGCTAGCGGCCGTGTGAAACTGTATTTGAACACAGCAGTACTTTGAGCTAAATGTTGACATGAGCATGCTAACATGCGAACATGACATGACAATGATAACATGCTGATGTGTAGCAGGTATAATGTTTATTGTGTTAACTGTTCCAGTTTAGCATATTAGCATGCTAATATCTGCTTATTAACACTGAACAAAAAGTACAGCTGAGGCTGATAGGAATGTCATTAGTTTTGCAAGTATTTGTAGTTTTAAACCAAAGTATTGGATGAATTAAAATTATGTTGCTGGATTCATCCTCTGCAGACCATGAACATCTGTACAAAATATCATATCAATCCATCCAATAGTTGTCAGATATTTCAGTCTGGACCAAAGCAGTGGATCAACTTACATCCCTAGAGCCACTGCTAGCAAGGCTTAAACCACTGACAGTCATTTTATAGAACGAAAATCATACACGGTAACATAAAAGTTTCAAAATGGCCTCTTGACCGCTGCAGGTTTATATGGCAGAAAAGCTCATTGTTTCCGCTCTCTTAGACTCCACACCAGATTATAACATGCCATTACATTTTGCTTTTGGGTTGGCACTGTTTCTCTTTTCACTTCATGGAATTTCCAAACCAACCTGAAACCACATAGTATCTCTTTGCACAACACCACATGATGGTGAAACCCCTGAAGTAAAGAGCACCATTGTTATCTTAACTGAATAGTGACCATATGACATCATCCCTCGGGAGCCCTACACATAGTGCAATCTGAGTGCTGCTGGCAAATTCAGGGCAAAGACATGAGGAAACTTTAAGTTCTTTCCCATGACCTCAACACTGGTCTCCTGAGGCTGAGAAAAAGTATGTCTCTTTTTTTCTGTGTCAAGAGTGAAACATGTAGGTGACCCCTAAAATCTAACGTCAGATCTACAATCAGAATCCACTTAACTAGCATTGATTAGCCCATACCCCTGTTTACGCAAATGGCTTCCTGTCTCCTCCTACGTGACTCCCACGAAGTGAGTCACAAGGATGAAACACACAGAAGTTTAAAGGTTAAGAGGGTTAGTTACTGTATCACTACACGTCAGACCGAGGCAGGATGTGTGTATTAGGCAAGTTTAAACATGGTTTACTCTGAGAAACAGTCACTGTCCTGGGATGTTTACAGCATCTAGATTACCAAGAACGGTGAAGGAAACAAACCAGCACAGGATTTGTAATAAGCTGTGACTTGTTTGGCTCTGTGAACCCAATCAGTCAAGGTTGAGTTAAGAAAGCCCCTGCATTAGAAAAAGCCTGTAAACCCATCAAGGGAAAAGTACCCACTGAAACTGAAGCAGCAGCTGTAAATGCAGCATTTCTTCGTTTTTTGTAATACTATATTAACCCCATCCTGACTGCCTCACTGGCTGCTGTTTGAGGAAGGGTCTCAATCTGGTGTCGACAG
Source organism: Thunnus maccoyii (assembly GCF_910596095.1). Classification (NCBI taxonomy): domain Eukaryota; kingdom Metazoa; phylum Chordata; class Actinopteri; order Scombriformes; family Scombridae; genus Thunnus; species Thunnus maccoyii. The sequence continues at coordinate 15,063,885 of NC_056535.1, read as the reverse complement.
CAGTCTGGTATATTTTAGCTCTTAGCAGCAACTAAGAATTGTTGCTGGCCTGCACAGTTATCACATCTCTTAAAATAGCTTTCGTATGGAGTAAATCAAAGTTTATAGCAGGAATGTTCTGCACAGAAACTGGAAGAAATGTGTGTGTTCCCAGTGACTAAATTTCCAGTGGCTATTTACTCTGATGCAAAAATACAGTATACTGGTGTCTCTGTTCACTAATCAAAAGGCTTTACAATTTAAAAAAAACCCCAGATGTGATCAAAAGTCATCAACATACTGTATATTTTCTTTACCCTTACTGAACCTGTTAAACTGACTGAATAGTCTCAACAAAGCTATGCAAGAAAAGATGTATTAATTTGTTTGGAAAACCTGCTCAGCATGCAGAGGTGAATCTATTTAAATCTCAAACATGATAGTTGCTATTTTTGTTGCCGAGATTTGATTTACTGCTGACACTAACTCTGACTTTGGTGTTAATGATTTTGGCATTCATGACTTGAAGAATCAGCATTAGCTTCAGCAATTACTGTATGCCAAAACTCAGCACACAATGTAAAAAGCACTGCCAAGTAATTTGGCATATCTGTTTCCAAGCGGAGAGATCTTTGCTCCTCAAATGAGTTCTGTTCCCAGAAGGTGTCATGATTTCTTTTTCATTATGACTAAAAAAAGGTGAAGGCAGGCAGTCAGACATGATGGCCTGCCAAGACTCCTCTCATCAACAAAGGAGCCCTGTATCATGCTGTAATGTTAACACTATACACTCATCTTGGTAGTGTATTGTTTTGACACTTAGTACAAGAAATGAATGTACTTTCTAAGTTTACTTTACTCACAGGAAATGACACAAGATACGCGCCAAAGGACACCGATTGCATAACTTTCTTACCAAATACTGACACTTTATTTTAGTTTTCTATATCTGGGCCGTCTAGTTGTCCAAAACTGTGTTATTTACAGCTCTGAGCAGTTCCTCCATTTCTGTTGTGCACTGCATTGTGGGACAATGAGTGTCCTTTAATACCACACAAAATAAGTGATTTGTATGCATGTTAGTGTTCTTGATTATATTACAAGTTGTCAAACTTCCAACGTGAACACATTTTACAGTCAAACCCCTGTTAAAATGAGTATATAGTGTGGAAATGGGGGCAGGTTTTCGCATTACCGTCATTTGTCAGAAAGAACTACACTGTAAACCCCAGTACATACATATATTTACACATAGTATGTATGTAAAGCTTAACCCCTCTTGATTAATCCCCAGGACTTTTCGCTTTTGTCTTAATTTAGTCTGAAGTGGACTATGTTAAAACAATGCTGAGCAACTGGGTTGTTTTATCACACACACACACACACACACATCACATTTTTCAATTAAAGCTTATATTTAATAAGAGGTCATAATTAAGATAATTGAGAATTGTTAACTTGTTTGACTGTGCAGGGCTGCAACTGACAAAATATCAAATTTACTATAATGTAAAAGCAGTAAATTCTCCATCAACTTTTTGGCATTTTTGCATGAAAAATGATAGTTGCCAAAAGTTGCCAATTAATTAAAAGATAGTTGCCAATTAATTTTCTGTCAATCGATTAATGGACTAATTGTTGCAGCTCTAGACTTGTGTTGATAATGCTTGGGTATGTACTGAAGAATATTACACTGGCAGTTAATGAACCATGAGTGAATAAATCCAGCTGCTGCCACCTTTGGTACATAAGAATCCCGGCTGGTCAAATGAGCACAGTTTGGGTTTTAGTCCTAATTTCAACAGATGTGTAGGCTTAGTTCAAAGAAAAAGGAGAAATGTTCATGTCAAATCAGGACAGTAAATAACCTGTGTAGCTGTAACCTTTTCTTGACCAAGTGTTGTTTATTTGCTGTCATGTATGAAATGAACAGTCATGAATTGAGAGGAAACCATCAACTCTTACTTCAAAATAGCGATTTCTTTTTGACAACGGCCTGGCTGCCACAAAACAACCAACTTCATCTGAATTGCCGTGATACCTACAAAGATACAAAAAAACAAAAGATATTACTAAGGACTCGATATTATATAAATTCTATGAAATATAATGAGGCCAAAAGCAAGTGAAAAAATGATTCAGCAAAGTTACAGCCGTAGCATAAAATTATGAATAAAACATTATGAATCTCACGGTGGCACTTCTCATCACTGTTACCTGAGTATGTCTCCATCTCTCAGCATCCGTTTCAGCCGCTCCCGGTATCGCACTGCTCGCACTTCACGAATTTCTCGTATTCGCCTTCTCCAGTTCAGAAAGCGATAATGAAGGTTGATGTCGTCCATGTCGGAAAATCATTACAATCTAGGACAGGGGGGAAACAAATCAAACAGCTTTAATACTGTTCTGGAGGATGTCATCATAAAAACTAGATCTACTATAAACACTAAAATCTAAGACCTGCCTAAAAAAGCTTTGAGAATCTGAGACAAAATGACCAATTTTAAAACATTAATATTACTTTTTTGGTAAGTATAGTACATATATTTTTTTATCTATTTGTGTGTAATGTGTGCTTTGACTGGAAATTTTTTACAGTCATCCAAATGTTTCTTCATGCAGCATCATTTAAAGCTCAGGGAAACTCAGTAATTAAACCCTGGTGCTTTTTTGCACCACCGATGTGATAACAGTCATAGGGTAAAAAAAATATTTTTTTTGTAATCTTCAGTGATGCTTCCATCCGTGACGCAGACTATGAGCAAAGCAATAATGATGAACAACAGATGAGCAATTAGTTACAACGGCACGAGACCTCCTTAAAAGACAGCAAAAATATTTGACCACAACAAGATTACCACTGTTGCCTGACAACAAGAAGGACCTGGGTTTGATCCTCAGGCCAAACCCTTCCTGTGAAGAGTTTGTGTGTTTTTCCATTCACGTTTCATCCCACATTCCAGAGACAAGCAAAGGCCTGGACGGGGACTCTACACTGCCAACAGGCATGACTGTGAGTCCGCTGTTTATGTCAGTCCTGTGATGGTCAGGTGTCTCCCTTGTGTGTTTTCCACCCAATGTGAACTGGGACTGACACAAGCATAAACATCTGTTATATAGGCGACACCCAGGCACAGTGGTGCCTTTCTGGTCTGGTCTTTCTTTTCCTTAAATACTGCCGACCTAAATGCCAACATTTGAATTCAATACCTCACTAATGTCGGCCAGCGACTGATGATTATTTTCATTGTGAATCATTTTGTGTAGTGTCTAGTGAAAAATGCAACTTCCAAACACTCAAGATGATGTCACTAAATTGCTTGTTTTCCCCAAACAACACTTTAAAGCCTAAAAACATTCAGTTTACTATAAACTAAGCCAAAGAAAAACTGCAAATCCACAAAACTTAGAAGCTGGAACTAGAGGATGTTTGGCATGTTTTGCTGGTACATAAGTTTAACAATGAATCAGTTATGAAAATAGTTGCCACTATTGTTTTGACGACTGACTGATCATTAGTGCACTACATGAGTAATCTTTGACACTTTTTTTCTGTCAGGTTATGTCATCAGAGCCAGGATGACTCAGGTGAACGCAGTTTTAGGTTTTGTTGATCATTCATATTCATATCTCGGAACAAAAGTATCTGACTGTGTGCATTTTTAATTTTATTGGATTAGTGGAGGTTCATTTACATTCTCGAGGTGAGGGGGAATATACTTTTGTCACAAAAAGCCTGAAAAATGTATCTGTTTTCCTCAAAACATGAACAGTGTAAGGAAATTATGGACTGATGACAAAAACCGAGTAACCAGCCCAAATACGACTGATTAAAATAGGTGACAATCAGACTAGTACTATAAGTTAATGAGGTAAACAAATATGTGAGGTGTCACTTTATGTTATTGTTTGATGCGTGTTAATTCCTTCAGTTTAGCAATTTACGAGCCTTCCGCAAACGCAGCATCAAATTTCCCAAACTACAGGCAGGACTCGGTTGGCCGGCTAGCTGCCTTCAGCGTTACAACATTATCGCGCTGTATGTCTAAAAAAATACTGTAAACACATATATACCTCATGTTATCATCAAGCTACTCAAAGCCCCTTTGTTTTACGTTGATTCCTTACTGTTTAATAACTTGTAACGCGTCGTCCTGCTGGTTTTCTTCCAATTTTAAGGAGGTGAAGTCTGTCACTTTGTGTCCAACCTGCTCTGCCGGAAGTCCCGCCCCTTCAACCAATCACAACAGAGGATAAATAAAGTGTGACGTCTTTAATTAACCTGTGCAGTGCCGCGTGTGTTTGTGTATGTGTGTGAATCAGATGTGAGGACATGTTCACATCACCAGCAGCAACAGACTGGTTGTATGATCTTAATGCTTAAAATGAGACCTACTCAGAAATGGTTTGAAGTGGTAATTACATCCATACAACATATAACTGTACTAATTACTGTACAAGCTCTGTATCTGTGTTTCTGTCTGTTATCTCTCTTTGTGTCCTGGTGGAAGAGTTTTCTTTCCTTCTCTCTCTTTCTCCTTCACTTTTTATTTTATTAGTTCAAATAGCCTGACAGTATGGTTCAGTTTCCAGCAGTCAGGCACAACATAGAGGAGCTACTAATGTCACTACAACTGTACTATACAATATGTATCTATTACCTGTGTTATACTTGCTTATTTTATATTGTAAGAGCATAAAAACACACTTATACAGACCCCAAGTTATCTTTTGGTATGATCGCATAGCCTGTAAGCTAAGCTTTTAGGTGTAATGATGATATAATTAAGTCAGAATTTAGGGTTGGTCATTAGGGTTAGGGTTACAGATATCAGGATGTCAACTATAAAAAGATGAAAAGTCAGAAGTTCATGTTGCAAATAACAGCACACTGGTGAATGGCACATAACTACTGAATTTAACAGTTGGGACAAATCGAAACTGCATATGAACAGTTTGCTAGATAATCAATCTCTATCACCCTCAGTCACACAGTATGCTTACTATCGATTATTGCATACTTTCTTTCTTCCCTGACTTAGCCTTCTTTTAGGGACACAATTAGGAGACCAGTTAATTGGGGACAGCTTGTCCAATTGAGGACAAAAGCTGTGTCCCCAGCTGGGAAAAAGCTTATTTTTGTGGTCAGTGGTTAAGGTTAGATTTAGGGTTAGGCAAGTAGTGGTGATGGTTAGAGTTAGAGTAAGTCTCCAGGAAATTAATGTTAGTCTATGTAAATACCCCAAAAGTGACCTAAGTAAACAGTTATTTTTATGATAACTTTTGTATTTTATACAGCAATAAAAAGGCCAAGTTTAGCCCTTTGGGAGACTTCAATTTGTACTTTTTCAACTGTATCCTAAAAGCAGTAAGACTTACTTTCACTTGAGTGAAAAACTGTGGTTTAACTTCTACAAAGACAGGATTCACAGAGTGGCCAAAAGTTTTGCTTTTAAGGCTCAAAAACAGGATATGTCTCTTTTTAGTTCACTTTGAACCTCTTATATCGTGGGAAGGAATCAGTGAAAAGCATAAAGAAAATAAAAACTTGTTACTATTTTGAAGAGCATTACTGAATTACAGGGGAATTGTTCAAACCCAAACAACCATGAGCTCTAAGAAATCACCACAGGCATTTTTCACTATTTTCCGACACTTTACAGACAAAATTATTAACCGAGAAAATAATCGTCTGATTAATCCATAATGAAAATACTTGTTAGTGTGGCTCTTCCATGGTGACTATAATAACTATTAATAACTGATACTGTAGAAAATTGTCTTTAAATTGAATTAGAAAGTGTTTATATATCAAAGAAGAATTGTTTTGGATAAAAATCAAGATATCTCATCACACTGACACTAAAAGTCCTATGAATACAGAACTGTCCATAAAGGCCTAATACATCCAAATAACTACCTCAGTATAAACAGTATGGTGAAATATCTGATGGTTGACAAATGTTGGTAATTTTACAGTATGTATTTTACTCTCAGTCTTCCAAAAAGCTTCCTTTTTCAGTTCAAGTAGTCTTACTTCTACTTAAGTAACATCCAACTAAAATAAATAAGTAATTAGGATACTCATACTATTTCAGTCCCTAAGTGTTACACTACATTTTCACTATATTCTATTATAGATAGATAAATACTCTTATTGTTAACTGCAATGTGGTCACAGACGGGGTTTTAATGATACATTAAGTTAGAAGACATGCTATTAAATTTATGAGACCTTGTTTTCTAATTTAATGTGTTTGTGACTCACACACAGTGGAATTTGCAGGGTGGGACTTTTTGCTGGTGGCTATTAATGTCTTAGTCATGCAACCTTGAGTGGCACTCCTTCAGTCTCTCATGTAAATCTTTAGCCCTGCAGTAACAGAGTCTGTAAACACACTCTGCTAGCAAAGTGTTTGTTTTGTGGTTGCTATTTAAAGAAAAGTCACGGCAATGTCAAACGTAAGGACGAAAGGGTGGAAGTAACTGAGTACTTTTACTTCTGTTTCTGTAACTGGGTATTTCTTTCATTGTGCTTGTATTATTTGGAGTATAGTGTAAAATTATATTATAACATTTACGTTTTTTCTACTAAAATTATGTGCTTAACTATATTTAGAATCATCCTCAGAATACAATACTGTCGACTCCCTATAATCACCATAAACTGCACAATACTGTTGCAAAATGACTGATTGTTACTGTATAAGAAACATTTCAATGTTGTGCTTAGTTGAGATGCTGCTACGTTGATCTATTTGCACCATATTCTCACCTAATCTCAACCTAATTTACTCAAGTAAATTACAACTACTGTAAAATTATACTTACAGTAAATACAGTACTTAAGTAAATGAACATACTCAGTTAGATTCCACGACTGCTGATGCCTTTACCATTGCATTTCATTTTGTAGTTGGTCATTTTGGCTCTCAACTTCAAGTAATAGTAACTGATCGTAAGACAAAAATTCTGTGTAGACAGATGACAATATTTAAAGTGAAGTTCCTTCTTTGTGTTGAACAGCGATCGTTTTAAAACACAAATGGTTAATTTCTTGTCTGCTGAGCCGTGTTTGGTCACATGTCACGAGTGGTCAGTGCGGAAAAGGCAGAGCAATGGAGTAGCGTACACAATGTTGGTGTAGAAAACATTACTACCCTGCAAGATGACAGACAACAAATGGTATGAGCATGCGTGTGTGTGCGTGCTTGTGTGTGTGTCAGTGAAACGGGGTGTGCTCAGCTGTGTAGAAATGAGAGAGAAAACTAACATTCTCCATCACGTACCCTCCCATACCTTTCACTGGTTTTGGCTATTTAAAAGCTGCTGCCAGTGGCGTCTGTCAGCCTCATTATCACTTTGTCTTGGCTTGAGGGAATTACTATCCACCTTTCGACAGACTGCAGTCGGTGGAGCAACGCTGACTCTGTGCTAAAGAGGGATCAGAAGTCCTCATAGGAAACAACAATCAACAAGTCGGTGACTAGACCCATTTACTAGAGGACAACTTTCAGTGTGAGATGCTATATTTAAACATCCTGGTGCTGCTCCTCCTGCAGCCGGTTCTGTCAAGCCCAAGGCCGCTGACTACACCATCCAGATGTCCCACCTGTAAAGGAAAGCCTGCACAAAGTCAGCCAACTGTAGATTTAAATGCCTCCTCTCTGGCCGTTGGAGAACCATGTGGGGTCTACACTCAGAGCTGTGCCGTTGGTCTGCGTTGTGCCCCTCCAGAAGATGACCCAAAGCCCCTCCGCACCCTGCTGGAGGGCAGAGGCGTCTGCAGTAACACCACCGGCATCAACTCAACTGAAAAGAGCCACTCTGTAGGTAAGTCTATAGGTGAGGTTCACGGTGATTTTCAACACCAAAACTCACCATTTAATGATTTATTTGTCAGCATTACAACCTTACATTTCACATTTAATCAACAAATCGATGAATCTTCCTGAAACATGATTCTAAGTTTGTGATAGTCAAGAAAAGAAAAACAGAGAGACACACCTGTTTTTACACACTTGATTTTCTTTTATCATAGCTCAACCACTAAGTGGTGGACAAGCAGTTACATATAAATAACAGCTTTAGGGCGAGGTAGTGAAACATCACAATGAGTTAGGTGAAAAATGTTTTAATGGCTTGGTCAGCACAACGAAAATCAATATAAGCATTGATTTTTCTTTTGTTCAAGACAGGTTTTACGTTCCGGCTGTTAGTGCTTCTATTAGTGTGATCAGTTATTTAAGAGTGAAGTTTATTACAAAAAAAACCCTAAAGGAGGTTTTAAAGAGTCGGTTAAAAAGAAAAATTGCAACTGAGCTTGCAACAGAATGAAATTAAAGCTGTTTGATTTAACAGGTATTAACACAGAGTCATTAGTGATCAATGTTAAATGTTTTGTCTTTATCTGAATCCAGATCCAGCACCTACTGGGGATCCAGAGGAGGTAAAAATCACCTTCATATCAATCCTAATGCTTCAGAGAAACAGTACATAATAATCTGACATTTAGATTTTTCACTTATCTGTCGAAATCGTCCCTTCTTTCAGGCTCCATGTCGAAAACTGCTAACTACACTCATCAGAGGCCTTGATGCCCATTTAATTAAATCACATCATGATATCTACATGCCCAACTGTGACAAGCGAGGCTACTTCAATAAGAAGCAGGTGAGTTTTTATTCAGGATGAAAAATATTAAATGATGGTTTACTACTGGATGTATTTGCAGCTTCAGGCTTCATCGTGTGATTGTGTGTTGTGTTTGTGTGCAGTGTTGGTCGTCTCGAGGTAAGCAGCGTGGCAGGTGCTGGTGTGTGGATGAGAACGGCATGCCGGTGACTTCACAACCTAAACAGAGGGGCGGCCTGACTTGTTAAAATGCATGAAGCTTGGACTTAAGCAGAGGAGGCTGGAGCTTCACGACCAATATGAGATGAAGATGAAGGAACACCACACAGAGTCTGAAGGAACTCAACACATTTCATTCTCCATCAGCTGGAAGCAGCTTTACCAACGAGAAGCTGTTTCAATAGTCAGGTGTAACTTTGTCTCTTTGCGCCCTCTGCTGAACATATCACAACTGTATTGATCTGACGTCCTTCACCATCTACTCACTGAATTCATCAGATGCAGAAGTATATCATATTATATTTATACGAGCATAGAAAAATTATCCAACCAAGTGTCACATTGTAACAAGACACTCTGTCAATTTATTACATCGGCAGTAATCTGCAGTCTCTTGGCCAATTAACTCTAATCCCGTATTTTGTATGCATTCAATATATCATATTTATATTTTTTCAGTATTTTTTTAAACTTTTAAACCACTGTAATTGTATTATTACTGTAATTGCTGTATATAATCTCTGTATGTCACCCTATTTATGTCCCTTTAAGTATAATATTATTTATGTAAATATTGCTTTTTCTTTGAATAAGAAATGTACCAGTTCTTGCCCATAAGTGCAGACAGGCGTATCATTTTAAGAACCTACATTTCTAATACAGAATTACATGGGTGCATTATTATTATGATTTTCTTTTTTGCCACTAGAAATTTTGCCTCTTGAACAATAAGAGGGGGTGATTCAGACTGACACTGATGGACGACATTACACAGATATACACAAGAGACTTCATCAATTCTTTTTGGATTCTGTGCATGAAAAATGTTTGGTTACCTGTTTTGGAAATAAAATACATTTTCTCAGGAAGTAAATCTATCTGGTCCCTTAATCCAACATCATGAACTAAGGAGCAGAGTTAGAGAGTAACAGATTTAATGTAACATTAGTCTACAATTATGATTACAGCATAGTAGTAACAATACATATAAACATGTGTTTCCTTTTTTAAGGTCTCATGATTTCTTTTCATAAAATATGAAAGGAGATCAACAGTTTTTTTAGATCAAGCTCAATAAGCTCAAGTATTACACCTGCTTCTGTATCCATTTTACATGAAAGGTTATAACGTCTGAACATTTTGGTGCCTCCTGTAGCATGCTGGATGGATCATTGTGGTTGCAGAAAGCACCAAGATGTTTGTCATGAACCCTTACAGTACTCTGACCCATCACAGTATCGCCTCATAATTACAGTAGTCTCTATACCAAACTTCTGAACCATGAATCCGTCACTCATTCATTCATAAATACCTCACCAGTCATTAATAAATGGGTGGTTAATCTTTAACAAAGCTTTCAGAGACCAGAGAGAATGTACTGTTTATGTTTTACGCTATTAATTTATGAAGAAAAAACAATCAACCTGTATTATGGTCCTATGTTACCTGAAACAGGAGAACATCACAGCCATCACGATTTCAATGAGTATTATTTAATGTGAAGAATACAATAACATTTGAATGCTGATTTTTGAATTTTTGAATAAGTATGGGTCAAATTGAACCCGGGGCACCCTCTGCAGTATGTACATGAATGTTTATCAGCTGCACAAACACAAAAAAGTTGAAATCTTTTTGAATATCACTTTAGGAAGAGTCATACAATCTCAGGCCAGAGGAATGGTGTTCAGGCTCCCAAAATGTAAATATGGGTCAAATTTGACCTGAGCTGTACAGTATGTAAGGGTTAAGGCATTGACTACACTGAGTTATAGTTACTGTATTCTGCAATACAATTCAATATATTAACCCAGTAATAACTAAACATTCAGTTTTTGTTGAGACTGCTACTTGTATTGGACTGCATTACATTGAAAGGTGTTTGTAATATTTTGTCCACCTCATTCATCAACAGTGGATCCTTACCTAAAATCTAAGGGGTCACGTGATGATTAAAGTTACGGAGGAAAGAAAAAAACACTTCAAAATTGTATTTTTCTTTGTTTTCTCTCATTTATTCTTTTTCTTTTCTTCTTGTGAAATATATTTTTTCACCTCTCCAAATGTCTAATAAAACTCATTCAAACTTCATTATGATGCAATTTAACACAAACCAACAGCTTAAACAGTTATAGTAGTTTTGAATGAACCTCAGTGTCAACAACAAAAGTTATGTTTCACAGTTATAATTTATTACATGCATGTTGTAGATTGCATTTTAAGCTACTAGAAAAGTGTTGTTATTATAATACAAACTTTTGTTAAACGAATCATATTATCTAAAGTTAGGGGTGAGCTAACAGATTTACAGTATATGATGCTCTGCACCTGTTTGGCTTCATTGTTGTTGGACTGAATCGACGCAAAACGACCAGACGTCTCCAGACCAGGAGGAGCTGTTTCCCAGCAGCTGCTGCAGAGCCTGCACACGGCTGCTTTACATAGACAGGACGCCACAGATGACAACTAAAAGCCTGTTCAGAGCCGGAGACTGAGCATCTCTCTTCCAAAGACAAAACCCCACACACGCCTCTCTTACCTGCGAAAGTGAGATGTCTTCTCCCGTTGCCTCCTCCAGCCCTCTGACCGCTCTGGCGCCCAAGAGGAAGACGAAGAAGAAGCACTTTGTACAGCAGAAAGTGGAGGTTTTCCGAGCCAGTGACCCCGTGTTGAGCGTATTGATGTGGGGAGTCAATCATTCGGTGGGTATGTGCGCTGCCTAATGTGTCTAATATGTGTTTATATCAGCACAAGTGTAAATATGTATGTTGACCAACTGTCTGTATATGGATCATGCGCAGATCAATGACCTGAGCCAGGTGCCTGTACCTGTCATGCTGCTCCCAGACGACTTTAAAGCCAGCACCAAGATCAAAGTCAACAACCATCTCTTCAACAAGTACAGTGCTCCACTCAACTTTGCCTGATTGTTACCTTCATCCTGGTGTTTCCTGTGATTTGCACAGATTTTTGTTGCTCTTATGATTTATTTGTCTGCCTGCGCTTATCACAAATTGCAGACCCCCTCATGAGAACAACAGTGCTATTAACAGAACCACAGCTACAGCTATAATAACAATAAAGCAGTCAAAAAGAGGACAGAAATAATAATTGATCTCGTTTGGACTATAGTCTACAGTATGCAATTATGTAAAACAACAATAATGTATTCTAAAGTTAGAAATGCATCATAATTTCCACTAAGTGAGTAGTAGCCAGAGGCTTCGTCACACCAGTGTCACACAAACAAGAAAAGAGCCAAGTTGATGAATTCATCTGAAGGTGTTCAGGGGCTCACAGTTTTTAATTATTTATGAAAAACTGTGCTGTAAACTATGTCTGCTGTGAAGTTCACTTTCTATACGGCTGAAGTCTCCAAAACTGAGTGGCTTTCAATAATCCTTTAATCCATTCAGGAATCCAGGTCGCATAAAGACTTCTAAACAGAGGTTAGGAGGGAACAATAAAACATGTTTTTCTCAAGTAGAAGTGTTGTTACTTTGACAAGATTTTACTCAAATGGTTTTCATGTTGCTTGATGTGGAAACTGTTTAAGTGAATTAGCAGGATGTAGTAGTAGAAAGTAGATTAAACATAAGTGATACATATATATAAAAACGACAGACTTGATGCTTTTATGGAGTTCATGTTTCAGAAGCATTCTTAAATACACAGGAATAGATATAGTTCTGATTCAAACACATTTATTTCTGCAAAGATTTTCAACATTTTGAATGAGGATATCTGTACAGAAACATCAGCACAAAACTGTGGACGTTTAATCTTGTTAATCACATGATTTGAACATGTTACTATTGTGCAGTGAAATATTATATTTGTGCTGTATTTAAAGAAGAAGAGAGAAAGTGAAAACAATCATTTAGTGAGGGCTACCTCATGTTAAAGTTAGGGTTATTATCTCTGACATTCTTTAATATTGTTTAATGAAGCTTTGTTAGATGCAGAGTATGTAAAGTCATGTGACAACACTGTAAATCAACCTGCATTAGTCTTGTTTCATTTATTAAAACTTCTTTGTTCCTCAGAGAGAATCTTCCTGGACAATTTAAATTCAAAGAGTACTGTCCACAGGTGTTCAGAAACCTGCGAGAGCGCTTTGGCATCGAGGATCAAGATTACCAGGTACAATCAACAGAAAAAAAGGGGCCAAAAACAATAATTTTAGAGTGTGAGGCAGATTATAAGAAGTTTGGAAGACAGAGACATAGATTTGAACAAATGTAGACCATAAAAAGATTTTTCAGTGTTTCTTGTCTTTTATAAAAAAACAGACACTTTTTTGTATCTGTTGATCTTCTCCCTGCTAAATTTGCATTTCTTTGTGATATTTGCATGCGGCAGGTGGCACACAGAGTCATCCTCCGCTCTGCTCAGCACACATTTGCTTACAATTATGTGAGGCATTCTGTATGTGCGCTTTAAAGCATGTGCTGATTAAAGCCAAATTACAAGAGATGCACAGTGGACATCAATGCAAAATACAGCTTTTTGTTCCAGCATGATCCATAACACTAGCAGTAGGCTGAGTCTACAAACAGGCCTTATCTTTTGTACATTTCCTGTTTATGGTAGAGATTTGCATTTCTTAAATTTTCAGTGCTTCTGTGAAAATGGTTTGCATTTCAAAAGGGAATACAGGGATGTAAAAGGCTTCATACAGTTGGACAGATGTATTGTGCAGCTGATGTCACGTGTTACTGGTGCTCACCAACAGGTGTCTCTGGCCCGCAGTCCTCCGCTCAAAGACGAGGAGGGGCAATGCGTGAGGCTGCTGCTGACATCATACGACCGCACTTTGGTAGTCAAAGAAATCTCTAGTGAGGAGGTGGAGGAGATGCACAACATCCTCTCTGAGTATCACCAGGTAGGACTGACACAGGCTGGAAGTCAGAAACATTATTTTTGTAACCAGCATTTTAGTGAGTTTTTCTAGTTTGCGTTGAGGGAAATCTGAAGATTAATTATATTAGTCATATTTTCCACTCATTTTGTCCTGTAGCTTTTGTACACAGGACAAAGGGTGATAACCCTGGTTGCCATGGCAAAGGTTTTACCACAGCAAAGCTGACAGAGACAGATGAGTGTGTTTCAATGAGAGTTTTTCTCCCACATGTAATGATTCGTGACCAGGGCTCTACATTTAAATTTGAGTTGATAAAAATGCTTAATAGCAAGCATGTTATATTTTTTTCTGCCTCTAAAGAAAATTATAAAGAAAAGACTTTAAGGACAAAATGCTCTCTTTAAAGACATTTAACTAAATAGAGAAAACAATTTGTTGGCAAAATAAACACATCATTTTGGAATTTTGTATTTGTTTGGACCTTATGGCCAAGTAAAAATGTTTGAAGACAAACCCTACCTCATAGATAATAATAATATTCTTTGAATAAGAGCTGTTATTTCTCCAAAAAATCTTAACTTGAGATCCACTTATTAGCTTTTTCCTGAGCTTTCAACTGCATCTCACTGTCTTCATCAGAGGAGGGAGTTTTCTTACTGTCACTGCCTCTTTCAAAGCTCTGGAAATAGATGGTGAGTGGACCTTGAGTTTTGGGGTATTTTTTTCAAACTACTATTACAATGGTTAAGAATGAACTTTCATTCTCAAATTCTGTTTTTGAAATGTTCTTGTCAGCCGTTCTAGCAGCGCGGCTTTAGGGATGGCAACGTCTGACCATTGTAGGGCTGCAACTAATGATTATTTCCATTAGTGATTAATCTCATTGATTATTTTCTCGATTAATCAGTTAGTCGTTTTGTCCATTAAATGTCAGAAAATGGTGAAAAATGTTCATCTCTGTTCCCCAAAGCCTAAGGTGACGTCCTCAAATGTCTTCGTTTGTCCCGACCAACAGTCCACAACCCAAAGATTCTTTATTTAGTTTACTATCATAGAGGACAGTAAACACATTTGAGAAGCTACAATCAGAGAATTTGGAAATGTTCTTCTTAAAAAGTCACTCAAAATGACTAAATGATTATCAAAAAAGTTGATGATTAATGTAATAGTTGGCAACTAATGATTAATTGATCAACCATTGCAGCTCTAGGCGGTTGGTCTACCACTTTGGTCCAAATATAAATATCTCAACAACTACCAGATGGATTTCCATGACATTTAATTTAATTCATTTTTCTTTATGGCAAAATACTTATGACATTCAGCCCTAGCTGTACTTTGTATTTAGAACTCATTAGCGAACATTACACGCTAAACTAGAATAGTTAAGATGGTAAACATTATACCTGCTAAAACACCAGCATGTTGTCAGTGTAAGCATGATAGAATTTAGCTCAAAGCACCACTGTGCCTAAATACAGTGTCACACAGTTGCAAGTGTGACTCTTGTTTAACTAGAACAAGCAGTCCACTCACTCCTGTTGTTTCATTATTTCACCAAAGCAGCAAACTTGAGTGAGACAGGCCGACTTGAGCAGAGACATACAACCTGTCCAGTTATGATCACAGGCCGGTGGAGGATCCTCAGGAGGAGTGTTCACAGAGACAGAAGCATTTTCATTTATGCACATGCTGCTGGGTACAGTAGATGCTTTCATTGTTCCTCATCATTCATTGTCCATTTACTGCTGTTCTCTTCCAGCATATTGTCACCTGCCATGGCAGTACACTGCTCCCTCAGTTCCTGGCGATGTACAGAGTCACTGTGGAGAGTGAGGACACCTACCTGTTAGTGATGAGGAACATGTTCAGCCACAGACTGCATGTACACAGGAAGTACGACCTCAAGGTAAATTCTGCCGGAGTCATGTAGCTAGATGAGGTTCCAGAGAGTGTAATCAGTACAGATAACATACTGTTAATGCTGCACACACAGTCAGATGTGTAATGTGTTGAAACATCCTTTGTGTTTGTAGTTTTATCTCAGCTCATTTTGCGTCCCGCTTTACTGATTTTATCACAGATGTAAAAACTATGAGAACTCTTTTATGTCACAAACTTTTATAGCATTCAGTGCTTTCTCACCAATTTAATTTCTTAAGCCTTGTTAAATAGCTAATTGTTCACAGAAATTTACAAAAGGAAGGTAGCCATGTGAGAACATTTAATGTCAATTTAATCCGCCTAATTTAAAAGATGATACATCCACTTAAACATTCTACTGGTTGGGACTTTAATGCTCATGAATTAATAAAGCCTACATAACCCAGGATAACAGTTAATTGCTATATCAAGTGCGAATAATATCAGCGAAATACTGTGGGGTGTTTTCTTTCCTCAGGGTTCCCTGGTGTCTCGTGAAGCAAGTTTTAAAGAGAAGGTGAGATCAGATTTAGGGATATGTCAGTTTTATGATGAATTTATTGCTTTACCCATGACATTTATGCATGTGTTTGTAACTCAACATTATTTAACGCTTGCAGCATTACTAAATGAGATCCTGATATTTTATTCAATGAATACAGCCTGAAGTGTGGGTGTTTTTAAACCTCAGTCTTTTAACATTTTTAAAAATACCAAATGAAAATATGCACTATTTTTTGGAGGGAAGGGTAGTTTTTCAAATGCATTAATTATTGGCAGCTTATTGATGAGATGAGGTTAGATTTGTTATCAGTAAGAAACATAAAAGTTGTGTTTGAGAGTCTCTGAAATAGTCAATTAATAAGAAACTTGAAAGAGTAAGAACCATTTGATGTAATTTGTTTCAGACTCAAAGATGATTAATTAGATCCTGCAAGGGCTGCTGAATATCTTTTGATCTGCTTACCTTTAATTATATATGTGGAGGATGTAAAAAAGGTTTGGCACAGGTGCTGTATATAGTCTTACTTGTAAAAGGAAAAAAAGGTTATGTAACCTGAAAGATAGGTTTAATATTTTTTATACTGTACTGGTAAAAATGTTTTAGGTTTACATTTTTTAAAGGGGGACTCCAGTTATGCAGTACTGCAAGTACAAAGTTTTGGGACTTGCAAGAGACAGGTTAACAAAAGAAATTTGAGGCAGCAGAGGCTGAAATATCTTAACATGTTTCCTAGTGTTGGTGAAGCTCCAAACATGCTGAATCCTACATTTTCCCACAATGCAGTCTGGAATAGCCAGTTGTATCTCCACAGCACTTTGCCAACGCTGGAGGAGGTCTGGCTGCACCCACTATCGATTCTGCTATAGGGGAAAAAACGCTTTGTATTTCTTTAAACCAATCACAATTGTCTTGGGCAGTGCTAAGCCCAGGATGCAGCAGCTGTGTCCTTGCAAAATAGTGTCAGGCTGGAACTTGTTTGAGCCCTGGCATTAAAATGGCCAAATTCCTGTAAAAGATGTATGTGGTCTATGTGATACAACTTTTTCTGATAAAAAAACAAGCATAACTGTTGTTGTTGTTGTTTCACGTAGCAACAGGGATTTTGAAAACGGTAACACGCAGATAGCGAAGGGGAGGAGAATGCCGACTGAAATAGTCGGCCAATGGCAGGCTTCTACCTACAGTCTACGTCCAGTGAGTCAGACTACGTTTAACCTAACCTGAAATAACCCTTGATGACATCACAAGAGTTATTCTCTCAGACTTGACAAAGCTCCCTCCAAAACTATAGAAACCATTGTACAGCTGTTTTCACGGGCTGATTAGTTTTCGACCAGACGAGTAAACGAGCCTTTATGTTTAAAATTGGTGGAATGACCCTTTAACATCGAGCTGAAATGATTTTGATTCACATTCATGAATATACTTACAACTGTAAGAATGTTGTGAAAAGTAAAATTGAGTCTATAACTCTCTGTTTTATGCTTAACAAGGACAACATAACGTCTGTAACAAGCTTGAACTGGTTGCAGCTGTGTCACAGTCTGTCTGGAGGCGTGAAAGCAGGCTGTTTTCTCCAATCTGACATGTTGTAGCTCTAACTGCAAATATGGGAAATATACTTTTTGAAATGAGTGACAAGTCTTTTTTGTTTGTGCAGTGAGACAAATGTGATTTAAAGATTAGATTTGCATTCAGTCAGTTAGCAATAGACTGTTTAGATAACATCAGAACCCCTCTGGTTGAACTAGAGCGACTGTGACCTAGATATAAAGACCGAAAAATAGCTGGTTGAATAGATGGAGTTAAAATAACTGCAGAGCTGTGGAAACCTTTGATCTTTCCAACTGTGTTGATTTGAAAAACAATATTTGGGGCAACATTATTTGACTTTTATGTTGCAGAAAATTATTATATTTTAATGAGAAAAATGCTAATGAATATTGTGTTTTCTCTGCATTTTTAGGCTAAACGTAATGTAGTTTTTTTTCAATCTGTATTTCTAGGTAAAAGAACTGCCCACTTATAAGGACGTCGACTTCAGGAATAACATGCAAAAGGTTTATGTGAGCGACGAGGAGAAAGAGAAAATCATGGACAAGCTTAACAGAGATATTGAGGTAAGAAATGAAGAAATGCATGCAGACATTATTTTCTCGGATATGATTTAAGCATGTGTGTCGTCTTTGTGCAGTTTTTGGTTCGTATGAGGATCATGGACTACAGCCTGCTGCTGGGTATCCATGATGTCGAGCGGGCTGAGAGGGAAGAGGAGGAGGAGATGATGGAGTCGTCCTATGAGGAGGAAGAGGAGGATGAAAACGGCCTTGCTCCTGCTCCAGGCTCCACCTCACCTGAGGGTATCGCTGGCTACATGAACTCCTTCAAACCCATGGGTCCTGGGGAGTTCGACCCTTATGTGGATGTGTACGCTATTCAAAGTACTGTAGGTGAGTCCTGACAGCCGAGAATTTATGTAAGATATAGGAGCTGTAATGCACCTAAACCCCATCACACGCTGGAGATCATACCTGCAGATCAATATCACTCACCAAATGCTGTGAACGCTGCCACTCGCATTTAGGTGCACCCCAGAGGGAGGTGTATTTCATGGGTCTGATTGACGTGCTGACGCAGTACGACACCAAGAAGAAAGCTGCTCACGCTGCCAAGGCTGTCAAACACGGGGTGAGAGATCAGGGTCCTTTAAAGAGATTGTTTAGCAAAATCAGCATGGCTCTCTCTGGCCTGTAAAGTGTAAAGGGTTGCTTTCATTTTCCATTCAGTTATTATTTTTAATCAATGCTGCCTGTGTGTGTGTGTGTGTGTGTGTGTGTGTGTGTGTGTTTTGCAGGCAGGAGCAGAAATCTCAACAGTTCATCCAGAGCAGTACGCTAAACGTTTCCGAGAGTTCATCACTAAGATCTTTGCCTAGTTCAAGGATTCAGTCCAGGCTACTACCGTAATCATTTAATACAAGAGGAGTTTCACTATGCAATGCTTGCAAGCCATGCCAAATCAACATCAAGATGCACTGAAAATTTAATTTGCATTAATTTCTAAATGATTCATGTGGTTTTTGAGTATTTACCCTCCATATTATCCCAGACTGCAACATGATGCATTTATATCTGAGTGAAGAACTGGAATTTGCACACAGGAGGAAAAGTGCTCTTGGCAATTTGTGGTTATGAATGGGTGTCTTTTGTTTTTTAAAGTGATAGCCACGAATACATTTTTTTTTAAAGAAATCATGTAATGTGATGAAAGTAAATGCCTCAGATATTAATGTATTCTTTTTTAGTGGCCAGTGGGGGTGGATATGGTGAGGAAAAAAAGGTTTTCTCAACACATTGATCATTGCTCTCAATCAAAGTCTCAGTCATTGCTGCTACAAATGTTGGTTGACAACACTTACCATAATAATTTGGCAAAATTGGGCAAATCTGCAGGTTTTCAATTAGGGATAATAAAATTCTATTTGTCAGCTCCAATATGTGACTTTAACCTGATAAGATGCGTAATTTTACATTAATATGTTGTGCAGATTTAAAATAAACGGCACAGACATAACTGTGTGAAGAAGTACCAGCCGGTAAATACTGGCTCCATTTCTGAGCACATATTTTAAAATGAAGATTAATAGAATTCTATTTAAAAACTACCATGTAATTATAACACAAATAGTTGAAGCCATTAGAAACATTCTTTATTGATGAATGTATTATGAATAATGATATTGATTATGTGCTATTAAAAGTATTTTCACAAAAACAAAAATATCAGATTTCATCAGAGATTGAACATTAACCCATACACTGAGTGTGCTGTTATCATGGCTAATGAAAGTTTCACCATTTAGTTTTCCTTCACAGTAAAGACTGTACTGTAATTTTACCTCCATTTGTACATCACTAAATTAGGCTGCTGCAGATTTTAAGAGTAACTTAACACCCCCTGAAACTTTTGCTGACCTCTAGTGGTTTAACTTCTCATCTTTCTGCAGTGATGGACAGGTATACTCCAGGACCTTGTGACATCACTGCTGCAGGGTGTTTTTAGAGGTGAAAGAGACTTGAAACTTTCAACAGAGCAGACAGTAAAATACTGCTTTTCAGCCTATCGTTAACTTATTCTTTAAGTACAAATAATCTCATTTTGTTTGTGTCTTAAAAGCCAACAACTGAAAAGCTTTAAATGAAGGTCAACACTCTCTCAGCTCAGCATTCAGTATTTATCGCTCCATATTTTGCTTGCAGTGCAATGCTGTGTCAGCTACGTTACACACAAGCTTGCATCATCTGAGAGGCACTATAGCACACCAAATACTAAATTATAAATTAATCAAAGAGTTTTTAAGTCAAATGTTGCAGCTTGGATCCAGTCTCATATAACATCATTTTTATTTCACTTTCATCACATTTCAGCTGGTTGTAAGTCGATATGAGTAGAAATGAAAGGGATGTGTAGTATCCGGGCTCACACAGTACATACAGTATAGGTTCCTTTAACTTGTATTCTCAGTGGCAAAACATTCATTTTTGGTCTTATTTAGTTCTCTCCCTTGTCCCAGGCCTCCTGGCACACATTCCTAAAACTCCTGATGAGACTGTCATGAGGATGTCGTCACTTTGGACTAATTTGTAGGTTTAGCTGAGTGGACAAACAGGCAGAGAAGGGACAGAAACAGCCCAAGCAGCGTGTGAGATTAACTGTAGAAGCAGTTTATTAATTTATATGACACTACATAAATACTATCAGGCATAGGAAGCAAATGGAGATATGGCTCTGTTTGGTTTTATGACAAGTCTATGCAGCTTACTGTAGCTGAGAGGGCATTTTGTTCCATTTGGGGAAGAAAATTATCTGTTACTTACCATTTTAGATTATTTTCTCACAGTATGTTGAAGAGAAACTGGGAGTTAAACATTTTGTTGAAATTCATGTACTGAGTCTTGGTTAAGAGTTTTATAGTGGTAACATTTGAAAATGATTGATAAAATAGTGCTACAACTAAACTTGAAAAAACCTATCAAGGTTAAAGTGTTGTAAAACATTTTACTTCTGTTACATCTAAAAGATACAATTTGAAAACTCAACAGCAACACCTTCATGTACAATGATTCAGTAACTTAATATAATCCTCCAGTCCTCTGGAGTTTTCAAGGTAACTGTTCATAATGAGGTCTATCTCCTGTTAGGGGGAACCTTGTTGCTGCTTTTCTCTTTTTTCTGTAAATGCCAGTGAGTTCTGTTTGGACCAATAGCGTTAAGAAAAAGAAGCTTTATATGTTTTTGGAAGACTAACCTCATATAGTATTTTTGATGTTTCATCTTAGTTCTCAGACACTGGCATCTCAAAAGTCTCAGTTGTTCCCTTTATGGTATAAATTATCAGGCTGCCTTATAGTTATTGTGTTTGCTATGTTACAGTACTTTTATTTTTATATGTGTTCCCAAAAGTATTCAAACAACTGTAAATCAATAGAACAGAAATGAGATTGCTCGGTGCGCGGTGGTATTACACTATAAAACTGAGTCCAGGACTTCGACCTAGAAAGAAGTAGGTCAAAGCCATCAGGGGCCTTTAACAAGGGCTGGTTTGATCTAAAAGATCTCATGTTCAAATGCTAGATGAGTGTTAAGTGATGGCCATTGGCTGCTGGAGGACTCCACCTGTCCAGAAAACTGCTCTCTACTTGGTTTGAAATATGAACTGCTCTGCACACCATCATGTGTGATGCAACTGTACTTCGCAATGTTCCCATCTACTGGCCTCCGTCAGCCTCCCAGGAGTAGTATCCATCTTACTGGGTCTAGATCAGCCAAAAAATAAGACACATCTGAACAGACTTCTTGTGCATAATAAACATTAAAGGATACGGCTGGTGATTTTCTACATTTTTCTTATTCTCAACAAATCTCGTGCAGCCACAAAACAATTAACTCATCCTACTTAAGGGTATTGTCTGTGTATCCAAAGTGTGATATATCATATTCGTCTGTGCCATAAACCTCTGTTGTTGTCCAAAAAATATGAAAAACACAGCATGAAGCCACACCGCTGTACTGGGTGACATGTTCCTTCACCCCGGAGGCAATGGCTACTGTATTTTGTTTAGAAACACCTCCAAAGACTAATAACAGCGATCACATGTTCAGTCTCAGGAGTGTAGTTCCTTGTATGACAGACACCACTGTGCATGCGTTAGCTTGTTGTGCTACATATCACAACCTCTTGACTTTGTACTGAATTTCATTGAGAACTTTACAATGTAGCACAAAGTCAAGAGGTTGAGATATGCAGCACAAGCTAGCACATGCACAGTGGTGTCTGCGATACAAAGAACTACTCTCCTGAGAATGAAAATGTTATCACTTTTACTAGTCTTTGGAGACATTTCTAAACAAACTACAGTAACCATTGCCTTGTGGTGAAGGAACATGTGACCCAATGCAGTGGTGTGGCTCACTGGAGTGTTTTTAATAGTTTTTGAATAACAATGGAGGTCTACGGCACAGAGGAATACAATATATCAGACTTTGGATACACACACAATACTTATAGGATGAGTTCATTGTTGGTTTAACTCTACACAATAGATTTGTTGACAATAAGAAAAATATAGAAAATTGGTAGCCTTATCCATCAACTCAGCTTTTTGAAAAATGGTCTGCTATGAGCAGAAAACACACACACACACACACACACACACACACACACACACACACACACACACACAACTCTAAACAAAACACCACAGGTTGGGCAGTAGCCTTAGTGTATTGATAATGAATGCTCTATGAATCATTGCATGAGTAAAAAAATACAAATGGAAAGAGATGCTTACATCACAGACATGTACACTCAGCGAAGAGTCTTCAGATCAACACAAAAATACATACAGTACTGCAGGAGGATTGTTTTTTATGTCATTTTTTAAAATATCAATTTGGGAAACATTCCTCTATTTCATGTTGATTTTCAGCCACTTACAAACACGTTCATTCGAAGGCCCCGTTTTATAGATCAGAACCTTTAAGTGTCAAGACTTAGCAGTTTTAATCTATTAAACCATACTTTTAATTTCTATTAGTCACAGCAGGAATAATATTAGTTAATCAAAACATAAAACGCCCCGACAGTCCACCAAAACATGGATGGAACCACAGCTGTATCATCTGGATAACGCATGTTAAGTGTTTAAAATAACGACCTCAAATCATCTGTTTTTGTACATTCAATCAAAATCAAGGCATTTCATTTTCACTTGTTCATATACACATCCAGTATTACACTCGCCTTGACAATGACCTGCTGCTGGAGTCACTTGCTCTGCAGGTATTAATGCACACATCATGTACAGTGTTCATGTCACACACAGTGATACAAACATAACATAGAAATCTCAGTCTTGGGTGTCAAAGAGTTAATCAGGTGGTTATCAAAGGAAACCAAGAGGCTGTAAATCTCTGAACAGCTATGAGTAACCCTTTGAGTTTTATACACAGAACCAACTGTACAAATCGTACAATAACAATCTTGAAAATGAAGCACTTTTTTTAGAATTATAATATTTTTATCAATTCATCTCTATACAGTTATTTTGATTATCTTTAAAACAGCCTCACTTTTCAGCCACTGTAAAGTTTTTTTTATAATCAACTTACACAACATTATTTATGCACAGCTCAATGCCCGGCTCTGTTGAACATAACATATGCACTCTCTCTGATCTGATTTTGTAACATTCGTTGTCAATAAAGTTAAAAACTCTTGATGTGTTTAACATTGGTATTTCAAGCGGGTAAAGACAGACCGAGACGTCCATCTATCAAACAGTAAACTTATTGCAGTTTTTTATATGATAAGCTATTTTAGGCCAAAGGCAAATTTCCATTCTTAACTGAGTGAAGAATAAAGTTGAATATTGACCGGATGGTGACATATGAATCATACCAGCTGGTATACAGTGCAATACATCCCTATTAAATCTGAATGCAGAGGCATCCAAATGTCTTTTTTTTTTTATCTAACTGCCTACGTACAAAGTGTAGTCAGGAAAATTTATCTTTTTGTTTTGGTTAAACCATTCTAGCAGACTGAATGTGCCTGTGTTGATTACCAGTGAGTGTTTTCATCCCTGACAAACACAAACACACCCTATTAAACCTCGTCTGGCTTCAGGAGTGCAACATCTGGCGACGTGTTCATCAATCCCACTGACCTGCGTGAATGTACAGGACACTATGAGGGCAAAGCGACAAGCTGACACACACACACTTTCACCACACCACATTTCAATTATGACACTGCTCGTCTGGAGGTGCTGTAACTCAAGCTGGTGCCGCCGCCGCTCTTGTGCGAGATCTTGAGTGTCGTGGCAACCGTCAGGCTCGGCGTCATGGCAACAGGGAAGCTGGAGGTTGCGGCCGCTGCGAAGCCGACTGTCGCGGCAATGGAGGGGGCTGGTTCATTTGGGCATCCGTACTGGAGCAAGATGTCGACACACTCTTGGCTGCCAGCACTGCGAGCCAGAGCCAGCGCCGTCTGCCCCTGAGCATCCCGATACCGAACATCACAGCCATACTGAAGTCAATGAGGGGGAGAAGAAATTTTTAAAAAAAAACAGGATTAGGTTATGTAATTATACCCTATTCCACATTTTTATGGCTTCTTGGGACTAAAAGCTGACAGGACTATCTTAAATTATCCCAACAGG
This sequence comes from Thunnus maccoyii, assembly GCF_910596095.1. Lineage (NCBI taxonomy): Eukaryota > Metazoa > Chordata > Actinopteri > Scombriformes > Scombridae > Thunnus > Thunnus maccoyii. Next base: position 15,039,038 of record NC_056535.1, on the reverse strand, counting down.
GTGTGACTCAGTAAGCTTTAGTGCTTTTCACACACATACGTAGATCACCTTGAGTGGTCTGCTGAGTCATCTGTTTTAACAGTTTTTGTTTCTTGCTGAGTGTATTACTTAGAGGTTGTTGAAGGGTAACATTTATTAATTTGCCATTTTTGCATAACTCAAAGTGATGGTTTGCTGTGATCATATATTTTACACCGAGAAGACATTTAAAATGATTTCACACCTTGTCAACATTGCCTTTTTTGGGGGGGTAATATGAAATTTCAGTACAAAGGTTTTATCGACTCCTATATCACAACTGGCAAATGATGTAAACTGAGGAGGAGGGAAACACACCCAAACCAGAAGCTGCGTCATCACCACATCGGCCTGCTGACAGGCAGCATGTAGGGCAGAGCCAGGAAGCCGCAGCGCCAAGAGCGACCTGGAGGAGAGCGCCAGGCTGAGAGGGGCATTAATGTCCTCCTTAGTGCAGTGGGCCAAAAAGAGCAGCAGCTTGGGGAGGTTGTGCTCCATCACTGCCAACAGAAGACGGCCAGATAGTGTGATGTCTGGGCCCTCGCTAGGGGTGGGAGGTGGCAACGGCGCCACAAACAGTTTCTGCTCATATTTGGCCCTGATCCATGACTCACGTTCCTCTCTGGACAAGCAAAGGGAGATGATGAGGAGAGGGTGAATTACCAGTGGAATACATTTACAGATTTTTGTCGTTCTGCTGCTAAACATTGTTAAAAATATCTTTCCACTAAACTCAGACACATAATATCTTAGTATGCAGCATATACTGCACCTACATAATATAAAACAGTGTCAGCCTATTGTATCTAACGTTATTGGGATTTTGGACCTACTGTGCTTACCGAGTAGCATCAGGCATTGGTTTACGATGTCCCAGGGTGCGCGCCTCCCATATACTGTTGACCATGTGGTTGCCAATGGCGCTAAGAACCAGCGTGAGCTCTCGTGGCAGATCATCGAGGTCCAGGGAGCGAACACGCGATAGGTGGGTCCCCAAGTTTCTGTGGATCCCAGAGCACTCGATGCAAATGAGAGCGCCCAGATTCAGACTGGCCCAGGTTGGATCTTGGAGAGGAAGAGTACACACAAACAAATTAGGCTTCCACTTCATTTGAAATTGATCTGCATGCATATGGTTGACAGATTTCTCCGATATTAATCTGTTCCACAAGCAGCATTCACATGTGAAAAATGTGCCAGTTTGGCTATGCCATACCACAAGTGTCTGAAGTCGTGTGAAATCCTGTTTGGACAAATTTTAAAGCAGAGCTATGAACTCTGCAGCCAGTGTGCCAGACTATATACTCCCCTGATGGACTTTTAAAAGTGTTCCAACATCAGAGGAATATTCAACATTTGATCTATTTTTGTTTGTATTTGGTAATATCTAAGACGTAGATTTTAATTATAGGGTATATTAATAAAATGTATTTTTATTGAAAATTATGCTTTACAGCTCACTCCTGCTGTGCTGAACTTAAACCCCACATGTCAAAATGTCTGCATGTCCCTTCCTAATTGACTTGTTTACCTTGCAATTAACATTGTTTTGGCAGGTATTTTTCCTTACTGAAGTAAGTAAGTTATTTCAAAGCCTGGATGACAACTTAATTCAGTAGAGCGTTTAGGTTAAAGCCTCATCTTCTAAATGAACAAGTTAGCAAGTTTGTTTTTTTTGCCTGCAAAATGTCAACTCACAATAACACGAGATGAAAACAATAAGACTTTCATTCCTTGTTTACAAAATTTGTGCATGCAAGAGCTATGGTAAAAATTCAAGAAACGCAAAAACAAAAAAAATTGTTTCATGGCCCTATCAATGATCGTTCCAATATTGCTAATACTTTGTTTTTGTGTAAACTTTCCATGTTGATAAAAACGTTGCAGTCTTTCAAATAGACAAAATAAGGGCAAAGGATCAGGGGAGTTTTGCGACAATGACACATGCATACGGTTAAATTGGGAGGAAATGGGTAAAGTACCAAACCTAGACATGCATGGACAGGTACAAAGAGGATAAATATATAAAATATAAATGAGTCATATAAAGTCACTAACTTGGAGCATCACAGTCAACACAGAAGTTGTTGCCCTTTGCATTGCGAATCGCCTGAAGAGCCACTGCTTCACTCTGGCTGTTCTTGCGAGCCTGTGAAAAATGCAGTATATGATCAAAATGAAAGAAACACCAGCAAACTTCCCTCTGTGATATTAGCCCTGTTGTAGCTACTCTCCTTACTAATGATTATAATTTCCAAATCTCCCTTTGGAAACGCTGTGGAAGATGGCTATAATCATCATTATGTACTAACCATTTAAAGCTGTAAAATTAAGGGTTTGGGCCTCCTAGGAAATACAATGCCATAACACTAAAAAGGAAATGCATCATGGGATTGTGGTTATCATTATATTAGTGGCAATTATCATTTTTAGAGATCATCTATCTAAATCCAAACCAGGATGTGTTCCCCACTCAAGAACAGAAACCAGCCCAACCCATTAGTGTTAACCCATTAATGGCCAATCAAATTAACTGCCCTCATCCCTTTTAAAAGTAGCAGCAGTAACAGTGTCCTAATGGGTCGATGTCAGATTCTCCTGAGAGAAAACTGCTCTTCTTCTGGAATCCCATGGTGCAAATATACAGCGAACAAATATGATTATAAGGCACTCCAATGTACTTCCTGGGGCCGATAATGCAACTTACAAATTTGAATTTACAAATCAGGAGATACTGAATTCGCTGCATGCTGTCTGTACATAATGACCCACATAAGTTCTCCTAGAATAAAAATTATACCTTGTGGTACCATTAGTATGTGTCCATTATAACAATCTGTGGCCAATATTTTTCTTACTTTACTTAGATACATTTTCTGTACCTGTGCACTATGGTAAATGGTTAATGGGCTGCATTTATATAGCACCTTTCTGGTCTTCTGACCATTCAAAGCGCTCTACAGTACATGTCAACATTCACCCATTCACACACACATTCATACGCTGATGGCAGAGGCTGCCATGCAAGGTTCAACCTTCTCATCGGGATCTAATCTAATGCACATTCACACACACACACACACTCACTCACACACCGCCGGCGCAGCCATTGGGCGCAATTTGGGGTTCATTATCTTGCCCAAGGACACTTCGACATGCAGATTGGAGGAGCCGGAGATCAAACCACCGACCTGCTCTACCTCCTGAGCCACAGCCGCCCATGAATGTAAAAACTATGATGCCACTACTACAGTATAATACGGTCTAATACATTGGCCTAATTGAGGGCCAGGACACAACTAGTTGTGATTTCACAAATCATGCTCCTAGATACACACTTTAAACTCAGATGAGTGGAGAGAAACTTTCCCCCTTCAACAGATGAATGTGAAAACAGTCTTCTAGTGTGTGTGACTCGGCCAACTGCAGCCTTGAGAATAACTCTGGAAACACAGACACAATTTCATACCAATATGGGCATCAATATAGCACTGCGCTAATTGAGCTGCATAAACACGTTTCTGGCCATCTCCATGAAAGCAGGTGCATTTGGGAGCACAAAGTCATCAAGAAGGCACAACTTGCATAAAGGGCATTGTGGTTGTGTTCCTCTGCCAGTTTTGCGTTTGTATAAAATAGTATGCATGTAATGTTTTCTGAGAATAAGATACAAACAAATGTGCTTATGTTTTCTCACTGTAAATCTCAGTGTACATATATGTCTCCAAGAGTGCATTATATGCCTTTGCCTTCTGGTGTGCTTTACCTTGTTCTTGCTGCTCTCACACAGCTGTAGGCTAGCCAGGATCTGGCTCTCGATGGCTTGAACCCAGGAGTCCCTCTCCTCCACACTCTGGGCTTCAAAGTGCCATGTCTGACCAGTGCTCGACACAATGAGGAAGTCAAAATTATCCTCATCTGACAGGAAAACATGAACAGGCCGAAGAGATTTTTAATCTGTGGTTATTTCATGCAGAAAAAAAACATTTCATCCAGAAACATTTATTAACATAAAGAAAAAGACTGTTTGAGTTTGCATGTATCAGTGTGTTAAACATTCATGTTTTACCACAATTAGAAACAAATAAGTCTTTTTTATGTTAGTGCACTAGCCAATTAAAACTAAAACTTTTACCTACATGCTAAAATGTACATACAGTACATGTACATGAAAGAATATCAATCGAATATTAGGAATTTATCCATGCTGCAACAGGAGCTTGACGTACAGAGGGCCAGACAGAGTTTAGAAGATGCAAAGCAACAGATCAGCATTACCTGTCTTGCTTACGTTCCTTAAGCTACCAAAGCTTTTAAGTTTCCACATTTTGCGCTTGGCTGCATGAGAAAATCGAAAATATCAAAGAAAAACCGAAGAGAGAAAGAGAGAAATAATACAAATGACACTTTATCCAATTTAATGTTTAGTTATCAATTATTATTATTACTTTTTCAATAATTCACAACATATCAAAATTGTCAGAATATTATTATTGCCTTGCTTAACGCTGAATGTAAAAACACAGTTGGAGTTCTTTATGTTTACCATCTGCTTGGCCGATGGTTGCATCTCCCTTCTGGTTCATGCTCTTCTTTCTGCGATGCTTCTTCCTGTCTGTCACTGGGGAGGCGGAGCCTACATCTTTGGTGGAGGAGGAGCTGGACACGCCCTCCACTGCAGAGTCTAGCAAGAGGAAATTGTACCAAATTATATGAATCTGGTACAAAGACAAGCATGATTATAAGTGATGATAAATACTGTATGCACAAATGACGTTCTTTTTCTCACCAACACTTTGAGCGTGGTTAGATAACGTGGAAGGACATCGCTGCACGCCTCTGTTACTCCTCAGGAACAGTGCACCACCCAGCCCTTCCATTTCCTCCACTTGCAGGAGGCCACTGGTACTTACAGGAACTAAAAACATGATGGCAAACATGTACTTAATAATAGAGTAATTTAGCCAAACATGTAATGTAAAACTGAACTACTGGGATTTTAAAAAATACATTAATGATTCTGTATGAATACAGGAAAAAGTTAAAAGTTAAAGATACACAAGAATTACTGAAGAAGTCCTCAAAAAGACACTGAGGGGGGTTACTTTTATCTTTCACGCATCCTTGCAAAACTTTTGAAATCCCTTATGATGCTCTTTTGTTCTTTTACAAAGGCTTTGCATCCTCTTGCAATTTTTTTTCCTTCCTGGCACAAAGGCTTGACCCCCTCCTCACAAAAAAGTCTTTTAAGATCCAAGGAACAGTGAATTTACTGAAGGTCGGACTTCTGCTTTCTCCCATCTCCACCTATTTATCATGTTTTTTATTTTAATTATGACCATACCTACTTATTCCCATTCAGTGTCACAAGGCTCTCCGTTCCATCTAACTTACGTGTTTTTGAACTGTGGAGGACATAGACACAGTATCCACAAAGAAAAGGACCAGGGTCGAGATTCCAAATCACCAACAACTGATGAAGCTACACCTCAGCAAAATGCTGCATCACACCACAGTAACAGGCTATGAACCTGGTATTTTATATAAGTTAGGTTTATTGTTATAATTCCTCTGATAGTCAGGAAGAAGAATTGGTTTAGCTGTGTTTACTTTTTGAAATTCTCCACATCCTCTCATGGTGTACAATGCAGAAAACGTGTTTATTCTTTGACCTGGGCTGAGTCCCTCGGGTCCCTGCACATCTTTGACTCGCCCATTGAGCCCGACTGGAGGGCCGCAGGTTGGTACAGCGCGTGGTGGCCGCTTTCCCGGCACCTTCACCGTCACCCGCAGCAGATCCATCTCTTTCCCCGGGGAATTTAGCATGTAGTCCTGCCAAACCAAACATCAGCCATTACCATCAACCACCAGCTGTTGGTGGTGCTTTCAGCAGCAAAAAGCCTTTAAAGCGCTCTGTCAGCACTCTGACTCACATTGACACTGGAGTGATAGGAGAGTATGCCATCGTTGGACAGCGTGACATACTTCTTCTTCCACTCTTTGTTGAGCGAGTTCCCGCTGCGCTTCAGCAAGATGCCCTGATGGAGGTGACAAAACAGAAGAGTGAGAATTTATTGCTAATGTCTCGTGTGTTAATCTCACACATTTCGGCAGCATGATGCCTGCTGGCTGCCAAAAACACCCACAATCTATTCATCAGGCCAATATGGAAGATCACAACACACATCACTCCAAACGATGAAACTGCTGTCACACATTTAATTTCAAGTGACTGCTGGTGTGATGTCCTCTGCAGAGGGTCATTAGATATATCAGATTTGTTTCTGCATCAAGTGCAAATCTGTGTCCTACCTGTTTGATGGGAATTGAGCGTCCACTGCCCAGATCTCCCTTACAGTCTGCACTCCGTCTGTTTGAGTCACTGCCTCTCCGGCCCTAGACGAAGGACAAGAGGAGCAATAACTGCATCAGAGGCAAGAATGGGGTGATTGGTTAGGATTATAAATATCATTTATGTCTCCAACTTTATTTTGGAAAATAAATACGGAATCTCTCCTTGCCAAAAAAGTATTTGGAATTGTGAATGGGGTTTTCTGTTGATTTATTGGTGCCATTTGGACTTAAATTAAAGCTGCTCTAATCAATATTTTTCTATTAACAATGGATCGAATGATTAAGTGTTATGTGAAAGGAGGTCACTCATAGTGGCAAACCAACAGACTCTGCAGTTCCTCTCTTTTCTACTAAGTATTTTAGCGTCTTTCTGCTCATTGTTTTGGTTTAACTTCCTGCACCTTTACTGTTTTGGTTCAGTCTCACCACTCTCATCAACCTCAATACCAGACACAGCAGGAAACTGTTTTTAAGCAAAAATCCTATAAAAAAATAACTGTATGCTACCTGCCCACCATTAAATGGCAGACAAAGTTAGCAGCTAGCTGGTGAACATAGTGGAAAATTTAGCAGCTTAACAGTCAAATATTTCTCTTAGGAGTTAATGGAGAACCAAAACAGAGCTAAAATGAGAGTGAATATATATATATATATATATATATATATATATATATATATAAATATATATATATATTGGACTTGCATTCACCATGTGGCCAGAAACATGACTCCAAATTAAATGCTGATGTTTGTGTCTGTATATTTACCGCAAATCGGGATGTGCGTCTTCGGGTGGCACTGCGGACCGACCCTGGGGTGGCACTGTCCTGTTTCTCCCCTCTCACTGTCCTGCCGATCTCTTTATGACTAATCACAGGAGTGGAGGGAAGTGATGAGGAGTAGTCACTGCTCTGACCACCATTACTGGCCTGAGTGAGGGGAGATAGAGGGTGATAATTGAGTTTATTATGAGTGGAACTTGAATTAAATTTTTTTCTGAGAACATCCTTGGTGTTTGTTTTGACTTGTGAACTAGTTTGGGTAAAATTGTAATTACCAAAAAAAAAAAAAAAATCAAGTTTTTATTTTCCTGCAGTGATGGTGCCCCCTACATTAGTGTTCTCCAGGGGGACTGAATTTTTTGTTGTGACTGATGATGTCGGTACTGTAATTGGATCGGTCCAATATCTGTTTGCTGTTGCTTTATGCTGTTAGTCTCACCTGTGATTTGAGCACTCCTCACGTTACTCTTGGACTCTATATCCAATTACGTAGTAACATATGAAGTACTGATGTTACAGGCCTACCTGTTGCTGTAAGTTTTCACAGTTATTTGCCATCACCACAATCTGATACACAGTGTACAGATTGTAAAGGCCCTTGAGGCAAATTTGTGATTTGTGATATGGGCTTAATACAAACGGACCCATTAAAGACAGAAAGCTAAGGCCAGCAAGAGCCTCTTCTTTGCATAATGCAGGACAAACAATGACCCAGCAGGTGTTGAAATAACATAAAGCAAAGATAACATGTAATAATAAGTGCTAACATTTCACTCGGAATGTTCGTAAGAAAGTGCTAACTTAATTGCACGACGGGTCCTCCCAAATGTTTCATGTTGTATAGGGACAGACTAACTGTACCTAATCAGAGCTACAGTATGTGAGCTTGTTGAAAAAGGGTGAACTGTCTTCTATCAATGTCGGTAGGCTATATAAGGCTATAACGTGCTGTAGTTGGTAGTGCACAACGGTAACTAACAGAAAATCTCTTTGCAACACTGTCCCTCAAATGTCCACCCAGTTGTTTCTACAAATATGTCCAAAAACAGTTTTATCTCAGTTTGAAAAATGGAAAATGATGCACAATAGTTGCCTTATCATTTTAGATCATATTTCCTTGTACAATAATGATTTAAATTTCAGTTTGACTTTAAAAATAAATCTCACAGCAAATCTAAAATATGCAACAGACTCAGCAAGAAAAGGTGCAGTTAGATGGTATGACTTTGTACCAGTTTTCTGACAGATGGTCCGTAACAGTTTTACCTGTCCTGGAAAGATGCCAGACACTGGGGTGGAGCCTCCAGAGTGACTGGGAGAGTTAGGGAGAGATTTACAGGAAGCCAGGAGGGCAGCTTGCTTCTTGGCTGCCATAATCTTCTGAGCAGCTGTGGAACAAAAAAACTTAACATAAGCAGTAAAAAAGCCATATCCTTCATATATCTGTTTACTCTGCAGCATTCTTCATTATGATTTGGTGTGACAGGGACACATACCATCAGTGAAGACTCTGTTCACATTGAGGCCATACGTAGCACAGGTTTCATAGTAAGTGCAGCGCCGCACATCTGAGCATAGCTGTCTGGCCCTGGCATCATCTATTACTCTGGGGTTGCTGCTGCTGATCTTATCTGGAGAAAGCACAAATACAACAAGAGTTCACCTCTGCAAAGATCTGAATCAAAGTACATGTTGTGTGCGAGTGTCTTACCCTGTGTGCCGACTACTACGAACGGTATCTCAGTGACCGGCCGGTGGATAGCAAGCTGGTGGTAGATTTTGTAAACTTCCAGGAAGCTGGCCTCATTTTCCAAACTGAAGACCAAGATAACTGCATCCACCCAACTTGCAAACTGAAGAGAAGGTAGAAAAAGAATGGTACTCAAAAAAACGTAAGAGCAGGCTGATAGTAAGGACTAACTTCCACAAAGTTTAATTAGTTGTCCAGATTATCCAAGTTCAGGTCAGTTCCTAACCCACCTGAGCACCAGGGAGTTCTGTCTCCTCTCTGATTATCAACAGGTGGCTCTGTCCGTCAACCAGGACGTCTTTAATGTACTGGCGCCCTAGAAAAAATATAGGAGGAAACAAGTAATTTACTGTAAGACTCCCAGTGAAATGTTGCACCTGTGTATGAGAGGTAAAAAGGTCTGTTGTCCGTTGACACAGAAAGACACACAGAAATGTTGTAGATGAGGACATGTGAAACCAACCCTCAGCGTTCTCCAGTGGCAGGTAACTTCCTGTCAAGTGTCTGTGGACCAGAGCAGACTTCCCGCTGCACAGACCTCCCAAAACACCCTGATGAACAAACACACAGATGAAAAGAGGGTAGATATTAATTTAGTATTTCATCCTGATCACCGGTTTGTAAAAGAAGTGTCTTAATGCTTACCAGGTGAAGTTCTTGTACAGTTTGGCTGATGGTCCATTCTTGACTGCTGGTGCATCCAGCTGAGTACAAAAGAAGTAAATGGAGTAATTAATAAAAAAGTATAAAGTAAGCTCAGTGCTGCAATGATTTGATGTACTGCTAACTGGTGGTTTGGTAAGAAGATGCAGTTACAAAGGGTAGAAAAGGCAAAGATGTAGTTGCTGGAAGGTGTGTTTTCACTTTTTATGGGGCTAACAGACTGATAATTACATTTTTGATTTTGGTTCACATTGCACAAATTGAGCAAGGAGATATGTCATTTCTGGCTACCATCTTAGTTTGGATTAAGATGCCTCGCACTGTGACTCGCTGTAATGGTAAAACACGGGAGGCACAAAGTGAAGCTAATCCCATCTCTGCTCTATACCCACAAATATGAAATCATCCTCAATTCCAAAAACAGAAAACAATTTCTGACTAGAAATACTGCCTCGCAGTTGTACGCCTCCACTAACCAGTCAAGTTGTAGTTTACGTCCATGTCTGTCCAGACTCATATAATATTTGTAGCGAAGGAATGTAATAAAAAGTATTAACTGTATTTTCCTTGTATATGTTCAATGCCATGAGATGACAGTATGCCATGACAGTAGACGATGCTTCAGATATGGATGAAGCTATAAATTCTATAAAGTGGATGCTTCACACATATCTTCAACCCGGCAGCACAGAAGATCTACACAGTCACCAGAGTTTCAAGGTGGACACCCAAGATTAGTGTCACCAATTCAGTATCCAACCAAATGTGAAATATAGTCATAATCTCCCCTTCAATTTCTTGAGTTATGGCGTTGAATAATGTCCAGAAAGGTGTTTTTGCAGAACCTTGTGATGTCACAGTGAAGTTGACCTTTGACCTTTTGGATATAAAATGTCATCACTTCATCATTTTATCCTATTAGACATTTGTGTGAAACTTTGTCATAATTAGCGTATGAATTCTTGAGTTATGGCCAAAAATGTGTTTTTTGAGGTTACCGTGACCTTGACCTTTGACCTTTGACCACCAAAACCTAATCACTTAATCCTTGAGTCCAAGTGGACGTTTGTGCCAAATTTGAAGAAATTCCCTCAAGGTGTTCCTGAGATATCGCGTTCACAAGAATGGGACGGACATACATATGGATGGACAGACGGACAACCTGAAAACATAACGCCTCTGGCAAACAAGAAACAGAGGAGATTAGCCTCAATTGACATTGAAAAGAGCTCTTAACAACTCCAAACTGTCATATTAACACGTTGTAAACATCCAAATTCGTCACCAACAAATCCATGAGTTACCTGTGGTTTTTCCAGAATCAGGAAAATGTGTAGGAGCATAACACCCTGCTTTCCAGTCATTGTGCTAAGCTAAGCTAAACACTCCCCAGGCCTATTTCTATACTGAACAAACAAAGATATTGATATTGATCCTCTCATCTAACTCTGGCAAAGTTTATAAAAACGCCTTCTTCCTAAGATGTTGGGGTGAATTCCTGTAAAAAAAAGTCCTGGCTGACTGCTGGCCAGGTTTTGCCTGACTGCCTGCAGGCACAGCACAGTGAGGAGTGTCAGGGTGTCCAAGCCTCCCATCTGGGTGCAGAGAGGCTGCAGCTCCCAGCGAGGTACCCAGAAAATCCAATCAAGTGTACAACCATGCAGGTCTGCATGAGTTAGGGAGCATGCCAGATATCTTTAGTTCATCCCAACACTGTAAAACACATCACTCTTTTGCCTCGTACTGTAGTTATTCTGCAAAAACTCCTCCTAACAAGTCATTTATTCTTTTATTCAGCCTTGAAGACTTATTCATCTTATAACACGGTGAGATAACTCATCTTATTCCCAGTGCAGTTTCCCTCATTTCATGAATTTATAGAAGTCAGTGAAACAAGACATAATATGCCAGTTGGTGCTCTGTGGTACTGAGAAGAGGAAACCTGATACAAAAAGACTCAAATAACAGAGAAGTCAAATAACAGGAAATAAAAATGTACAGTTTTATCAAAAATGCTTTAAGTTGTTATTATCTATTATTGAGTCAGCACGTGGATTAAGATCATTTGCAGTATAAGTTGACTTGTTTTGATCATTTCTTGAGAATTATCATTGTTTTGATACTATACTACATGTATTAAATATTCCATGAAAAGGAGAAACTGCACTGAGAGGAAATGAGTAGAATTATTGCAATTGTGACTTTTCCTTGTAAGAAAAATACATTTTGAGGGATGAAAATGAGACCAAATCACTTGTCAAGGTGGATGTTTTTCATACTGAATGACCAATAGTGAGACTTTGGTTAGTTCTGTGTGAAATGTATTAAAATCAAACAAAAACAAAATGGCTCTTTAAGAAATGATAGAAGATAACTGCTGTGAAGTGAGGTGTTAGGTTGAGGCAGATGTCAGCATTTCCAGAGATCTTTGAATTGCGTCAGAAATATAATAAATCTAAGCTCATACAGGGTATAAAATAATTCTGTAAAAATGATTTTATTTAAATAGAGACGTGTAACGTTTCTAAAGTAAATGAACACATTGAAAACCCAGTGAACCTTCTGTCATTGCAATATAACTTGAAGTACAAAAATGATTTATTACCATTTATTGTTTTCAGGCTTTGTTTTTAGTGATGAGGACATTCACTTGGCAGTGACAACATGATGACAGAGTGTTTATATAAAAGAACTCATGATTATAAATAGTAGCTGTATTGTAGCGAAATATATCTAGTTCATTGGTGAAATGTTCCTGCAGCTTTGCTGGTACATTTGCACATGCTTTATCAGGTTTAATACTGATAAGACTAAAATAAATAAACACTCATTACGGAGGTACAGACAGCAAGGTAAGTTACATTTTTTTTAGTTCTTACTGGAGTCAAAGTGTTACAGCACTACAGGAACTGTTAGAATTTCTTTTTATTACTCCATAGCTCATTCTTTAATTCTCAGTTACTGTTATATTTGTTTCACACTGCAGGAAATATCGATCATGAGTCACTTACTCTCTCATATTCAGTGGTTAAGTTTTTCTAAAAAGAAATAACTCCACTAGTTTCAGGGCTGTAAAAAACAAGTGTCAATATTTTGAAAGGGGGAATAAAACAGATGAACAATATTTTATTAATTACATTTTTAAAGTCCCCATCCATTCAAAAATGTGTTTTTCTTATTGTTACTTAAGTTAGTAGATATTTGAGCTATACTGTGCAAATTGATGTATGTGCAGGGTTTGACACTGGAAGGATGTTTTCACATTCATCTATTGAAGGGGGAAAGTTTCGCTGGGCTCACTAAAAATCTGAGTTTAAGGGGAGTACCTGTGAGCAGGATTTGTGATATCACAACTAGTTCAGAGCCAATTGTGGTCCAGAATTCAACTGACACAAGTAAGATGTGGAAATGAGAATTGACTTTACAGTGAAGTAGGAGACATCCTGTGTCCAGCGGTTAAACTTCTGAAATGAAATATATTTGCATATTGATAGAATTTTTAATGAGGGAGAAGAGGAAGATGTAATTTTAAGGATTTTAACGAGATCATTGAACTTTTTTGTGGAAATACTATATTAAACACAATTATTCTTTAAAGTAGAGTATTTTATATCCATCTTAAAATATGTCTGGAGGGATTCTTTAAGTTCAACATGACATGACTTAAGGATATTTTGTAGTCTGGTTTGAGTGCAATAGCTCTATCCTCTGAGGGATGACAGCAAACTTGCATTAGTGAAAGGAAATTCAATAAAACAAACACACACAGCCATGAAGGACAACGTACACATCTGCAGACGTGAGGCTGAACAGAGAGAGATAAATGCCTGCAAGAGTGAACACATGCATCCAAATTCACAAACACACACTCAGCGTAACACTGATGAAGATTAATGTGGAAATCATCATCGTCACAGACGACTACACAGATACTGTTTGCACACACACACACACACACACACACACACACAAACACACTGAAGCTGTTGGGTCACGTTGTACCGGGCGGAGCCTCGGCGTCGGCCAGCTCTCTGGGGACACAGATTCTAACTTTAAACCCCCGTGACACTCCCTCATCCCCATCTTTGGGCAATCCCCACACCCACACTCCCCTCCATCAACAGCGTCACACCACAGACCAAATAGCATCTCTCACGGCTTTACTGTTGCCATGGCAACTCCATTTTCCAGAAGCCTCCAGCCCGGGTCTCTATACAATAAATGGTCTCTCATGGCTACAGCGACGTGTGTGAGAGGCATAGAAACATGATGTCCACCTGCACACATATGAAAGTGTGTCTCTCACATTCTGACATTGCTGAATAATATTTTCTGAAGTGAATTTCATAAATAATGTTAATCTCTCATCTGAATACTGACATAATATGCTGAAATTATAGGTTCATCATGACACCGTTTGGATTACGCTGCTCACAACACCAACAAAATATAGCGTTGACGAATGAATAGGCTCCATTTGGAGACTGATTAACTCTGTGCACAGAGCAGGAAGTAGCAGGTTCCCTCTCTCCTCACGCCTCCTACATTCCCCCTCTTCTCTCTTGTCCGATGAACACAGCTCTGTGTATCCCCAACCTTAATTATTCATGTCCCACTTACTCCTGACAAATTATTCAGAGCTTACGCCGATCCTACATTCTCTGTCATAGATGATTTTCTTTTGAATATATTAATAAAGATTAAAGATAGATAAAGTTGCATCATTTCCTTTATTTCAAATAGACAAGTCTGAATATTTCATGAGGTGTTTTTCTTAGTTTTTGACAAGACTGAAGTTATTTCTATTTGTTTGATTTTCCGGGGTGTGGGGAATTCCTCAAAACAGATATCCAAAACATTGAGCACATTAGTGACACTACAGAGTCAGATCATCACATTTTAACCAGGCTGTTAAAGATTTTTAACCCTTTCCACTGTTCAAACGCCTACAGTGAAACCGTATAGTGACATACTGATAAAGTGAATCTGTAAGGAAGGGATGCACTTCTCACACATGTAAGATGTACATGGAAATAAGATGGAAATCTGAAAACTTTGTCTCAAACATTAATGAAAATAAATTCCTATTTCAAGCTGTTTTTATTTATGCAGTCACATTTGTAGACACTGTAGTTTGGAAAATAGTTTATTTATTCATAGCTAACTAATATTCAATTATCTTAACCATAGACTGTATATATAATGAGTCTATAATTGACATATTTCTAGCATCATATCCCAGCTTTTGTTTTTGATTTTTTCTTAATATGTAGATACATATTTATAGAAAATCTTAGAGCAGCAACAATGAGTCAATTCATTGATTAGTTGTCAACTATTAAATTCATCACCAACTATTTTGATATTTTGTTTTTCTTAAAAAAAAAAAGAATCCAAATTCTCTGATTCCAGCTTCTCAAATATGAATATTTTCTGGTTTATTTAGTCTTCTATGATAGTAAACTGAATATCTTTGGGTTGTGGACTGTTTGGGACTGAGGAAGACATTTGAAGACGTCATCTTGGGCTTTGGGAGACAGTGATCGACATTTTTCACCATTTTCTGATATTTTACGGACCAAACATCTAATCGATAAATCAAGAAAATAATCGACAGATTAATCGATAATGAAAATAATAGTTGCAGCCTTAGTAAACCTAGTGATCATTATATTACAGAGTGAAACCTGACAATTAACAAGATAGATGTCATGTAACTGTTTCACACATGCGGTTTATTTAAAAATGCATCCATAATTAACCTAAAAAACTCATATTTCAAACCCGTACATATCTTCCAGGCAAAATGTTTGCTCTGTTGTGCTCTTCTGTAGCTCCAAATGGAAGCGCAGTGTATGTTTTTCTTCTCTTTAGACCTGTGTTTCATCTCAAAGGAGCCCCATTTCATTAGATCTGATTGTGATTGTATTTTCACCAAAGTTATTTCAAGCAATTGTGTAGCTCTTACAAGTAGTTTCAGATACAATAAGAGCTCGGGGCAGTAATGAAACAGCAGAATCGTGTTATCAAATCCCTCAAAGACAGTAAAGGTTAGCAGCTGGGGTTTAAACCTGTTTCTTGGCCCTTTATATTATTAACCCATTACTTACAGTAGCATGTCACTAACACTAACACAGTTAATCTGTTAAGCTTTCAGCTAACACGTTCATGCTAACTTATCCATTCTTCTTAAAGCAAAGCAATCTTTGATCTTCTTAAAAGGAAAAGAAAAACTGCTTATTCTTTTTGAAATAAACACAGAAAACACTGTAAAGCCAAATTCAAATCCATTCAATTACCAGGTGCCAAAATAAATGAAATGTTTAGGTAAATTAATGAACTGTAAGCGCATTAGAGCATTACATGGACTGTAAGTGGGAGCAGGTTTTTGGTATAGGTCCACATAGCTCCAGAGAGGGCAGTGTAAATGGCAATAAATATATGATCCTGTATAATCACATTAAACAAAATAGTCTTCTTAGTCACTTAATCTCAGCCCAAGTGAGCCCTGATGATTGAAGTAGAAACAGCAGATGTGACGGGTTTTCTCATGGAAGAGTAGTTTCTCATCTCGTCTATAGAGTTGTGTGAATGATTCAGCTGGTTCGTGTCACCAACAGCCCTCTTTAATATTGTTTTGTTATGCATGTGCAGCACTGTGGAGAGTCCAAATGTATGAAATGGTGAGCTGGTTTGATATAGTGGGCCCATTATAACTAAAATGTATGTTAAAAGTCCAGATAAGCTGCCATAATTCTCTGTCATACAGTAACGTTCTCTGTGTGTGAAGTAGATGCATGAGGTGAACCTACCTTCCTCCTCACTAGAGCCCCTCTCTACAGCTGGATAGAGGGGCGGTGCAGTGTTGACGCTGGGTGGCACAGCTGTACTTTTGGTGAAAATCCCACTAATAAACTTGAGCATCTTTCGATCACGGGCGGGAGCTCTCTGGATTGTTCCTCCCTGGCCGTCCTTCCCCTTCTTCAGGTCCTCAGAGAGGGAATGTAGGTCGCTGTTGTCCAGGGTACGACTTGTACCTTTTCTTTGAGGCCTGGGCACATCAGTGGAAGGAGGTGCAGGCAAGGAAACTGAAACTGTCTTAAATCTCTCCCCCTGAGGGCTGTCCCTGGTCATCACGCCTGTGAATCCTCCACTGATGGGAGCTCCAGGGCGAATGAGCGTGCCCCTACCATCGCTGTCGGCCCAGGACGCCCTGTAAGGCCCCAGAGTTGAAGCTGCCATTAAGGGGGACTGGTCCCCGATGCGGTTATCCCTCCGGTCCAAAGTCTTAGCAGAGTGATACAAGCTTGCGTTGGCCTCTCTGAGCTCCCTCCAGCATGCAGAGTTGCCTCCTGCATGAGACCTCATCAGGACTTCAGGGCGCTGGCTGACCTGCGGCGGGACGGAAAAAGGGAGGCTGCAACGTGAACGACTGTTCAGGTCTGCTCCATTTTCACCCTTTAGGAAAAGCATGGGGGGCTCCCTGTAGAGCTCCGTCTTAGGACGCATGGCATCTGAGCGAGGCCCCTCTCTGCGCACAGTTCCCTCAAAGCTGGTTCCTCCGTACACTTTCACCATTTGCTTCACAGGTGGATGCACAAAAGAAGTGTCTTTGCTTTTACCGACCGATACAAAGTCTTTTTGGTGTCCATGAGTTTCTCTCCTCTCAGGTTTTCCCCAGTTCTTATTGGGGCTGCCATACTTGACCGGCACCTGTTCCAATTCTTCTTCCACCTGTGTGCTTTCTTTTTCCACCAATTGCACACATGCAGGTTCTTCTTCCCTTTTAGGGGCATCGCCTACCTCCTCTTCCTCCTCCCTCTTAGGGCTCCCTTCCCCCTCTGGAAGGGGCTCCTTCTCCACTTGGTTCCCTGCTACATCCTCTGGCACAGCCTCAACCTTCACCAGAGTGAGGGAAATGAGGTAGGTGGTGCGTTTCTGTGGGTTGCCTGCTTTGCTCATTGGGACAGCAGACCTGAGCACAGTGGCACCTGCTCTCTGACCTAGCCAGACCTGCAAACCTCAGTCATGGCAACCAGGACAAGACTGAGGCAGAAGAAAAAGAAAATCTACGATCAAATATGGATCAGACACCTGCTCAAACCTTGTGTAGCTGATGATGTCTCAGTCTGATCTATCTGGCAGATGGAGTTGACAGGAATCCTGCCTTCCTTTCCTTTTACAGCCTTAATAAAGACATGAAGAGTCTGGAAGAAAAAAAGAGGAATTCTGCAAATTGCAAATTCAGAATATATTTAAAAGCCTGACCCAGCGGTAAAACAAGTCTAGACTATTTTTTAATGCCTCCATTAATCCTCTTCAATGCACACAGCTACTACTGGTCTCTACCACTGATTCATTCATAATCCTCTCCTCTCTTTCCTTTGCATTCCCTCTTAAACTCATTTATTCTGCACAAATCTGACATGTAGACAAATGGATAGATATAAGAAGACATTTCTTTCTACAGTGTTGATGACTTATAGCCTCTGATTTCAGCCTGGAATTATGCAACAGCCAATACATTCGGTTTATCCATTTCTTGACTCGGACTAAAATGAGCGCTGACTGAATAATGCCACCTTAATACAGTATGTGTCTTGGCTTTCGCTCATGTCATACCTTCATTTTCCCTGAAGAATATCCATTGTACATTTTATTTGTGCACAAATGAAGATGCTCTCTTGCCATCAGCTTATCATTCACATCAAATGGCACATCAAACAAGGCTGACAAAAAAAGGAGCTTCAGATGATCAGCCCAAGAGAAAAAACAGGTGAAAGGGAACAGGGTGAAAAAACATCAAAATGGAAATCATTCACTTGTCACGAAGCGTCTGGCAGCTGGAGCCTCCATTCGACAATGTCACGCATAAAATTATGTATGCACGGTGTGAGGGTCACTGAGAGATGCTGAAAAACATCTGTTGTTATGTCTCCAGAACATTTAAAAAAAGGAGATAAAGTAGCCAGATTTAAGCAACCCAAGCGATGCTTCCTTGTGCCTGTATCCCTCCTCTGGAGAGCAGCTCCTCTCGGTCACCGCATCCTCTCCTCCGAGTGCCTCATCCAATTAGCAAGTCAATAAAATGTGTCTGTGAGGCAGAGGAAGCCCACCAGCTCACCACAGCCCCTCCTCCTCTTTTTTTCCTCGCCTCCTTTGCCTTGCAGCCCCCCCGCTAGCCCGCCGTTAGCTTGCCGCACAAGCAGCTCCACACTAGATTCAGCTCTGGCAAACAGGCTGGGAATGACAAGCTTGCAGAGATGTGGTGGTGGAGGTGGTGGTCCTTGCCCACGTTCATCAGATTTTTATCTGTGCCGACACAACAAAAGAGACAGGAGGGAGAGAGAGAGAGACAAAAAAAAAAACCTCCAGCTCTGCTCCTGCCAATGCATCTGCTCTGTCTCCAGCTCTTTCTCTCCCCTCTCCTTTCCAAAGCAATTTATGGGCAGCTCCTGTTTTCTCTCCCTGCCTCACAGTCTGTCCCCTCTGAGGGAGAAAGTGATGATGCACAAGAGAAAAATCAGGATGTTAGTCGATGGATAATTGCAGTAGGAAATAAAATAGAAAGAAAATAGGCAGATCTTAAAAATAAAGAAAATGAAATGCTGAACACCTAATTAAACTACAGAAGATAAAATGGAGAAGAACCAGAAGGAAGTGATGAGACTGAAGAGTTTGAATAATAAACCCCGGATGAAGCAGGACAGTGAAAGAATGTAGAAAGCAGGGAAGGAAAACATAAAAAGTAGTTTCTTGGAAATAAAAATGGCACAGAACAGCTCTTAAAAATATTTTTCTGTTCACTACACAATCTCTCCTCAGGGGGAAGCCATTAGTCTAACAATGGCATCTAGAAAATGGTTAGAATGGCACAAATATCAAGTTAATCAGCATTTTGCCAACCTTACAGAATAAGTGGATCAGTCAATAACCCATCAGTTACAAATAAACAAGCTTGAATGTTACAAAGTTGCTGCCATAAATATCTTCTTTGGAATATACACTGTCAA
Source organism: Thunnus maccoyii (assembly GCF_910596095.1). NCBI lineage: Eukaryota > Metazoa > Chordata > Actinopteri > Scombriformes > Scombridae > Thunnus > Thunnus maccoyii. The sequence goes on along the minus strand of NC_056535.1, from coordinate 15,019,458 downwards.
TGTTAAAAGTCCCCTTCCACTCAAAAATGTGTTTTATTGTTACTTTACTTGTCACTCGAAGGCTGTTTTCACATTCATCCGCTGAAAGTGGAAACTTTCTCTGTACTCACTTTGAATCTTAGTTTAAGGCGTTTACCTATGAGCAGGATTTGTGACATCACAAATGGTTTCAAGCCAATCGTGGTCCAGTACACAGCTTACAAAAGTGTGATGTAGAAACTTGAAACCTCCGGCGCCCATACAGTTAAACCTTTGAAATGAAAATGATTTGCATATTCATAGATTCTGGATTTTTCAATGAGGGAGAAGGAGGAGATGTAATTTGAAGGATTTTAATGAGGTAATTGAACTTTTTAGTGGAAAACCATATCAGATACATTGATTGAGTACATGAGTATTTTTTACATATATCTTAAAACACGTTTGGTGTTGATCTTTAGGAAAATACTGTCAAAACACATGTGGCTAATAATGTTTCATATGTGTAGTTCAGGAGTGCAAAGACTTTTTGCACTCTGCATTTTTTTATTACATTTTATATCAATTTATTGGATTTAGTTATTGTGATGAAATCGAGCCAGCGAATTGCTGAAGTACTGCTGGATGGATAATTTCAATGCTTAAAGAAATATTTTGCCATTCTGAGCAATTTAACTTAATACCTTAAAGTTGAGAAAAGGTCATAAGTTGTTCTGTGTGTGAACATTTGCCAATAAGTGGGCAATTTATTGAAGTTAAGCTTGACATTCTCATATACTGCTTAGTATTGCAGATTTTTTGTCTTAGTGAACTCATCAGATTGTTCATTTGAGAGAACAGTGACAAATTGAAACAATTTAAAGGGGAACTCTGCTTATTTTCCCATCATCTTTACTTGTCATGGGGAGTACAAATCAGCCTGTAAAAACAGTTGCATACTTTGAGTTTGAAAGCTGCATAAATATTTTCTGTGGCTCTGGAGGGAACTTGAGAAAAACAAGAAAATAACCCCTTGTGATGTCATCATGGACACATTGAAACTCTTTGTTAGAAACTTGTGGAAAGACAAGTGTGTTTACCAAACAGGAAAAGTCAAACAAAAAGACAATATTAAGTTGCATTGTGGGAGGTGTTTCTGGAGCTTGACCTGCAGCATATTAGTATCTCTGCTGCATCGATTTTGATAATTATTTTTTACTTTTAGTGAGTCCCCCAAAGAATACTCCTTTAAAAAAATATTCCTTAATTCCTATGTGAAACACTTCCCTTAAACAATTCACCTGCAAAAAAACAAAAAAGGAAACAGTGCTTAACCATTTATTTGGTCAATTTTACAGGACAAACAGCAGGTGTGGTAAGGCTACTTGGTCTTTTTATTTTTGCTTGTATTTAATATAGTTCATCATATTTTCAACAAAACATTGTTAGTCCATTTCAGTTTCGTAGAATCACATTTATTGATTTTATATGGACTGCCATCTATGTAATAATACACAAATGAAGCCTGAATGTGATTAAAACTGTTTTTTTAATTTATTTGTAGTTGCAGTGCTGATTGATTTCAGATGGTTTTGGCAACAGACAAAAAAATGTTAAACATAAGAATGAAGTCCACCCCTTCAGTCTTCCAATAACAAAAACAATTTCTTTCACTTCATGAAAGTATTTGAGGGCAATACCAGTATTTTTTTGTGTCATGTGTGTCTTTCTTGTGCGTTTTTCTTCTTCTTATACTACTCGTTTCCTCTCATCATGATTTAAATACAATTATGTTTAATAATTATAATACAGATTTATTTCTGACACAGGCTTGTGGTGTTTTTGTTCCTTTTGTATGATAAATATGAACACAAATACAGTAAAATCACTAACGACTAGCTGTTCTAACCCTCTGAGGCGTCACTTCTGTCAGACTTTCTTGAGCCCATAACAAGAAAAGATGACATCCCTGCTTCCTTCTGTCTAAACACTGTACAAAATTAACAAGAGTAACATTTCAGAGTAGATGACAGATGTTTCTGTACGAGTCCCTGCTGACAAGACTGATACAGAAAGCCAACATCAAAAACACTGGTACTGTCCTTGAAGTCATGACATGTTAACATCATTAATTGTGACATTTACACATTGGAGGTTCGTTCCTCTTCATTTCTCAGGCTTCTTTTAATCCTTTGTGATGCAGGAGTAACAAAATATATCCCAAAGCATAACCCAGACGTCTCGAAAAGGCATGGCACTGACTGAAATTGAAATCTTTTACGGTTAGGCCAGGTCTAAACTTAGACACGGTTACCTCTCGTTGCATGTTTCATTGCATCATTTCAGCTTTTTGTCTGAGTCAATGTCTCCTCGTCCCGGAAATATGGATGTTCTAGTGCATTCAGGGCAGATATTCGTTTGAAGGGGTCAAAGGTTAGCATTTTCTGTGGAGGAAAGAATAGCAGAATATTAGAGCTGTGTCACCGTCAAATTTTAAGTCTTAAAGTATCAGTTCTACATTTTTAGAAATATACTTATTTGCTTTCTTGCTGAGAGAGTAAGGTGAGAAGATTGATGCTACTTCCATGTCTGTGTGGTAATTATGAAGCTGGTTAGCTTAGCATTATAATGGAAACAAGGGGAGAACAGCTAATCTGACTGTTCAGAAATAACAAAATCTGCCTACCACCACCTCTAAAGCTTATTAATTAACATGTTATAACTTGTTTATCTGTACAAAATCCATATTGCAAAAATGACAATTGGCCATTTTGCAGGATGTAATGTCCTGGACTATTTCTTGGCCGGGACCAGTTGCTAGGCAACGAGCAGAGACTCCAGGACATTACTGGTAAAAAAAAAAAGTCAAGAAATAGATCAATAAAAATTTAGCCTACAGAACTCTTTAGCTTCCGTTGGTCATTAGGAATTAGATATTTAATTTAGTGATTTAGTGATAGTCTAACTCTTGCTTAAAATGTTTTTTCTATAATTCTGCACTTAAACCTATATTTTCTAAATCATATGGAGAGAAACAGAATAAAATATATGTAGGAAGCAGAATAAAATATACTGTCATATTTGAGTATTATTTAAGATATGTTTTAGTCACTGGTTCAATCACAATGTTTCCTTCTTTAGATTTGCTGATAAACGTTACACCAATCAGTTTTGAGTTAAGTTTTATTTTCAGTTTTACCAGCACTGTGTAATCTCTCCCCTCGTTTCACCAGCTGGATAAGTAACATCACTTTCAAGAACTTGAAGTTTGCATCATTGAAATTCTTGTGGCTTGTTCACCAAACTTGGAGCAAAGAAAATTCCTCTGAGGTTGCTTATCTGTTAGTCCTGATTTAAACTCTGTATACAGATGAAAAATTGATCAATTACCAGGCAGGATGGGCTGCCACTTTAATGTTTAATTCATGGCAAAATCTTACCAGCAATAGTTGCGCCCCCTGCTCATTTATCTCTGGAACAAAGTCAGTGATTGGTCGAGGGAAGAGAGGGGGGAAGTTTTTTCTTGAAAGTGTAACATCAGTCGGCCACTCCTCCTCTGGTGGCAAGCCAAAAACTCTGAAAACAAACATCAGTTTTAATGAATTATCAGCCCGTGCATCTCCTAGTCTGGTAAAAGTGAGGGAAAATGTTTGATACTCACTGAAAAATTTTCCCAAGTTGGTCCACTTCTGAGTCTCCACAGAACAAAGGTCTAAAACAGAAAGTTTACACAAAAGTTAATAGATTGAAGCTGATTTATTGCCTGCTGATCATTACTTCGCCTTCACATGTGAATCAGCAAAGTAGCAAACAGATTAAGACACAGATTACCAGTTTTGCATGTGAATTATGAAAGATTAGTTAAATGATCAACTTTTTGCAACATCTCACCCAAATCAACTAATTTGTGTCTAATTAATGTTCATGAGTTATAACATTATAACACACAATATCTCTGCTGTGTCCATGTATCATTACATTGTCAACATCATTATATTAACTGTTGACAAAGCAATTATTCAAGGCATGAATCTCTATACCAAAGTTGGCCGCCGACTGTCTCCATGCAATGTGTCATTTTTACCACTAGATGTAGCTGTGGTGTATGTCTCTGCACTGGAGTGACTGGAAAGCTTTCTGCCATACATAGACAACCCAGTCACAAAATACTTAATATGGTCTCCAAGCAGAATGACTTGACCTAACAGATTATAGCATTTGATTGCAGAAAATGTTTGTGCACATGTTAACACCGGTCAATTTTTGGGTGTGTTGAAGCGGGTCAGAGTGTGTGATCTGTCAGTGGATTTGTATCAGCAGACATGATGCTGATGACAACTGGGTTCAAGAAGAACAGTTGCATTATATGTCAGCGCCCGAACTGTATTTTTGTATATTTGGAGTAAATTTATCGTACATCTGGTTGAAATAAAACACTTGGATGTGCTGTAATATAAGGTGTAACACTAAAGCCCAGCTGTTTCTCACCAGTTCACCTCCCGACAGTCTGAAGCTGCAGACCAGATTTCCCTAAGGCCACAGATAACCTCATAATGTGAGCCATTTACAGATAAAATCTGAACCCTGCTGAACTGCTGGTAAAGTCATCACTGCTTTGAGTTAAAAGCCTGATACCAACATCACAAGGTAACGAGTGTACCTGCGTCAGTCAATGAGATACAAGCCTAAAAGTTGGAGAAAACTGTGTAGTGTCTGAAGATCTGTTTTAGTGTGTTTGTTACTGTAGGCTGGAAAAAAATGCTACAAGTGAACATACTCCAGGCAGCAATTATGTTTTCTCTGAGCTGGCCTGAGGATATACACGAGAAACTAGAACTAACTTTATAAGCATAAACCTCCGCCTTGCAAAGATACATTCAGGATATGTAATCAAATCAAATGAATCAGATCACCAGCAAAATCCAATGAACTGTTGTTCTACTCTCTCTTTTCACCAAACTACATCAAAATCCGTTCATGTTACCTTTTCGAAAGGCAATCACAGTTATTTCAACCTGGATTTAACACACTGACACAGACATACACATATGCTGTATTGACTTATCATGTCATCATAACACAGGAACAATATGACGTGTCTTTTTCAGTATTGATCATTATTCTGCTGACTTACTTGCGTCTGAACATCTCAGCAAAGATGCAGCCGGTGCTCCAGATATCCACAGGTGTGGCATAACTCGACTGTAGCAAAACCTCAGGGGGTCGATACCACAGTGTCACCACCTGAGAGATACATATAAGTTAAAAAAATAAATAAGTAAGCGTTACAAACAAACAGTAACATTTATAGTAAATTAAGGAGTTAACTATACTGGTGGGTTTGCATGTTTTGCCTTGCTGATTTGTACTTGTGTCTATAGCTTAAAACTGTCCCTTAAATATGAATTCAAGGACAGCTACTGTCAAAACATCAAATTCATGCTAGTCGTTCATGCTTGTCAGGAAATTAAACTCAGAAGTCAAATAATAGGCAAACATGAACATTGACAAAAGTGTAATGTGAAGTTAGCAGCGTTTTACATTCACAAGGTTAATGTTTGGCAGCAGACTGTCAAGTGTGTCAAGACACTGAACACACCTACCATGAATAATCTCTGAAGGTCACTGAAACCGGCGGACTGAATGATTAAAATCCTTAAAAAATAACTATTGTGATGTACTGACTTTGGTATTACTTCCTGCACTGCTGTGCTGTGTGTGTAAAAATAATATTAATTGAGAAAGCAACCAATTTCTTTCCTTCAAAAATATATTTTTTGTTTTTCCTTCTGACCAGAACTAATGTGTCTTTTTCTGTAGCGGACCTCTGAAACATGTCATCAGTTCAACATCATGTTTATAAGCAATTCTAATAGAATTAGGAAAAGCCATTAAATAACAAGGTGATAAAACAATGCTTTTTGAGCTGTTTAAGAGGTATTTTATGCTGGTATGCTGTGAGAAAATACGGTTTACATGACACAATAAACAACTGGTAACATCCGGGTTCTTACCACAGGAGTGAGGGCCATGTGGCAGCTGTAGATCCTGGCCAGTCCGAAGTCGGCCAGCTTCACCTGGCCCTGGCTGGTTACCAGAATATTCTCTGGTTTCAGGTCTCTGTGCATGACACGGTTAGAGTGAAGGAATGCAAGACCGCACAGCAACTGCCTCATCAGGTCCTGCGAAAAACACACACTCACTTCAAAACAAGCATATCTGAAGTGAAACTAAATATTTCAACAGATATTATGCTTCAAAAAGAGACTAAATAACAAAAAGCTCCATCTTTTCAATACAGTTTTCTCCCTTCTGACCTATCTGAAAAGTTCATAGTTTAGATGTTGTTTCAGTCAGTTCGTACTTTTATGCGGTCAGGGGATAATCCTGGAGCTGGAGCTCTCTCTAGGTACGTCTTGAGGTCTTGGTCCACATGTTCAAACACTAGAGTGACTTTAGTCTCCTGGTCCGACCTCTGGGTGGCACATACATCCATAAGCCTGGCATGTACAAGAAAAACAGTGACTTCTGTGAGAGGTGTTCACAGTGAATTGTAGACAACACAGACTAAACAGACAACACTTTGATAACTGTCTTACCTGACCACATTGGGGTGGTCAAACTGCTCCAGCCTTCTCAACAGAGCCACCTCTCTGACTGTGGAGACTGGGAGGCCATTTTGGTCTGTCTGGACACGCACGCTCTTCAGAGCCACAAACTGCCCGCTCTCCGTGTCCCGGGCCTTATAAACTGTCCCATAAGCGCCCCCTCCGATCTCTGCCACTGGCTCATACTGGATGCTGGAGCCGTGGGCCATGACCAGGTTCAAACAGACTGAAAGACAAAATATGACAGACATAAGAGATGCAAAAGCGACAAAATCTTTACTTGATGAGACGATGAAAGGTGATAATGTTACATGGAGAGTACACTGTTTTATCTGAATAAAATATAAGACATGTCTTATTGTCAGTAGCCTCCATCACCCCAATTGCCGTCTATTGTGGGACATCTTACTTCTATGGACTTTGACAAGCACAACATTGGAAAAAAACAACAACAATCACTTCAATTCACTTATTCACTTATCACTTATTCCACCACAACAGTCTGTTCTGAAAGTGTGAACTCCTCCCTAAACAAGTAGGAAACAGAGATTTTGTAACATCGCGCCAACATGCAGCCTGAAGCTGATCTCCTGAAAGTGAACAGGAACAAACTAGGAAATCTTACCTTTACTTTATACACATCACTATATAATAGAAAACAACATAGTCTCTCCCCATTACCCTTCCTCTTGGGTCTCACTGTCAACCAAAACACCCCTCGACCCAACCCCATCCGGTCTACAGCTTATGAATGAAAATAGGAAGTATGGTTGCATCAGAAATCTGATGTAATACCATAAAGATACTTGAAGGAGATACAGCTTGTAGACTTAATGAAAACAGGCATGCCGACGAAGGCGAGACACAAAAAAACATCCAACAACCAACAATCCCTGAAATAAATCCCACAGATCTGGGATAAGTAATGAATTGTTAATTGATATTATTATTATTTATTATCTTTATTTTAGTTTCTTTTTTGTTTCCTTTTCTTCAAACGTCTCTTCATATTTGTCATTTCTTATTATTATAGTATTATAGTCTATATCCAAATACAATAGAAGTTTGTATCTCTAAATGTTGTAAATTATAATAAGACTATGAGTCTACAGACAGTTAGCAGAGCTGTGAGACTAAACTTAGGCACAGTGGGGCTTTGAGCTAAATGCTAGAGTGAATGACAATATTAACAGGTGGATGCTTGGCAGATTTATTGTTTACAATTATTTACCATTATTTCATCAATAGCGAACATGGAGTAGCCTGTTAGCATGCTAACATCTGCTAACTGGCATAAAGTACAGCTGAGACTGATGAAAATGTCTATTTTAAAAACCAAAGACTCGACAAATTAACATTTTAACCAAATAATAGATGAAAATTTATCCATCCAATACTTGTTTAAGTATTTCAGTCTGAACCAAAGTGTTGGACCGACCATCGTTATGATCCATAGAGACGCCACTAGCGTAGCTAAAAACGACAATGAACATCTGACATTAACATAACAGTTTAATGAACTCTCCATGAACTCTCTGTACTGGACAAGTAATGAACTCTCTCATATTCTGGCTGTGAGAAGCTGGTGAATCCCGGGCAATAAAAGACAGAACTGTGCTTGAGGCTAAGAAATAACACACTGCAGAAATTGAAACTCAATTCCCACCAAACCTTTTACAATCAAAATTAACAGATGCTCCTCAACAGCTCTTGTGCTTGAATATCCATTTCTGAATGAGTACAATATTTTCAGTCACATTGCCAGCAGTCTGTCTCAGAAATAACTTTTCAACCACTTTCAAGTGTCAACAGAAGACACTTTCATGTTCAGACCTCTCTTTATAGGAAAGTCTACTGTGTTTGTGTTTTCTTGAGCTCTGAAAATTCCTTCAAATACTGTTTCATTTCACCTGTAGCAGCACCACCCTTTGTTTTACTTGTTTAATGTGATTCAAGCTTTTGCAGCCAGATGACCTCAGCTTGTTAGGAGAGAGTTGTTATTCCAGGCGTTCTCCAGTGACTCCACAGCTGCCGGATGCATCAGCGCGAGGAGGAGGAGGAGGAGGAACGCAGCGGTGTGGAGGAGAGCTTCATTTAGGAATAAGTCACAGCAGCTGGCAACGTATGAAGCAGTAAACCAACCGGCCCTCATCATCAGTGTCCAGACAGGGGAAGTGGAGCAGTCTTGTCTGTTCTCACTGACAGTCTAACCCAACAAACTGAGCTGGTGTAACAACGCACTCTACAAACCAGGACAAGGGCTGTTTTTCTGCTTATGTTATTCCACTTGTAAAACAGACTGCTTCACACTGTCTGCCAGTGTAGTGTGGTGAGAGGGCAGCTGAATACAGAGGCGGCAGCATCAAAGAGAAGGATGCTGTACAACCCAACCTCCTGATGAGAAGAAGCACCAAGAGTTAGCTGAGCTCTTCTGGTTCTGCGCTGTATGAACCTGTAGTGTGGCTGTGAAAATATCAGCTAGTAGAGGAGAGTTAGCAATGTGACTAAAACCTTTATCTATATAAATAAACATTAATGAGTTGAATAGCACATTTTTAAAAACAAAACACGACTGAAAAAAAACGTATAAATGAATAAGTTGAAATCTGAATGAAAGTGTTTTGTATTAAATATCTAAAGAAAAAAAACATGATACTTCATTACAATGATACCGATATATTCTGTAATTCAATTACATCATAAAGAAGATATGGTCACTGATTTGCAACATTACTCACAATGACCTAACACAACCGGAGATATTAAAGTACAGTTACCTTAGTATACAAGCTAAAGCTAAATATCTCACACTGGATACATTTCTATTGTCTCATATTATACAAAACAATCAGCTAGAGGCCTGCAACTAATGAATTTTATGATTATTTCATTATTGAGTAATTTTTTGGTCTGTCAGAAAATAGTGAAAAATGTCGATCACTGTTTCACAAAGCCAAAGATGCAGCCTAAAATGTCGTGTTTTGTCCCTATCAACAGCAACCCAAAGATATTCAGTTTTCAATCATAGAAGAGTAAAGAAACTGAAAATATTCCCATTCAAGAAGTTGGAGCCAGATCATTTTTTCTTTGAAAAAAAATGACTCAAAATGAGGAATCAATCATCAAAATAGTTTCTGATTAATTTTTGTAATTGACTAATCATTGCAGCCCTAATCAGCTATATTTATTAAACACCAAAAAGGTGAAAAAGTTTAAACACAATCAGGCTGCTATGAACATTACCAACCTACCATTAAAATATATGCAAACTCTAAACATGCATTATTAGAGTGGCGAGTAGAACAAGCTGTAAACACAACACTGACACATTATCACCTTATTAAACTGCATTAAGTCATTGGAGTCGTGATTCTGGACAAATGTAAGTCCAACATTCACTCTCCTGTCAACTGTTCACTAGCTAGTTTCTAACCTTGTCTGTCTATCTTTGTTTGTCTGTAGATTTTAGAGCTTGTTTGCTGGAAAACAGCCGCCCACTGTGACTAGAAATGACGCAGATGAGTGAACCGAAACAGTAAAGTTGTAGGCTGGAAAACAATGAGCTGAGAGACAATGAGCTACAACACTCTGTAGGGTTGAGAGGAACCACAAAGTTGGGTGATGATTCTCTGTGGGTTTGTCACTGAAGACGACCCCCTTTAAAATACAAGTAGTCGTTTGACCCATCATATTAAAATATTGATTGGTGCAGCTTTAACAATAGATAGAAGTGATAAAGGCTTCACCCACACGGTTCCCCTTCTCAGTGCAGTAGTAGAGTAGTTCATAAATAATTCTCAGTATGTTTCAATCATCCTGGCAGCAGGTGTGAACTATGCTTGGAGCTAACTTGTGCACGCCTTTTTTTTTTTTTTTTTTTTGCTATCCAGCTCTCAGTGCCGACATCTATTAAAGTGATGCCTCATAAGAGCTCTCCAGGTACTTTGGGTGCAAAGCGCTGAAATGTGTGACATTTTTAGTCAGATCTAAAGAGGAATTTACCAATGCTGCTTCTACAGGCTTCCCACACATACCCACAGACAAAATTTCAAAACTTTTTCATGACTTTTCAAGGACCCATAATATAATTTCCATGACCATTCACAACCTTTAAACACATGAACAGGAGGGTACTTTACTTAATCATTGTATTAAAATTAAACAGCAACCTTTTTCTTTTTTTTCCTCTAATAGTCGGTTATTTTCATCCACTTCAAATACTCCAGGCTACAGGCACTGTCATTACATTGCCCTTTATTACAGAAATAGCTTTACAGGCACTTAGAATAACAAAGCCTGGCACTGGCATTCAAGCGTCAGGGAAAACTGAACTGACTAATACACGATTAAAATTGTATTATCAACTCAAAAAAAGGCTTTAACAAAAAACACCTCTTGCCCCACAAGATGTGATACAACTACTCAAACATGCTATATTCAATTATTAGCTGCTCTAGCATGGCTTTCCTTTGAAGTTATTATGAACTGTTTGGCACAACAAGCCTGTGCACACTGCATGCACAAATGTACACAATGTATTCTTGAACAATTACAGATATGCCCTTCATATGACAGCCATAAGAAAACAAAGCAGTATGATGCTACATCAAGCAAATAACTAACATTCAACCATCATGGTTTGTGTTTTAAGTTTGAACTCAACATTCAGGTCTACTCCTCAATTTTTTTTGTAATTTCTATTCAATGTCCTTGTCTAAATCTGACAGGCTTGCTCTCTTGTTTTTCGCTGTGTGCCGCAGGCTATCTGACTTAATGATAAATGTCATTTCGAGTCGCCTCTGCCTTCTCTGCAAATTCATCAGCAGACTGCTCAAAATGTTGAATGCCTGACTCGGGCTGTTTTCTTTTTTAGCTTCATTTCCTGAAGTTCATCTGCTATGCTCTTCCTTTTGTCAGCTTTTAATTTGCTTTCTTTTTCTTTTCTCTTGTTGTCAAGGTATGCCACACACCTTTTTTCTAGCGCTTGAAGCAGACATCTGAAGCTTCTTGGTGATGGTGACTTTCTCAAGGCCACAAGCTGCCCAGATGCTATCAACTATTCAATCTTCCTTCATATTCTCCACCATGACTTGCTTATTCACCGAAAACCCCTCGCTCCACACTGGCTTGTCCATGGGACAGATTTTGGATCACAACTTCTCCAGCCAGACTGTGCAGCAGTGATCTTGTGGAGCAGCACATCAAGACCGTCAAACTTGGGATGAAAATGAGCAAAAGCAGAAGATGACGCAGCAACAAGGAATTCTCTGAATTCTTCTAAGACTTGGTCACAGTTTATTATGCACCCACTTGGTTTGCAGCAACCAGTGTATGAAGGACTCCTTTCATCTTCTCCGCACACACGGGTCCTTCTTGGAAACCATCAGTCTGGGGTCAAGACACTGCATATTTCTTACCAGCAGGTGGTTCACTGATGCCTAAAGCAGGAGTTTAGTTAAGAGAGTTGTAAGAAAGGCCCTGGTCTCCATTCCAATTTCTAGCACCTGCCTCTCTGTGATTTTGCTTGTGCCTCTGAGCTGTCTGATGAATGTTTCTGCCACAAATCCAACATCAATTTTGCCAGCATCCTTGTGGAGGGAACAATCGTCAGTGCTGATCAGGAGAAGCTTCTGCATGTTGGTGGCTTGTTTCAGGACGCTGTCCTTTATAAACTGCTCCATAAGCCCTTACAGCAAAGACAAGTAAGATGCAGCAACGAATGTGTTGAGGTAGGCGGCTTTAGTGCTCCCACATGTAAACCGTCCAGCGATCTTGGTGTCTGGGAACATCTTCGAAAACAGGGCCCAAACATCACTACATGAATAGTATGAACAGTGCAAAACCGCCACTTTAAAGTAATGATCTCAAAGATTTTCATTTAAATAAATGTTTGTTAAGTCACTATCTATTGCCAAATGAGGTTAATTACAGTTGTGATTGCATGTACCACTTATTGCCAAAGGTGTCGCCAAAGAGAACAAAACAAAAGATCTTCAAGATTGTTACTTTCAGTAACAGTCAAACAGGACAGTCAAAGTCCTGTTAGCAACTGGTGCTGGTGTTTAAGCGCTTTGCTTCATTGGTGTAGCACCCAACGTGCTCTGGTCGGAAGCAGACCCTGGTCCACTTGCTGGCTTTGCTGTGCTTTTTCACCAAGTTGAAAAATGTCAAGATTGGGGGGTCATCTTGCGAAGTCTTCTCATGTTGGATGTGCTTCATTCCTTTAACATAACTTGTGAGGACTGCCTCCCCCATGTTGCTAATATCAAAGCTCTTTAAGCAAAGCTTTCATGTAGCACATCCAGCATCTTTTTCTGCTTCTAACCAAAGTTTATATCAGTCATTAGAGAGCCGTGAAATATAAACTACCGGACAGTGGTGTGAAATTGAAGGGTCATAACATAGTCACAGAATGTTACATTAGGCCAAAAGCTACAGAAATTTGGACTTGCACATCAAAACTATACGTGGAAGATTATCCACAGAAGATTACTGTAACATAGTGTAATTAATTTCATTACAGACAGCACAATTAAATTCCATGACTTTTCCAAAACTTTTGATGATTTTACTGAATTTCATGACTTTTCCAGGCTAGGAAAATGAGATTTTAAAATTCCATGATTTTTCCAGGTTTTCCATGACCATGAGAACCCTGCTTCTACAATCACCAAATGTTTTACAATCCATGAACGCAGGACAAAGTACCTGACCTGAGAGAAGTCAAATGACTCACTGAATGGAATGCCATTTTAAAGCAAATACACTTAACGCAGGACTTTTGGTCACCGCTCTGCCAGCACAGGAAGCACCTCTAACCAAACTGCTTTTCTGTCCCACTGCTCCACACGTTCCTCCGGCTTTTCCATCAACTCCACCCCTGTGGCCTCCTGCCAGGCAGCAGGCATACAAACAGTAAACAGCCTCGTCTCACTTCTTCCCCTCCTTTTGTTCCAAGTCAAAGCCTTTAATCTGTCAAACCAGTATGATACTATTCCCCTGGAGTGGGAGGAAGCCTCACCTACTCCGTTTCCATCTGTGCTTTCCCCCACCTCCACCAACTCCATAATCATACCTGTCACCTTTACACCCAGCACACATCTCTCTGCTGCTCCTGTTCTTCCTACAGTACAATTTTGGCTCACCTATTCACTGGTGGCAGTTCAGTGGTCAGCTATTTTCTCCTATGTGTAGTTCAGTTTCAACACCATTTATTTATTACCTACCAAAGCACTGCCAGTGAAATAAAATATTATTCTCCTATATTTTATTCAGTTCTTGTGTATAAATGTTACAGGTTAAATAGTAAATTTGCATCTTTTCTTGGAAAGCTGAGTCTTGACTTAATTTTACCACAATTTTCATAATCTAATACATATTACACTGTTTTTTGTGTGATTTTATACATTTTAGAGAGTCCGTCTTAAATCCAGGATTATGTAAATATATATATAACTAATTTGATAGTTTGGATTCAGTCAACTAATGCTGTACTCAGAGAAGTGTGTGTGACTTTGACGTTAAGAGTAAAAAGCTAAACTTCTTTAGAGCCCTGCTGCTGTGTCAGACTGTGTATAAGCTCTGAACACCTTGGACTCGTTAAAAGGCAGAAAAATGTTTCTGCGTAGGGGAGTGAAAAAAAAAAAAAGTACAGCAACAAAAAAAGACCAGAAACACACTCTGCTGAAAGCCAAACACTTCAAAAAGGAATTCACTCTTTTGTTGTACACCACTTTAATTTTCCAAGGTTAGTACTCCAAAATCGAATGCTCTAAATAGCTGTCAAAATTTTTGTTTACAGCATGAGACAGCTTTTTTTGAAATGCAATTTTGTACACATGATTTTCAACCTAAGATGTACCTATAATAAGGGTTCATTATATCTTAGGGTATTCAGTGAAGTGATAATCGATCGGGTTAAAACACTGCTAAAAATAAACATGACCTTAGCCAACATCGGGCTTGAATGTTTGTAGCCAAAGATTTGAATATTCACATAAGCTGCCAAACCACAATTAATGAAGTGGTCAGTATAATTCAAAGTGCACCGTAGTTAATAAGAAGGAAGTGATGTTGCATTATTCATGTCGAACACACCACATTTCTTCCGATTATGCAAACAAAATGTTGAGTCAGTGTCTGCGGATAAGACTCTGCCTGCATGCCGTGTGTCTGCAAAAAAATCCAAATTCCTGTTATCCATGTCATCACTGAGATGAGGATTAGACTGTCAACAACATTTTCTTTTCTGCTGACTCCATTCAGCAATACAGGAAAAATTATATCACCAATAAAACCAAAGAAACTTGTGTTGATTTTTTTTTCCCACCTCATGAACAAACTGTAACTTAATGACTCTTCTCTAAAACTGTCAATCTTAATTTATAAAGATTTGCATAACTACATAATCAAAAAGCAAAAAACTCAACTACACGGGTTAAACATTATTTGTATTGCTACATACATCTACAGACAACCAGTAAACAATCACTTAACTAATGAAACTAATCACATAAATTAATCACATAAAGATTGTTTTTAGTTTTTGTTTAGTGTGTTTTTGTTACAATCTTGCAGAAATCAAAATTCATTACTCATAGTTTTTAATTATTGAACTTGTTTAAATAATTAAATACCTTTTTTAAGCGCATAAACAACATGATAAATCATCTATATTTCCAAAATTCTGGCCTCATTCATCTATTTTCTAATAAAGTTATTACAAGACTCAGAATGAGGAATATGTATCTTTTTATATTAAAAATATATAAATATTACAAACACAATAATACTGAATGCTTTCAATTATTATTTATGATACATTTATATAGAATCAAATGTGTAACAATTTTCAGGCAACTAACAACTAAGAATTAATATTTTAAACAATCAAAATTTTTTTTTTCCCATTTGAAAGGCTACACGGATGCATTTTGTCTTAGTTTGACAATAAAAATTCACAAAACTTCTTAGTATGACAGTGCAATCAATGTAAAACATAATGCCGACATATTTTGTATATCGCGTGCTAAAAGTGACCTGACGGTGCACCAACAAAAAGCTCCTCTGATGTTTGGAACATATGAGTGCACAGGTTGTCCAGATGTTGGTTGTATTATAAAAGCCATTAAGCTGATTTTTATCATCCACCACTGATGCCAGTAGGCAGACTGTCACAGAAAGGCCAAGAAACAGAGAACATATCTGAAAAAACAGTAAAGTGAGAGTCCGAGTGATTTTTTATAGTTTGAAATTCTGGTAACGATATATAGGATGATTTTCTTCTCATTCTTTTTTAGTTAAAAACGCAAAACTTAAATATTTTTCATGAGGAGAAACATTTCAGTGCTCCATCTGTGGAGAACAAAATAACAGTGGAAATCATGAACCACTTTGCCAATTCAAATAATCTCAGTTAATTGTTACATAGTTCGTCCACTTTTTCCCTGAACTAAGTGATCACACCAACATTCAAAATACACTTTGGTACACACGTCAGTACGTAGTCGCAGTTACATTCAGTTCAGCACAAAACTAGATCCGTAGAAGCACAGTTTATAAGTTTAATAGCCAAGCAGCCACGTGTTTGCGACACAGTTATCTCATTGTGATAGTTTGTGGCTTTTGCTGCCTTTCAGAAAACTTTTAAGTAGCAAGTATTGACAGCTGAGTTGACACAGCTCGCTCAAGTCACCAGTGAGGAGCTCAACTGTGACTCCAAAGCAGCTGATTCGGTCAGTGATGATGGTTTTTCATTGCAGTCAGTTCAGGGGTAAAAGATTTGTCCCTACATGTATACTAATCACCTCTAAAACAAACTATATGAGACCATCACTGCTTCTATACTGCCTCAAACATCTTTTCTTGTTACTTATACACGCACCGATACTGATCAATCTGGGATAAGCTAATACTGGCGGATAATATCTCCTGGGCCACTTTTATCTGTCCGATCCCTGCGGTGTCCTCACCTGAGTTTCACTGCAGGGTAAAACACAACTAATTGATTGATCACTGGATTACTGATCTATCTTGTTAGAAGTACTTACTGTCTCACAATGAATCATCAGGCGTTTGATCATTTGTCAAACCTCCTGTGGGCAGGAAGTGGTCAGGCTGTACATGACTTGTCACCCTAGAAACATCTGCTCTTCCCCCCCCCCCCATCCCTCCCCTTATTTCCTTGTTTAGTAACAACACCAGCAGGGGATAGAGGGAGAAGACTTTGCACACAACATCTGGAAGTTTCACATGTGTCTCCCAACACTGGAGGTCATTCATCTGACCGCCTGTAATGGCAGCTATTGATTACCAGGAGGAAAGCCTGTCATTATTGATTACCAGACAAACGGAAGTTGACATTTCTCTTCCTCATTTAATCCATCGATCTGGCTTGATAAAAACTCACATTAAGCCGGACATTGAAGGCCAGCTTGTGGGCGGAGGCAGAGAGAAACAGGCCCGACACGTGGTGCTCCTCCATGGCGCTCCTTTGTTAATTAAACAGGCAAAGAAAAGTGCAGCAACAAACAGGCCACACAGACTTTCTCTCCTCACCTACATGTTCACTGACGTGGCGGAGAAGGAAAAACAGTAAAAAAAAACAAACAAACAAAAAAAAAACACACACACACACAAACACAGACATAGCTGGAGCTTGATGATCTCCGCCTGCAATAACTTCCATTTCCACATTATCTGTGCCACATTACATAAACGTCTCATGTCCGCTGCCCAAGTGTCACACACACATACACACACATCAACACACTCACACACATGGATCACAAGCATGTAAAAGACATGTAAGCCCACTCACCTCGGCTGCTCTTTGCTGTGGCAGGTAAGCTTTGGCTTTAGCTTTATGAGGAGGACATGCTAATTGATCTGCCACGTATAACTCCTGCAGAAATGGGTCAGAAGTGGCAGGTCGGGTTTGAGCTGAGGTTTTCCAGCCCTGACACCGGGTCTGATGAGGACAAGAAGCCAATCGACCGATATGATTTCGGCCTTTTTCTTCCAGTCTACACTCTTTTAGGGTTGTCGCTTCCTGTTGCTTCAAGCAACTCTAGTCGGAGGCGGAGCTTCAATCTTCAGCTGCACATCATGTTATGTGGCATCCAAACTTTTAAGTGACAGTTTTAATCCTGACATGCAGGAGGATTTTAGTCTGCGGTTGTAAAAATGTTTTCTGGAGAGAGTTTGTTTATTTCAGATGCTAAAAATTTAAACCACACCTGTTATTTCAGCATGCCACGAAGATGTTTTCTTAGTTTAGTAAAGTTTATTTGTTTTCTTAAGGAATAAAACAGACACAAAAAACATAAAACGTTCAGGAGTAAAAATGATTGTGCTGATGAGATTTAAAACAACAACAACAATAATATCTACAATTAAAGTTTATCGATGAGGAAAGAAAAAAACAGAAGGAAAGAAGACAACTCGATTACATGTGCTGATAATAAAATAATTAATAATAAATAAGATATTGTTGGCATGACTGCTGGGAAAGATGCTGCAGTAGGAGATAAAGGTTTGACTCATCAAATAAGCTTTAAGTATATATTTTACATTTCTTGGTAAAGGTTGAATCAAGTCTGAATTTTGTGCATCTGAGTAAAAATTACATCTGTGACAGATTTTTAATATCATTTATTTTTTTGACATCAGTTTACTACATCAATCCTGTGATTGTTCTGCTCATAACAAATTCATCATATTTATTTTACAGTTGTGGGTGTAACAAAGCAAACTCTAATTACAAAATATAATAATTGTAATAAAATGAAACAAGTGAAGTGAAGACTATTGAAAGACAGGAAATGGGGGAAAATGTTTCCTGAATAGAGAAAAGACTCAGTAATTATTAGTTAATATATCAGGAGAAATATGTGTACTTGTACTTATACTTGAACAGATGTGCTACCCATGCTCATACAATACATATACACACATACATCCATCTACAGCTACCTTTGCACATTAAACTGAATGAAAAACACAGAATTTGCAGAGTTCCCATTATATCTCCACTATGTCCCTAAAGCCCATAATGAACTGAAAAAAGGGCCTTTGCTGCTTCCTCTGCTTGGAATCAGTTGCAAAATTACCCGAATCTTCAGGAGTCTCACTGGATGCATTTAAAGTATTTCTAAATGACTTGAAGTCAGAAACATCTGGCTGTTGATGTTTTGACTGACTCATATTGCCCCTGTTTGATCCCTGATGATCCCTGTTGATGACTTGGAACGAATACTGATGAGTATTTTTAATATTTTATGATTCTGTAATTTATTCTTTATTTTCATTGTAAATTTTTATGTTTTTTTCATGTCTGCAGCTCTTTTAATTGTGCTGCTGCCTATCTTGGCCGGGACGCTCTTGTAAAAGAGATTTTTAATCTCAATGAGACTTTTTGGTTAAATAAAGGTTAAATAAAATAAATATCTAATAATATAATCATATTTCAAACTTGACATCATTTCACATAGTAATTTTGATGAAAGAATATGTAAAGAACGCAAAGACTTGTTTTCCCTGAGCTCATATATGTTTTTGTTGGTCAAAATGTCTGAAGCCAGTTAGACTTCACTAACTTTACTTGTTATCAGGGACATGCTGCAATAAAAAAAAAAGTAAATATACGTATAATAATGTAATAGCTACACAGCGTGTTTCGATGATGAAATGATTTATTTTGCATGTGGGAATCAGTTATTGAAATAAAAACGGTGTTCAGTCATCAGTATGATGGCTACACTGATGGCTGCTGGGATTAATCTTAAAATATAAATACAGTACAGAAAATGCCCTTCTGTATTATAACTTTATAATAAACTGATATTAACTGATATTTTAAAGAAAAAATATTTAGCTACTTGGATATACTACACAAGCTATAGTGTAATTATTTGTTTGTGAGTACTTGAACCAGTGTTGAAGTCAGTCACAATAATCTGAATAGTCAGTCCACCTTAAAACATCCAGCCGTACGTTCTGGCAGTTCTGCAGTAGAGGCTCCTGATCTGCAGCAAGAATGTTTAAACTCAGTTGTTTGCTGATAATAAACACACTTAATTGTTTACCGGTAAAGAGGAACAAAACGTACAAATGGACTGAATGGGATTCGGCATTTGTGACACAGCACTAATAATGTGCAATAAGGCTGCACCTTAAAGTCAATGACTCATTAAAGGTTAATTTCTGTTCCTTCATGGATGTTCATTGGTTACAAACAAACTGCTCAATGTTTGGCTGCTTGGAAAACAGCGTGTGATCACAAGAAAAACATTCATGGTTGAGTTGTGTTTGTCTATAAATAAAACTCCAGTTGGTCACTTATATGTTGAAACAGATGCATTTTGGATACAGTCTTTCAGGGCTTTTACAGTATTCCTTCCAGCCACTGCTCCTACATTTGTGTTCTTGCTGGATGTCAGAGGGGAAGAGAATAGACGCTGTCAGTATCTGAGGGTGCAGTACAGTGACTGCATGGGACAAAAGTCTAAAACAAGGCATTACTTCTCTAAACATTTTAAGTTGCTGCGGGACTTTCTGCCCCACAAGAAGAACTGAAACACGTACAATGATTCTGAGGGAAAGATTTCCAGGCATTTGAAGTACTTTTGTTTTTGCAGTAGAGTGTACGCTGAACATGACAATGTGTTTTGTTTTTACAGGAATTATCATGTATAAAAGAAACTGAAAATATAAAACAATAAAATGTGATCAGTGATGAAGAAATAGAAGAATTTAATCACAAAAAATTACAATAATTGCAAAAGACATAATACATTTAAAATGAAAAAACAAAACAACTAAAAGCACATTTACATACATTTTTACTCATGTAAATTCAATACTGTATATACTTGTACAAACAAATCCTCAAACCACCCACATCACATATTATACATGTGCATAATCATGTGTGAAATCAAGACAGTGAACATGTTGCAGTTTGGGCTAAAAGCAAACATTGTGATTAATTTAATTTTCATATCATGTTGAGAATGTTTTTGTTTTCGATTTATAGTTTGTTTATTTTATTTCATCATTTATTTATTTACTGGTTTATTTAACATGGACAGTGCACATTAATAAACATTGCTATAAATTCGCCAGAGTTAGCCAAGAGGTTATTTTTCATCTGTAGTCGCTGTACAGATGTTACAAAGTCACCCTGAAAAAGAGTTAAAAATTACAAAGTTAATGAGAACATTTAGAAGGATGCAGAGCAACAATAAAAAGAAAACATAATATTCTTAAAAATATCATATTGTTTCATATTTTAACCACATTTTCAGCTGCAACTTCCTAGAAATCATATTTTCTCTTCTACAGAATATCAAATAATTCGGCTAAAGATTTGTTTCAGCTGTTTGATGACTGCAGATGTGTTGACTAGTTTATAGTTTTAGGACTAAATATTATTGGCTTAAAATCTGCCTGCTGGCATTTCTTTTCATTCTTTTCATTATAAGTACAGGAGGTTTTACATGTTGATACAGTGCAGGTGGCCATAGGTCAAATAATGATCAATGTACATAACTACATCTCTGATTTAAATAATCTTTGTATAATAACTACAGTGTGTTTATTTACATCCTCTTTAAATTGACTCATGATGCCTAAATGATAAATTACATGACATCTTCATCAGTTCTTTGAACATAGAAAATGCCTGTAGCTCTGTATTGTTTACCACAACCCGCTGATAGCCTTGGACCCTCCCTTATCATACAGATGATGACATCGTACACCACCCGCTCCGGCTCTACAATCTGTATTCAGCTGTGACAAACCTGAGATTACTATCATTGAGCCAATTTTTCCAGCCAGCACAGTGTCTTCTCCTGCAGCTCTGGTGACTTCACTCTGACTGATATCTCCTCTTACTACTATATATAACTCTCTGATTACTGCCATACATCGGCCTCTTCTAATAGGACATGATATCTTCCTGTGCACTTATAAAAGCATTTCCCACCTTTAGGCTGAACTATTTTAATGAGATCCTTTATAGCACTGTAAGAAATGTTAACACAGGTGTTTCTGCATGAGGCACTGATCAAGTGTTTGTACAGAGGAAGGTAGGATATACTGTATATTAAGTTATTATTTACTGTGTACCACCCACCATAGTCTCACTGTGCTTAAAACATATACTGTAGACCAATTAGATCAATCAACCAACATTTCAGATCAGTATTTGCTCAGCATTTATTTTCAAAGATATTTTTATGGAGCAGTTTGGTTCATATACAGATGACAATGACTCAGTTGTTGCTCTTAATAACAATTATGAGCCAAAGGCTGTGTTATACAGGTACTTGACATTCAGTCAGTACATAATAAAAAATGACTAAATGAAAAACAAAAAAGCCAAAACAGTAAAATAAACTGAGAAGGAATAAGAAAGGAAAAAAGGAGAAAAGGGAACAGAGAGTCTAGATAATCCCACCCAACCCACGCTGTTAGAAACTGCTGTTATTTTTCATCAAAATGTCAACAGTATAATCTTGTTATCTTTAAATGCAGTACATTACTGTTCATTTGGGTTGATGAAATGGCTCAGACGAAAGATAACAGTATTTTACAGTATTGATTGCTTGGAGGAAAGAAAACAGTACTTTGAAATTGCATTTTGGGAACACAAACAACAGTAGAGAGTTAGCACATGTCTGCCTGGACAGTGGAGGATGATTGTTCACTCTTTTTGCTTTGCTTGGTATCACAGGCAAAATACATTTGCTACATGTCCAATCAGTTTGAATTGTACTATATACCCTTACTACTGTCATGATAATGATTTGGTACTTTACCATCTGATTACAACACACAACAAAATAATTACCAATTACCAGTTCAATGAGCCTTATTGGTATTAAATTATTATTATTATTACATATTTGTCAATACAATTTTACTAGTATATATTTTTTCATTAAGCCTGAGATCTATTCTTTGAGACTCTTTCCGACTTCTTCAGTCAATTTTTGCTCAAATTGCTCAAAAAGTGAATTTTATTCCAAATTTTATTCCAGTCCAGGACTGGACTTGAATTAAGTTTTGAGATCAGAGTCTTGCTAACGAGTGACATCTGTACTGCTCCTAAAATAATCTGTCATTTCATTGGCAAGTCAACAGTTCAGAGAGTGGAGCTGGACTTGTAAATTGCTTTCTTTCATGCCTCAGTACTAGTGGATTTAGTACTATAGTGGCCTATATGAATCACATCAGCAATATACAGCAATATCCTTAACTTAGAAAAAAAACATCATATAAACTTCTATAAACGTATAACTTATTAAAAAAAACATATTATATTTGTTGTTGTGCCTCTCTCAGTGTTGCATCTATACAGGGATGCAACACTGAGAAAGGCACTCTGGCAGGATGACCCGGACGACAGAGAAAGTCACCCAGAAAAAGATGACATCATTCAACCCTTGTGTATTGAGTCTACTAAAGAAACCAATGAACCTTTGAGTGGGACTTCGTATAAGTCAGTGAACCCTCTCACCCACCCACACAATCAGTCTCTTAGTCACACTTTTCATTTACTCACTGAGTCATTCTCACTCACCCACTCACTGATATTCACTGAACAACTCATAGTGGCTGTCATTCACTCATTTACTTTCTCAGTCATTCACTCACCACAAACCCTTATAAATACACACTCAACTTGGACAGTTACAGCTTGCATTAGAGGAGCATGTTAATATATTTATAATGTTTTATGTCTTTATTTGTGTACAATGTTCAGACAGACTTCACTACTTGTTTAAGTATTTACTTTTTAAATGACTGAACTGTAAGTTTAATTACCTGAATGAGCTCCATGCTTTGTTTTTTCGATTACTTTATAAATTTGTGCAAATGTTTAGCATCTTCATTTAAAATGTTAATCAAGTGATACATGGTTTTAAAGAAACACCTTGAAGTTGTATCAATTTTCTTAAGTCACAATTCAAATGGCTGTTTATTCACTGTTAAATACTGTCAGTGAGTAATTATATCAAGTCACAAGGTTTAGAAAATTTTAAAATTTTTAAAAAAAAAACTCACTAGTCCTCGATAGTAGACAATTACACAATAGTGTGTCCAGTAGTATGTTGTACATATCGCAGTTTACAGTAAAAATCTGTACCTCTTGTGAAAAAAGTGCAAATTAATAGTAATAAACAACAATGCTTTTGGTAGCATTTTACTGTAAAAGTAGAAAATAACAGTTTATGCTGTATTTATAAAAACAGCAACAAATTGTTAATTTCAGCAACAGCAAGATGCCATTAATTTTACAGTGAATTAATGGCAACCTGCTACCAGTTCTTTCCCCATTTTTGACAGAAAAATTGTTGAAAGTTCATGGTGTATTTTCATTCAGTCACATTCTTTCTCATTTTTGATACTTTTGAACTATTATAGATGGAAAATATAGTTTGTCTTCTAATTTCAAAATATCCTGCATTTATGATGTTTTTGAAGAACAAAGTCAAACTGTTACTTAAACTGTAAATTTCTTGGAAACAACACAAAGAGGAAAAAGTATTGTTCAGATTCATTTCTCCAAGCAACTGACACATTATTGATTACTTAGAATTACCAACAAAGCCTCCTATATGATTATGATGATATACGATATATGATGAAAGAAGCTTTCAAGTCTTCAATCACTTGAGTTTGATTTTTTTTTTAACGGTGTAGCTAAATCAGAGATTCATTGAGTTATATTTGAATGCATGCTATACTGGTTACCACAAACATGAGCCTACTTTGAAAAATGTAGGAAAATGCTAAAGATTTGGGGCATCACTAAGACGGATGAATGTTGTTTTTGTTTTGTGGGATCTGAATCAACAGATCTTGTTTCACTTCTGTCATGTTGTTTCTGCCTTTTGGAAGAAAGTTCAAACAATGTGTTTCAACCTGAGCTTCCAGCCAAACCTTTTCTCATTTGTACTGGGTGATGCTGCAGAAATAAATAGTTATATTACACACATGCAGGTATGATAAATAAATAACACGTCAGTCATATTAATTTGCTGATATTCAATATTGATTTGAAACAACTGATCATTTTCTATAGATACTGCTAATATTCAGGCCACTGTATTTAAAAAAAAAAAAAAAAGATTATAAATCAGCAAACAACTACAATGCTTGTCCTTGTCTGTCCAATAATAGTAGCAGACAGTCCTCTGTCTCCTGAGACAATTATCTGACAGATGTGTTGTGACTGTGTGAAAAGAGGATCTATTGAATCTATTGTACTCACACACTGTCCTCACTGTCCCAACCCTGGAGAGTCTTTGTGCTGTTTATTAGAGTCTTATGACACCATGAGATGATGACACACACAAACATACACATTCAGACTGTGTCTCTCACAATAATTGTTTTTCTTTTTCTCGATCAGCCGATGGTTATCAGCACGTGGCCTCCACGTCACGTGAATATCAGCACCTTGGACAGCAGCAGCAGCCGCTGTCAGTACGCTGAAGCTCATTTCTGCTCCTCTCAGCTGCTCGGAGGGAGGCTGGATTAATGGAAACACGCTGCTTTCTGTTACTATGCAGTCAGGAAGTTTGTGCTTTGAGCTGGCGGGTCTGAGAATCAAGTTTTAACATCCAGGAGATTCATGAGGAGAAAGACATCGCTACAGCCTGCCATGTGGAGGGTTTCCTATTGATTCCTGGGGAGGGGGAGTGGGGGGCTTGATTTGATTTGGTTTGACGATGATGATGATGATGATGATGATGATGATGATGATGATGATGATGTGCAAGTGCAGTTGCTTTTAAGAACCCGGAAGGGACAATTGCAGTCTGCTGTGGGCTCATTTTGTGTTTGCAGGAATTCATATCTGGCATCCTCCTGCTGATTTGTGGCGCAGAGATGATCTGGAAAAGAAGACAGCTGGCACCGCAAGTTGTCGTCCAAAATGGATTTTTAATGCTCGTCTTATTTCATATTTTTGGCATCCATCTCTAACATGCGACGCTGCTGGGTTGCAACTTTGTAACTAAAGGGAGGGAGTGGGGGGAAGGGGGTGGGGGGGGAGTGGGGGGGAAAGAGAGATGTGGGACGAAACCCTCTCAATAAACAAGCCAGAAGACAAAAAGCTACAGCGAAGAAGAGACAAGAGGGAACAGTGTTGAACTGATGGAAGCCACTGCGAGACAACAAAGGATGCACGCTCCCATCTCCCCTGTAGCTAAATGACAAACTCAGATATAAATCGGATTGGATTTAGTTGTTAATGGGATTTAATATCACCCCCCTCAGACACCTTCGCTGAAGAAAAACAGACACCAACACCAGCATTTTGTTGCTAACCTTGGACAGCTCTTGCAGATTTAAAACACCAAGAGGACCCTTTTGAACCTTGAGATACTAATAATGAGCCGGATTTGAACATGTAGGCATGAGAGGATACTGCTGGACCCCTCTGACTTTAATGTTGGTACCTCACAGTTCGTGGCTTTCAGCCTCCATTGAATCCCGAAAGAAAACGCCTCTATCCATGAAAAATAATCCCTCCCTATTGGCTGGATTGCGGTGCACATGCTATAACAACAGGATATGCAAAGAGCTATGGGCTGATCTAATAGCCTATCATGTTGTTCGCATGCTTTTTTGACCGAGATCTGTATTTTATTTTATTTTATATGCTAGGATGTGAACTGTCTGCTTGAATCAAGTGGTTCAGATGCCAACATAATTATAGTAATAATGATAATAATAATAATTTATAATGGACCAGTCTGCACAGTCAATGGGGAGCTGAGAGCAGTTTTGTATCACAGAGCAGTTTTGCCTGTTTAGTAAAGCTGTTGAAGAATGTTCAAGTATCGGATCCGGATGTTTTTCAATGAACTCAAAGTGTTGTTACTGATGCGCTCTGGATCAAGCAGGAGGACTGAACCGGGCACAGACCCGGACACGCAGACCAGGATGAGAGGGCTCGCTATAGGAGGCTGTGGTTGGCCGCCGTTGAGCTGCTCTCACCGGGACGACGAGGAGGAATATTACGGCTCTGACCCCCGGCCACGCAGCCTGGCATTTGAAGATAAAGAAGCCAAACCCCAGGGAGGCCTGGACGCCTCTTCCCTCCCGAGTCTCTCAGAGAGCGGGACGCGCTCACCGCAGTGCCGGATCTGCTTCCAGGGGCCAGAGAAGGTAAACTCAAATAAAACATGTTTTAATGTGGATTCCTGTACTTTAACCAGGGGTGTCAGCTACTCAATTGGATCTCTGTGCCCTTTAGCAAACCACTGATTGAATCACTACAGTCCAGGTTTGCTCGGCAGGACAAGGCAAGTTTATTTTTGTGACACCTTTCAACAACAAGTTAGAGACATTAAAAATCACAGTGCTGCTACAGTGTAGTGCAAGATATTAATAAATAGTCCCAAGTTGAATTTAATAAAAGGCAGTGGCAAACAAAAAAGTCTTGAACTGAGAGTTGGAGTTTAGTTTAGACTTATTTTATTTAGGACAGTAAACTTGTCCCAGATGATCTGAGAGGTCTGACCAACTCCAATATACTCCACTGCTGTTTGAGCTGAAATGCTGGAAATGTCTGGCATCTTCAAAACTGAATACTACACATTCAGAGTAACATTAGACATTCAAATCCAAACGTTTGCCAAGACACATGCAGGTTTAAGACTATTTTGAACAAAATATAATATCTACAAATAAATGCTTCGGTGCCAGCCTTTAATTTAGCTTCATTTGATCTGCTTTCAGCATCAAAGGGGTGCTCCATCAATTTAGTATTGCAGTTTCTTACAGTTGGTGGACTTCCGAAGGACAAATTTCGAAAAGAACACTCGAAATCAAAGCAGCAGAGGCCAAGATCCTCAAAGGATAAGGGTGGTGATTTTCAATGTTTTTCCTATTTTCATGTGCAGTGAAAACCAACAATGAATTCCTCCTACTTACAAGTACTGTGTGTGTATCCAAGGCCTGATTCCTCTATGCCAAAGATCTCCATTGTTGTCCAAAAACTGTTAAAAACACATCAGTTGCACTGGGTGACATGCTCCTTCACCACAAAGAGTCTGGACACGGTAGTTTGTTTAGAAACAGCTCCAAAGACTAATAACACAATCATGTTTTCAGTCTCCGGAGAGTTGTTCCATGTAAGGCAGACGCCACTGCACATGTGGATCCATTTACAGAGCGTCGCTAGCATGTTGTGCTACATATCGCAACCTTTTGACTTTGTGCTACACTGTCAATTTCTCAAAGAACTTCAGTATGAAGTCAAGAGATTGTGATATGTAACACAACAAGCACCAAAAGCATTCGATCCTACATTTCCCATAATGCAACTAAATAACATGTTTTTATAAGGCTCTCTGTGCATGATAAATTCCCACATATGCCACACAACCAATTTGTAATGCAGGTATTCTGTTAGAAATTTGTGTCAGAGCTCAAGCTGACATAACCCTGATGACATACCTATGACATCATCAGGGTATTTTTCTCAGGCTGGACAAAGCTCCTCCAGAGGTACAGAGGATATGAAGATATGAGCTATTATACATAAATACCAAACAAGTGTGCATCAAGTCTGCTCTGACACAACCTAAAAATGCCCGAGTGACTAAGACTAAAAAAAGGAATTAATCTATCAACAGTGATCTGAAAATAGCAGTGGGCAGATGAAGGACGTCAGTTAAGAATAGGCTGGAGAGAAGCAGGAGGAGCTTTATTTACTATGTGAACCAGTGAAGTTCTTTTATGTCAAGAATGTTTCCTTGACATAAAAGACATTTTTGGAAGTTGTTTATTTATACTCATTTATATTCAGAGGGGTTTGAGTGAAGAAGGCAGCATTTCAATAAGTCGCTGATGGATTCTTCAGCAGGACGCATTAATGCCAGCATTCGATCATTCATTTACGCTACAGGAAGGTCACACAAAGTACACTTTCACCCAGCTGTCCATGAAGTGTCGTCTACTCACATGAAGGAGAGCAGAGGTGCGGGGGATGCACAGAAAGTTAAGTAAGATGTGGGTTTTTTTTTTTTTTAAATGGAAAGAAGTGGAAGTCTTAGCATGTCAAATCTAGTGGATGAAATCAACCTTGAAAAGAAAGACTTTGCCAGAGGTCTTATAAAGTTTTTGTTTCCCCTCCAGATATTCAACTAATTAAAGACCTCGCACATCACCTAGAGTCAGACAGAAAATAAAGTGAGATGTGTGAGAGCGTTGTCAGTCCGAGAGCCTCAGGGAGTCTCATACTGACAACAAAAACCTGCGCCAGATGTCCTGTGATTTCTATTGAGGCTACAGAGGAGTGACACGAGAGAAGCAAACTGTATCCAGAAGAAGCAGCAGTCAGTCACATGTATCAAAACTCTGTATACTCTCACTTCATTACACTTTGATTCATATTTTGAATGTTTACAGCTCAGTAAAGCCATGTGTATATCCACTGAAGACCTCAACCAATTAACTTTTCCCTTTAAGTCAGCACATATACATTCATGATGCTTGAAATACCTCCATCATAATGAGGCGAACTTGCTTTTATACCCTTATCAGTCATAATTTAACTAGGGTTCAACTGCCAAAACCTTCCTTCGGGATTTCTGGCCTCTATTGACTCCGGTATTTTCTGCAAGTGTGTCAAGTTGGGAGCCGATCGCTGAGCCAAAAATCTCATCCCAAATGTTAATCTGGACTGAGATCTGGTGACTGGGCAAGCCAGTGCAATTAGATGAATTCAGTGTCACTCTTGTGGAAATGTTCCTAGACAATTATAGCCTTCTGCATTTATGCTATGAAGTGATATGATTGACTAGCAATGCTCAGACATGTCATGACATTCAAATGCACTATTTTAGGGGCCTGATATGTGCTTTGATATAAACCCTACAGCACTGTATCAGCAGCAGCTTTAAAAACATTTTACAGGCAACGATCAATGCATATACTGTACTTGCAGTCATTTTGTTCTGTCCTATTCATCTTTTTGTGCCCATGCAAATGGAAAAATAGTCTCTCTTGACATACAGTATATGTAGCTACAAAGCCCATAAGTTTAAAAATGTGTCATTTGTCATGCTAGGTAGGTTGGATTTCCTTCCTTTGTACGCAATTGAATTAAAATGTGCTTTTTTTAAGGACTTATCAATATTTCACCACAAAAAGAAAGGTAACAGGTGTTTGATATGAACGCAGGGCTTTAATCAGACATTTGTGTGAGATTAATCAATGATGCATCAAAGCAGCATTGTAAAATTCAACAGAATTGGATTCTCGCACCTCTTTTCAACTCAACACAACACAGCACTTTGCACAAAACAGCTGAAGATGAAAGTGAAGGCAAGAATCTTTACAGCTGCTACAGAGAAGCTGTCAGACAGAAGATGGAGAGCCAGCAGTATCAAAGATGGCTCTCAAAGAGTTGGAGGAAATTGAACGCTGTGAGTTTTACTGAAACCTGATGTGACCACTGGCAGTGAATGAAGAAATTAAAAGGTGATTCATTTTTTTAAACGTTGCCTTAAGTTCCTTGTTAATCAAAAACACAAATGTTTAGATTCCACAAACTCACAAGGAGTTTATCAAAAATACAAAAGTGTTATTTTGAGAGGAGGCATTAACAAACTGTGTAGTTTGTGCGGTCTTTCAGTTATCAAACCGTTAATGCTAGAGCTGAAACAATTAACCAATTAATCGATTGGTTGATCATCTGAAATTTAATCAGCAACTATTTTGATAATCAAATAATTGTTCCAGTCATTTTTTCAGCAAAAATGCCAAAAATTTAACTGATCAACGTGACATATTTGATGTTCTTGGTTGTCATATACAAAAATGAATTAAATATTTTTAGGTTTTGGACTTTCGGTCAAATAAAACAGCACCTTTAAATTTTTTGTGTGTGAGCACTGAGAAATAATAGTTATTTGTCATTATTATTGTCGGTGTTTCTCTCTAAGAGACAAATGTAGGTTCATATACAACACTGACTGTCAATAAATCAAATAAAACCCAATTAAACTATACTCAACACATTTCACTAACCAAAAAACTAAGAATCATCATCAGTCTACACTTTATCTTGATCTTTTAGTACTTAACTAACCTTTTAAGCTCATATCTCAAAAAGTATTTTTTTAAATACTTTTTGATGTGGTATTTTCACTTATTGATGCACATGCAGAATACTTTTAAACTGATTAAAATGGTTGGTACTTGCTCCTTGCTTTTCTCTTTTTTTTAAAATCCCTTATCGGCCTCAGGGCATGAACAACACCTCATACAATACCTTCAAACAGCACTTTCAGTAGATGAAATGTGACAGTAACATCGTCAGGGCAGGGGATTTCCGAGTTTGGCTATTCATTATAAAAATATTTATTTTCACTGTCATCTTCACCAAATCAAATCTTCTTCTAACTGACTGATTCAGTAGCCTAACAGCTTCAACATCCAGCAGTGTGTCTCATGCAGCTGCTCCTTGTGTCCTGCAGGGAGAGTTGTTGAGTCCATGTCGCTGTGCCGGCTCCGTGCGCTGCACTCACCAGTCCTGCCTTATCCGCTGGATCAGTGAGAGAGGCTCCTGGAGCTGTGAGCTCTGCTACTTCAAGTACCAGGTCCTGGCCATCAGCACCAAAAACCCGCTGCAGGTACAGTCAGTGTCCCTTTGTCGCTCTATCTTAATTAACATTTTGGCAAACAATCATAAGCTTTAGAAAGTTTTAAAAATGTGGATGAGGAGCTTCACTACTAAAGGTCTTTCACATGAGGCTGCCAGACTACATTTGACCTGATTTTGTCCCATTCACATGCACTGACCCCCAACAGGAAACACAGATAAAGAGTGAATTGCCCTTTGCAGATTTTCACAGAGCTATTTATACTGTTTTCAATTAACAAATGGAGAAGAAGAAAGTGATGAAGACTTATATGAAGATGCCGAGAACGGAGACAATGGACATTTCGCATGGGACACAGTAGACCAACGGACCAAACAATCACCAAATGACAGCGGGAAAAGAGATATTCGCAGATGAAATGCCTGCTCAATTATGAATAAAACTTCAATATTGCTGGAGAATTTACATTATGTAGTATTAGTTAAATGGGTTGATTTAAATTCTCTAAACTACTTGGTTTTTATGGTTTTATTATCAGTACAAAAGCTATGAGGTTGTGGGGGGTTTTTGCAGCTCTGTAGCGACTGCACATAGTGGATGACATACTGTAGCACTCTAGTTACAGCACTTTGAAGGTGTGGAGTGAATTGGGGCAATAAAGCATTTGTCTCACAGAAGATATAAGCAGTGTTACTGTCAAATAAATCTGCGGAGGCCTGTCACTTGAATGACATTAAATCCAATACTGACACCACACTGCCAGAGCAGAGTCTCTCTAGAGAGCCACGAAGCAAGTAAACCATCTGGCAATTGCTGTTCATATATCTCCATTAACTTTGATGGGAAAGCCAGTGAAACTTTGGTATATTTGATCTTATATACAAGTCATTATTGAGTCTTTACAACAGGTATTCTTACAACTACATAAAGAAATTGCAGTGGGGGTGATAGCATCACTGGAGTTAATGTGAAACAACTTTTTTTAATTTTTAATGTCATTTGTTTAAGTGGAATGCTATTCATTACAATTTCATTCAATTCAACAATGCTACATCTACATTAGCTTCACTTTGTGTCAAAATATATTTGTTTGGAACAACTGCTTCACTTAAAGTAAGTCTCAAACCAGAGGCACTTGTGAGAAAAATATTTTACGACCGACCTTGCACACTAATCAAATAATGCAATGTATCCTGCTACGGAGAAGCAAGGCAAAGAGAAATGTGTTATAGTTAAACAACCAACAACCAAACAGAGATGAAATGTGGCTATTTAGATGCATAGTGCTCTTTAGAGGTACATTTTTGCAAAGATTTAGTCAGATACTGCTAGAAACTTTGCACCATTATCTCTCTTAACCAAGACGCATTTGGCAATTTACTCTGATAATACTGGATCTCAGTCCATGTTTGTGTCTCACTCTGTTTCTGCAGTGGCAGGCCATCTCTCTGACTGTGATTGAGAAAGTGCAGATCGCAGCTATCATCCTGGGCTCTTTGTTCCTCATCGCCAGTATCTCCTGGCTGGTGTGGTCTTCCCTCAGTCCGTCAGCCAAATGGCAGCGCCAGGATCTTCTCTTCCAGATATGCTACGGCATGTACGGCTTCATGGACATAGTTTGTATAGGTAAAACGCAGAGGTTGGGTTATTTCAAAGGTGGTTTGAATATCAACACAGTTGATTGTTATCCTCGCAAAATTGGTGGTAATGCTATAATTTCCTAGAAAGAAATATGTAATTTGGTACTTTTATAGGGGAAAAAGAGACTGCGCTCAATAGTACACTTCCAATAAATTCCAGTTAATTGTAATCTAGACAATCATGGGATGAGCTAAACATGCAAAAATGTAAAATGTGTGTACAGGAAAGCATGCAATTCAACATATACAAAGAATAAAGGTTCCAATAATAAATGAATAATGGATTAACATTTACTTGGGTTTAAATGCTCTTGTATAAGAAATGGTTCAGTTCTTGCACTGATAATTATTTTGGTTCAATAATTACATCATTTGTTCCCAGAAACAAGAAACAAACTATGAAATGAAATTATCAGGAAATTACAGACCTCTAAGATAAAGTTTCACCAATGTGTTTTTCACTAAACACATCTTTAACTTATCTTATTAAAAAGATTTATCCAGTTAATCTTACCAAACATAATTCCAAAATACCCACAAACAAGCCTAGTATGTTTAATCTTTTCAGTGTTAATAAGAACTATAGGACTAGAAGTTCTTATCAACTCTGTACCTTCTGTACCTTTTGAGTACTTCCTGATTCTCGCTGAATAGGCAACTGTTTGTCTATATGTAACCCTGTTTCCTGCCCCTCCACCTCCCCCACCCTTTGTCCTTTATGTCCAGGCCTTATAATCCATGAAGGATCGTCTGTTTACCGGATCTTTAAGCGCTGGCAGGCGGTGAACCAGCAGTGGAAAGTGCTCAATTATGAGAAAGCAAAGGACTTAGGTGACCCCATCAGTTCCAGCAGTAAAGGCGCCGGTCGTGTTGAGAGGAACTCTTCTCACACTGTCACAAACAGCGGACGGCGGGCAAGCCGGCATGTCAGGACTTTTCTTAACCACCACTGTGGCTACACTATTTTGCACATCCTCAGCCAGTTAAGACCCAACAACCTGCACAGTACCAACCATGAGGTGGTCATGAGGGTGACCACGGTATGAGGCTGGCTTATATACAAACAAATGTGCTCCAGTGTTCCAGGAGTCACAGGAGCTGACTGGGGTTTCATACACATAAATCCTAATCTGCTGCACAAACACTGCCGTTAACTTCTCGTCTTATATGAGCTCGTGTGTGGAAGCAGAAATCTTTCTGAGATGTGGGCAAAGGGAGAACAGTGCAGTTTTATCTGAATCTTTAAATACAAAGAAGAAATTTGAAAAACTTAACTTTGGAAAAAAAAAAAGCTTTGATTCTTAAAGCTATTAACTCTGTTTTACCACCCTGACCAATAAACATTACAAAATGACATTTAGTGGGGTTTTTTTTGTTTTATAAAGAAAAAATAAATTATTGTTAAGTTTGATTTTGCTCATAATAGAAAGTTTGATGTATTCGTATTCATGTTACCACCATAACAATAGCCTCAGCCCCCTTAATTTATTCCATTTATTTCTGAGGGTCTGCCATGATCTGATAGATTTGAGCTGTTGTCATCTGAAGCAGCTCTGATGGATCAGACATTAAAAAGCCCGACACGACTTTGTGACATGACACAGTTGCTTAAAATAAACCCTCAAGATACAATACATGTTTTGTAATAAAGACTTTGTGGATCTCAAGGGAAACTTTGTGTTTTGTTTTGTCTCATTTCTAGCCAGTAAGCCTAAAAACAAATGTGACACTCTTGATATATTTGCAGATTGGATCTCCCTGTTTGAACAAATCTCATGACACAAGTCAAATAAAGTATGGAAAGATGTTAATAGGACTTTAAAATACAGAGAAATATTTGAAATATGATTATGAATATCCATCCCCTTATCTCACCAGTCCAGAAAAAACCTGGCCTCTCTGGCAGATATTTGTTTAAAATTTTCCATCATATGTTACACAAAGTTCACCTACAGCAGCTCTCATTAGTTGGGATTTAAAATGATTTCTAGTAATTAATTTATTACCAAGTTAAAAAAAAAAAAAATCTTTCTATCACATCTGATAGCAGCTGCAGGTCTGATGTCTGTACTCTCCCCATCTCTTCATTCATCATCATTCCCCATTAATATATATTCCAATTTGAACAATACAATTCCAATATTAATATTGTTGCAGTTTTGCAATTTAAATGTCACCTCGGGCTAACTTTACTCATTTCATTTTAATATGACATGTAATTCTGACATGATGTTCAGTATATGTTCAGTAATAATAAGGATTAACAATAAAGATCTTGGTCTCTGCTGTACTTAATATAAGACATGTGACATATGTATGAAAATGGTTTCAGCTTCATTATATAAGTAAGAGTATCAGGAGAAAAGAAAATGGTTTGGCAGATGATGGAAAGAAAGAAGGAGATTTTATGTTTATCAAAAAGTATATGAGTTTTAGTGAAATTTAAACTGAGTGAACACATGATTTGCCTGCGAAAAAAACCACCATCGGCGTCCTGCCCACGCTACCAGAGTCTTTCCTTTTGGCAGAATGATGTAACATAAATCCTGGCTGTAAATATCTAAAGGCTTCTGACACGTGTCATTTGCCTTTGTCTCTCTTCCCTGTCAACCATTTCAAAGTATTATCTGGGAAAAAAAAGTCTGATCCATATTCCTTCACATTGTGTTAATAATAGTCTAGTAGTCTACAGTACATGTCTAATCCAATAATACTCAGGTGAAATAGGATACTGCTGAATCTACAGTAGAAAGTTGTATTTAGATCTGTGGACACAAACTCTCTCTCATAAAGTCGCACACCAGGAGGAGAGGGATTATGATGTGTCACCAAGTTGACAGGGAATTGAGAAGGATATTAGAGCTGACTGAGAGGACCCAGAGGGACCTGCAGAGGCAACACAATGTAAAGAATCTCTGGCTGTGTGGACACTAAAAATCAAGAGGTGAAGTTTAAGCCTGCAGAGAGCAAAACAAACATACATGTATATTTGTGTTTTTGTTAATGAAGTATTCAACCTTGTGAAATCTCTATTTTCAGCCTGCAAGACAACAGAGCAGCTTCAGAAAGTATTACGAGCCTGTCACCTGTGTTTTGGCCATATTTCCATGAAACCCTGCATTTGTTTACTCCATTCAGTCTGGGTTAGAGGGCTACAGTTTCTAATAAAATCATTTTTTAAGTGAATATGATAACAAGGCAGTACACACAAATGTGCTCTTTAGGGGTTCACATCAAACAACAACTGCCAGGAAGAAGTAAAATTACCCTGAGGGAAGGGAGCAACTTAAACATCACACATTAACAATTATATAAACAGTACTGTAGAAAGTAGCTTTGTACATTTACTCAAGTAAAGTACAGCAACATAACACCCTATTTTATCTCTTTAAGTAGCGTATATCTATCTATATATTTCAGTACATTTCAGAGGCAAGTATTGTGTGTTTTACTCCACTCCAATTATCTGATGGCCATAGTTGGCAGCTTTATTATATAAGTAAGAGTATCAGGAGAAAAGGAAATGGTTTGGCAGATGATGGAATGATGGGCAGATTAGTTTGATTTATTTTATCAAATTGTATTTGATTAGTTTATCAAATGTGCCAGTTTATGAATGTTACTCCCAAATGGTAGGCTATAGGTGGGTAGTAAAAATCAGATCCACCTTAATCAACGGCAGTAGTGACAAAGCATCTTGATATGAATGAGTAGCAGATTTTAACTGGAGAAAAAAAACACAATAAAAAACTTTTCGAAATATTTTTTTTTAGAGTTTTCTTTGATCTTTTCTGTTTTTCTTATGTAATTTTATACAGTTTTACGTCTTTTGGCCACTAAGACAATTGAAATGAGATGATATGAGAGGAGAAAATCACTCGTAGACTAACAAGACAAGAAAGATGCTGCATACAAGTGCATCAGTAATAACAGTCCAACAGTATAATAGCCAATTTTAAATAATTTGACAGAGAGAGGCGATTCTGATGAGCCTCTTCTTACTATCAAAAGTTAAAAAAAAAAACATTTCGGTGCTTCACTTTCATCTTAGTGAAAACTGAACTGCAGCAGCTACTTTTTTACTTGCAACGAACAGATAGATTCATAGTTTACTTCTCTTTCAACAAACCTGGCAACCCAGAGGAGACGCGCAGCGATGACGTAAAAACGCCGCGACCCGCAACCGGTGGTAAACTATCCAGAAACAAGCGAGACTCTTTGGAAATCGATAACTAGAAGTGGATATTTGTATTTATTAATAACCAAACAGACAAACTTAATATTATCGGGAGCAACATGAGTTCGTCTATGCCGCAGAAACGTTACTACAGACAGCGAGCACATTCAAACCCGATGGCTCACCACACGTTTGATTAGTGAGTGATGCACATGTGTCTGCATTTATACCATAGACTGTATATAACGATTTATACCTGCACTGCACTGCCTCATGCAGCTTTACATCAGTTTATATCAGTATATATATCAGTACCTGCTGCCCTGTCAGTCCCGTTTGTGCCTTTATAAATGTAGAAGAAGAAAATCAAGAAGCAAACTGGCATTTCTTGCCACATATTTGCTCACTTTTTCCCCAACTAGTGATGTTAAAAGTTTTTACAAAAGGATTTAAGATATTGTCTGAGATTTCTGTGTCCAATGTAATATAATATAGGTGCTCAAAGCAATGAAAAATGACATTTAAAACACCTCTTTCCACCTCTTTCCACAAACAGCATCCCTATTATTACGTTGGATAATCCACAGAAAACACTGGCAATATTTTTTTGTTGTTGTTTGTTTCTTTATTAGAAATAATTCCCTCTCTTTCCTCGTCAGCCCAGTGTGTCCGGAGGAGATGGACTGGTTCAAGCTGTATCCAGACTTCTTTACCAGCAACCCACCTGAGAATAGGACGCCACAAGTTGAGTTTGCAGACATTGGATGTGGATACGGCGGGCTTTTAGGTAGTTATGTTACTGATCTGCTGCCTTTTAGAGTTTTCACAGGTCAGAGTTTTGTTCTGTATTGACCTGATGTCATCTTCATTCATATTTCTGTTTGTGTCTTTGTGCATCTTTACTTTCTCTCAGTGGAGTTATCTCCACTTTTCCCAGACAAGCTCATCCTGGGCATGGAGATCCGGGTGAAAGTGTCAGATTACGTTCAGGATCGTATCCAGTCACTCCGTGCCTCTGAACCAGGAAGCTACCAGAACATCGCCTGCATTCGCAGCAATGCGATGAAGTACCTCCCCAACTTCTTTTCCAAAGGACAGGTGGGTTCGCCTCTGTATTTGTGCTGCTGTCAGACGACAGAACAGATTGAAGTGGTTCTCGCTTCTAACCAGACACTAAGGCTTTAATGTTAAACTGACTGAGCTGTGTTTGGAGGAAATGTCAATCTTGCAGGTCACAAGAATTAATGCAATTGAGCCTGTTGTTGCATTTTTAATGACAGCTTGCAATTTTTTGTAAATACTCCAATGAAATGATCACAGCCGGAAAATATAACCATTAGTCGAGAACATTTTTTAAGAAATTAGATTATATCAAACATCTGACAAGAGTCATTTGAAAGTTTTCTATATATGTGTCAATACATACATGAAGTTTGGTCCAGATACCAAAATGATACTTTTTTTAATACCTCACATTGAGAAATAAAAACATTTGTTCAACAAAACTCTTTATCCATTTAACAGAAGACGTTCTCAAATGTTAAATGTTGTCTAAAAACAAGCAGCCATACTTAACTTGATAAAAAAATTACTGAAATTGGCAACATTCTGATTTAAATCAGGGAATAACTAATCAAGATTAAGCATCTGACTAGACATTCAGTTACAGCTTTCAGTGCCTGACAGCTTTTATTGCTGTGGTGCTACGGACACGTATTCATCGGCACCCGAAAGGTTTTAAGGTTTGATACCCGTTTTTTTTTTTCACATGCACGTCTAACTTTGGCTGGACTTTGTTTTGCCTTACAGACCTTAGAGCCTTTTCTCTCAGGTTGCATATAAATCCTGCTTCTGTTGACTCAGTGCCTGCTGTGGTCACACATTTATCAAGAAAATCCTCACTTTCAAAAGTCAGAAATCATAAAAGACTTAAACAAACTCACTTTCTAACCTGCTCAGGTCTGACAGCGGTGCATGCTGGTTCATGTAGGCAAGTGTGGGACAGAGAACTCTCTATTTCCAGGGAGGACCCAAGATGCATTATACCACTACAGGCACTACACAGGCAACATAAACTTAAGTGAGGTTAAAGGGTCACTTCACCCAAACTACAAAACAACCTTTCAAGAATTTGTGACCTTGTTACTCTCTGTAACCTCTGTAAAGAATCTGACTGTAGACAATTTTGATTTAACAACTTTCTAACAAAGATTTTTTTTTTTTTTAAATCACTGTGAGCACCATCATTTTCCCTACAGGCAGACATCTCATACCTTGTTATCTGCATGGCTAGATACTACTAGAGGCATGTTTTTTTTGGAAATCGGTTGAGCCAGCTGTATAAAAAGCTCCTGAATGTGATGTTAATGTGCCCACATACTGCTGACGCCCCCCTTAATAAGAGCTCACATACAAAAGGCCTGCAGTTCTTTAATTGCTCATCTGATGTGGCCTGTAATAACCTTAAATTAAAGCTGACAATCTGTCCTGGCACTGGCAAGGTAATAACTGTATGCAGCCCAACCGTTTCAAACTAAAAATAATTACTTTCCTCATGTTTAACATATGGACTGAATTAGTTTATACGGATTGCTCAATAAATCCACAACAATGGGGTCATTGACTGACACGCAAGGCATCGCATCAGCTGAGCAGAGAGCAGTGCAAGATGCTTTTTATCCGTTCCAATTAGCTGCGGTAATCTGTGACTTGTTGAAACTCGCATTAGATTACACAGTGGGCTTAGTGTGCCAGGGTTAAATTAGGTACCCTGGATAAAAGGTTCACCTCAAAAGCCCTGAGCGAGTATAAACTGAAAAATGAACGCAGGGAAGTAAATGCTGTAACACTGACACATTTATGGAATAATAATTATACTGTACTGGTTTCGTACAAAAAAGCATACTTTTTTTATTTTAAAAGGTCATTTTAAATAATATTTGTACAGCTTGCGTTAAGACTTCTTGCCAGTCTGAGATTTGAAGTGTTTCGAAGGAACAGTCGTCCGGACATCTGCATGGTTTGGACGGAGAAGCTTGGCTTGGTTTTGCGTTTCGGTGTCACTCCCTTCAACTCATTCATAAATTGCATCTCTTGACTCGTATTCATTGAGCAGAGATTAACATTTTTCTCCGTGCAGCTTTATTCTCGGTTACCTTCCTCACTCATGATTAGAATAAAACCGTCTTCACAACCCAGATTTTTTTATTTTTTTTTCAAAGCGGAGAAATAAAAGACGACCACCCAGGCTAGCGCTCAAAATCTAGCTCCAATCCTTCTCACATGCATGACGTGCTTCAAGTGTTGAAACAGCACATTCTAAAGACCTGCAATACTTTTCTTCTTTTTTTTTCTTCTTCTTGGTATGTTTTGTAACCCTAAAATAATTCAAAGTGTTAAGGTTTTTCCATCTTCTATCAGCACTGAAGCAGCCCCCCGAGGCTGCAGCAGTCCACAGTGATTATACCCACATCTTTCTGTCTATACCTGACATTATTTATTTTAACTAATAAAAAGCTACTGGAATGGTTTTTAATCTATCAGCCAGACTAATACCAATGGAGCCTGCAATTGTACACTTGTCAACGATAGACACACGGGGAACTTTATGGAAGAAAAAAAAATCAAGGAGGGAAATTCCAGTTTTGCAATCCACGGTGCTTAACAACCAACCACAAAATGTTATGTGGGCCACATTTAAGTGGTGGCATTCATTCATTTTAGAACTAGAGTATCAAAGTAGATAAAAATAGAAAGTTTAGTTTTGATCTCATGTGTGGGAAAGACGCAAAGTAATCAACCAGAGTTAAAAAGAAAAGTGGTGTTTTTGTGAATTCAAACACTTTGCTGCTGCTTACTTACAGTTTCTCACCGTCTCCCCGTCCTCCCTGTGTTTCAGCTCAGTAAGATGTTCTTCCTCTT
Source organism: Thunnus maccoyii (assembly GCF_910596095.1). Taxonomy (NCBI): domain Eukaryota; kingdom Metazoa; phylum Chordata; class Actinopteri; order Scombriformes; family Scombridae; genus Thunnus; species Thunnus maccoyii. Next base: position 14,978,522 of record NC_056535.1, on the reverse strand, counting down.
TCCTGACCCTCACTTTAAGAAGACCAAGCACAAATGGAGGATCATTAGTCCCACGTTGCTGGCAGAGTATGCCTATACACTAAGAGTTGGGGTACGTACATGAGTAAGACTTGTTGCAACAATCAATAGAAATTTGATAGATGATCGTTAAAAGTCATTTTCCAAAGCACAAATTCCAAACATACACTGGTTTCAGATTTTCGGATATGAGGATTCATGCCATTGTAAAGTGAATATCTTTGGTTTTTTATTGGACAAAACAAGCAATTTGAAGATTTTACTCTTGGCTTTGAGATATGACACTGTTGACGTTGTTTAGACTAAACAATTAATAAACATAATCACTTAAGTTCAAGCCGAACTGCTGCTTCTCTCTACAGTATATGACACTTTGTCTGTTTGAACTTTTAAAATTGAACATACGAAGATGAGAATTCAGTGAATTCCACAATTATTGTTTATTTCTTTGTCAACTTAACTTTCTGACCTCCCCACTCTGTCTGTGGCACTCAGCCCCTAACCCATTACCACTGAAGATGTTGATATTTACAGCTTACAAATATATAATTTCATCTTTTTTAAAAAGGCTCAGTAATTTCCTAAAACAGCTGGGCGCTGTAATGTTTAGCAAAAGTTACTCAAACAGCAGTAAACTGTGTGCTTGTGCATTTTAAGCTGCAGATTAAAACACAGTTTTTTTGCTCTAGTGAGTATTTACAACAGCAGGATTGTGAATGTGGGATTTTTAATAGTTTTTGGAAAACAATGGAGCTCTATGACGCAGAGGAATGAGATATATTAGGCTTTGGCTGCACAGACAATACTTGTTAATAGGATAAAATCATTGTTGGTTTTGTTCTTTTAATGGGATTTGTTTACAGTAAGAAAAATAGAGAATAGATCCACCTTTATCTTTCAGTACTGATAAAATAGTTTCAGTTATATTTGCAGACATTTTTAAATATCTGCAAATGAGACTTACTAAAAAAAAACAACGCTGACTTTTCAGTAGTCAAACAATAAATTACCACTATCCTCACCATTTTATCAGTTGATTGCAGTGTGTAGAAATCCATGAATTCAACGAAATAAAATTGGGCAACCAGTGTGGCCTGCAGCTGGCTGACGTCTGTACACACCCCGCTCCTGCCTGTCAGAGCTGTCAGAGCAGCAGTGGGACACTTGAATAGGGAGCGAGTGCTGATGGAGGTTGTTTGGAACAATGGAAGGCTTGTGTCTAAATTTGGCTTTATCGTTTTTCCTCTGGTGTGTGTGCGTTTCTCTGTATGTGCATTGATGCATTGGTGCATGCGTATGTTGTGAGTGTGTGTGTGTGTAATCTCTTCAAGGGCCTTGAGCATTGGCACGCAGCCATAATTGTGCTGTAGGGTGGGGAAGCTGTCAAGAAAATGTTCTTTTATAGAAGCAGTTTCATACCAAAATTAATCTGAATGTATTATTTATTAGTGACTTGATCTCAAACAGTAAACAGGTGTGCAGATAACATGCTCACAGTCTCTCATCCTCATCCTGGCTTCTCTGAAAAAAAAACCTATACGTGCTAACTTGCACTGCTGTGGAAATCTGTGCCACCGCTGAGTTTTCAAAGAATTCCTTGTTCTGGTAATGCTATCTGTTCTCCAAAGTAAACTACAGTGACATAGGTGATTAACCTCTGTGTTGTCTGTAGGTTATTTTTATCTTCCTAGCAAGGATCATTGCTCTCCAGAGGTGATGAAACCACTTAACTCAGGCTGCAATGTTTGACAGCGTTTAGAAAAAAAAAACATTAAAAAAGAAAAAGAAAGTTTACGTGTATCTTGATAAATGAGTTAACTTGATAAATGGATCCATGTTTAAGTTCTATGTAAGTGTAACATATTTTTCCCAGAACTGTGTTATTAACCTTCCTGTGTTTGTCTGGTCATGTCAGGGTTTGGTGTATACCATTACAGATGTGGAGGAAGTCCACCTCTGGATGGTGAAGCATTTCACTGAACATCCACTATTTACACGTGTCCCCGATGAAGAACTGGTATGTTGTTTTATCCCCGTGTTTGCAGGTCATGACAACAATATTTGTTTTTCATCACCTCTTTGGAAGAAAAGAGGTCAAATTCTTAAATTTTCAAGGAATAGTTGGACTTTTTTCACTTTCTTTGTGACATGAAAAGATCAATACTTTTCTCGTGTCTGTATACTAAATATGAAGCTACAGCCAGCAGCCGAGCGTATGTTGCATTCACGACGTTGGCAGAATGGCAAGAATAGGAAAACCTCCTGTTACGCCTGGGACACACAGGATGTGTGAGCAGCGTGTGTGCATGTGCGTCGCTGAACTGCTGCGTCTTGCACGCTTGCAGCATCCACATAGGCAGTGAGTCTGCTGTGGCACTTCTGCTGCGCTGCTACTGGCAGCCCTATCTTTCTATTGTTTTCTCTGTCTATTTCTCCTGAGAACCGCGCGCATCACACGGAGAAAATAGGCAGATCTCTAGATGATGCGATGCAGCAGCCAGCAGTGGGCTGTGTGGCTGCTCTAACCTGTTAACATGGGCGCTGAAATGAAAAGCAAGAGGTTCCACGATGCACACACGCTGCTCACGCATCCTGTATGTTCCAGGCGTTATTCCAACTTGGGAGTGTTCACACATTATTCCGAGATAGTTAGCCTCATTGCTAACCACACCAGATCAATAGTCTATGTTAGCTACTTTTGTTTTGTTGCGTATTTTAACATTAAAAAGTGAAAGCAGATACAAACAAGCAATATATATCTTCTTTTAAATTAGCGTGATCTTTTTGTTAATATTGAGTTATATTTTTATGTAATTACCACCAGTGGAGGCTTTGCAGCCATTTTGCTAGCAGTCTGTTACGCTTGTAGCTGTAGCTAGCTCTTTTGCGAAATGGGAGATATCATATCTGTCAGAAATTCCCAATGACTTTGGAAAAAGATGGAAACAGCTAGCTTGACTTTGTCCAAAGTTAACCTCAAAACCACAACTTGCCATTTTTACATTTCTGTTTCTGTGCGGATTAAACAAACAAGATATTAGCATGTTCATACGTGAGCTTTAGAGATGTTGTTAGGTTTGGGTGATTTTTTTTTTTTAAACTTTGGACAGAGGCAGGCTGACTGTTTCTCTGCTGTTTCCAGTCTTTAAGCTAAGCTAATCATTTCTTAGCTCTTACTTGTAACTCTTGGCAAGAAGCATATTTCCCAAAACGTCAAACTATTCTTTTAAAAAGCAAGTCATGTTTTAAATAAACAATGTTTTTTTGGTTTGTTTTTACAGTTAACATACTTTGATTACAAAAATGAACACTTTACTATGATATTTTGGTGATTAATATGTTTAAGGAATAATGTGAGTAAACTGAATCATGAAAGAAAGTCTATGTGAGTTCATCTTCTGCTGAATATCTTATTGTAATTTTGTTCAATAAGCTTCAAAAACAAACTTCTTTTGGCAGGTCGGTGATGTCATCATAAATCGCTTGGGTACCTGTACAGAGGAAGGAAAGAAAGTGCAGAGAAATGGTGGGAAGAATTTTCTCGCAATTTTCCGGAGGATCGAGGATTCAAACTAAGGCCAAACATGTATGGATGTGTGATAAACTTTAATAATGGTCTTATGCAGTGATTCATACATGAACAACATGGAGGACGATGCTACTCGTTGCCTTGAAGGCTGTGGCTTGTTCACACTGCAGATGAACAGGGATGTTTATTTTTTCTGGTATGGACAAACATTTGCATCATCACTTGATACAGGTTTTGTTTTTCACATTTTATGTACTTCATTCCTCAGCTCACAAAAGTCAGAACAAGGAAAGTAAATCTCTGTTGAAACTAGACTTGTTTTTGTAGCTTTTTTAATATTATTGTTTTTTAATAATGATCTTCGGTTTCTTTCGCCAAACTTGAAAGTGCTGTTTTGGATTTCCTTTAAAGCTGTAAATTCTCTCAGTAAAAGTGCTTCTAATGAAAGAGTAAATGTTTGGTTCATTGTAGTAATGATGAGAACACTATTTGAAAACGATGATGATCCTCAATTTTAAGTTTTGATTTTATATCTTTTTTAACAAAGTTATCTTCATGGACTGTAAAAAATAATTGATGCAGCCACCATCACATCACATTGGTTTGTGGACTCCCGTTTTGGAGCCTCAAGTTTGCTTTTTGACTGTCGCCATCTGGGATTTTTGGAGCCAGAAGTGACCATATTTGGACGAGAGGGTGGAGCTGACCCTAACGCTAGCTGCTAGCTGGTAGCTGCTAGCTTTGTCAGCACGGTGCATTATAGTCTGTGGTTAACTGTGATAATGCTAATGCTAATGCTAATGTTCGCAAGTGAAAAACAGGATTAAAACCATTAAAACAAAATGTATTAAACAGAAAAAAGTGAACATCCGACACCTTAGAGGGTCTTTAGTACAACCAAACAAAGATCAAAATGTTACAATTAACTTTCATGAACTGGTAACACACTGAAATAGCGATGCCTACGGCTTTATTCTGTGAATCTGGGGTTGCCATGTTGACATTACCTAACCAATGTTGTTGCCATGCTAGCGACTTGCCTGTGACAGCACCCATCTGTTAGTCTACTCAAAGTGACCACGCCCTTAATTATGCATAACTTTAAGCCTTAATAAAATTCAAAAGGGTGAGTTATATAAAGATTCACCCCCCATACAGTTGTCATGGGGAAATTAGCTATAGAGACCAAAACTGTTTTTGTACCAGGCTGTAAACATGTTAATTTCTGCTGTAAAGTTGGGCATTTTTACATGGAGGTTCTATGGAGATTGACTTGCTTTTGGAGCCAGCATCAAGTGGCCATTCGAGGAACTGCAGTTTTCAGCCTCAGAGGTTGCTGCTTGGTTAACCTGCTAACTTGACTAAGCCTGCTCCATGAGACAGAGCCTTGGTGTTTTTAATTAATTTGAGAAATTTTCAAAATGACTTGTCAGTTATCATGGTTTTAATTCACAATACTACAGCCTGAATCCAAAATAGATTAAACTGAGTTTGCCAACAATCTACATCTTGCTTGTTTGCTTTGGGTTGTTGTGTGATTTAAAAATAAGCCTGCATGCTCCAGCACAGAGTGTTCATTGTGTTAGATGACTAACACAATCATGTTCAGAAAATGTTCTGCCTTTTTGATGCAGTTGCTAGAAGAACATCTTTGACCAACAACATATAAACCTAAAGGGCTTTGTGCTAAAAGACATTTTAGATTCTCTCTAATTAAAATATAATTCAGTCCAAATTGACCACAATTATATAATTAGCAAAAAAAGACACATTATATTATCTGCATTTACCAGACATGTCTGGTATGGATCTTTGTGAAGTCCAAATCAAAGGAGTCAAACAGAAATGGTGGTTTTCTGCTCTCATTTTATGATTTTGGCTGTATATTACAGGTTGGTATTTTTGTCTGTCAGGAGTTTGGAGACGGGACAGTGCAGGTTTGAAGCCCTTTTGCTGCTGCAGGGGGTGGTGATTAAGAACAGGACAGCACATGCCCTAATGACAGAAGCCCAGACACTGGAAAACTGAAGGTGATGGCAGAAAGTAATTGAAGCACTGTAATGGAAATTTATACTCTTAATGTTACACTGTTTTATGATTATGTGCGTGTGTGTGAAACTTTTTTACTTGTGTGAGAAAGTGTTCAATTCCCAGTTCTCAGCAGGTGTAGAAATGTTATCAGAAGTGAAGCTGTGTGATTCGACCTTCAACTTCCAGTTCTCAGCAGATAGATGCGGAGGCAGAACTCCTCCAAGAAAGAAACACTGATAAGTAATGAACAAAAGCGCAACTGTCCCTCCTTCTTTTCACATTATATACAAACAATTGTAGAAACCAGTACACAAACACATATTCTGATAATACAGCCATACTCAGTTTACTGACAGAAGATTCAGACATTGCTATGTATAAGTCAGAGATAGAAGTTGTTGTACAGTGGTGTGAGGGGTACAACCTGATGTTCAACGTCAAAAAAACTAAAGAAATGGTCTTCAATCCCAAGTCTGTTGGTGATCACAGCCCAGTTTTAATCAACAGGGAGAGAGTTGAGCACGTAACAACGTACAAGTACTTAGATATTCACTTTGAATCTCAGTTACAATGGGCTCATCAAGTGGAGAATGTTTGTTCATGAATCAGTCAGCGTCTACATTTTCTGCAAAGGCTCTGGGTCCATGGAGTAGATAAATGCATTATGTTATTGATCTACAGGGCAGCCATTGAATCTATTAATCGTTATGGCATCACAACATGGTTTGGTAACCTGTCTGTTAAACTCAAATCACAATGACCAGAAGGGCTGGAAAAATAATTGTCATGCTGCCTTCATCTTCTCTCTAGGAGATATTGAGAAGACAGTGAAGTGGAGTTGAAACATTATGGCTCTTATTGTGGGGAACATGCAATATCTTGGTAACATTTTGGTCAGGGCCGGCTCTGACTATGTTGGTGCCCTAGGCGAGATTTTAAATCGAAGCCCCAAAATATTTAGATCGGAGCCCCCAAAAAAGTGCAACCTCCAGTCCAAGAAGATATGAATTTGCACTAAAATCAATTTCCACAATGGTACCTCCAGCCCAGACAAAGTCCTCCCAGTCCTCCAGACAAAAAGGCAAGTGAGGGTTAGGTGCCATTCAATGAGTGTTTGGTGGCATTGCCTGAGGTAGCAGATGAAGTTTGGTGGCTGTTGTGTGAAAAATGACTGAACAATAAGGCTTTGGAAAATCAAATTAGATGAAAATCCTTGCAAGTTAATGGGGCAAAGGACAGGAAAAGCATTAAGAAGGGAGAACTTGTAGACTACATATTTCCAAAAACCCCACGTTCCACTCATTTGGCGCCCTAGGCGACCGCCTATGTGGCCTGTGCCACGGGCCGGCCCTGATTTTGGTGTAGGGCATTGTGCAATATTCTTGACATGTATGTTCTGGTGTATACGGATCTGTGTGTGATACTGCACATTAACTGTAGTTTTATTGTACATGTATACGGATATATTGTGTGTATATGGAGAGGCTGCTACATCACCCATGTTCTGTCAAATGCCCAAGACAATTTCTCCTACAAGAGACAATAAAGGCTTCTTATCTTATGGTTTACCAGTTAATTGCTAAGGTTGAATTGTCTAAGCGTGATGAAGTGCTCTGTAACTTTCTGTTAAAGGTGCGGTTACAACTATAATTATGACTGTTTTACTGTGTTTGGGGCTCTTTGTCTAATGCAGGCACTGAGTCTTTATGTGTGATCCTGGAATAAACTCTGAAAGACACTCTCTCTTTGTGAAATCCACTTTTATTAAAGGAAATCCCACAACAGCACTCATGAGCTAAAACTGATGCTATTAATATTAGAAAACATTTCACCTTTGTGTCCTTTGCTGTTATTGTTATTGGCGTTCTGGCATTATTCCACTATATTTGATAGTGCATTTGCTTTCTGAACCCTTTTATCCAAATCATAACCCAGTGGGGGGACCATATAATTAACATGAGTCCAACTTCAATGCACTTCATCCTTTTTTATTTAACTTCTGCTGGACGTTTCTTTGGTGATATGAAACTATAAATTGCTTCCAGTATTAAGAGAAAATGATCCTGAAACAGCATCTATGAAAATGCAGTGAGCAGACAGTATGTTTAATTTCCCCCTCTCTCAATAATCTTAGATATGCAGTACAAGACATAACTTTTTACCATGAGCATGTGGGTTTAAGTCCATCTGCGAAAAGATGATGAACATAAGTTAAATACTGTACATGTCCACACTCATATAGCAGTATCTGCTCAGACTCTTGACACTGTAAACGTTTCTGTTTCCATCCAAACGGCACCAGGTTATGTAGTTAAAGCTCTTAATAATAAAGCAATCTCCTTCTATAGTCGTCTGTAGCCTTGAAACACATATTCACCAATAACAAATACTTTGTTTTTGTATTTTGTTGGTGGCATTTCTCTGTTTATTGGATGGCTGATCACATAAGCTGAAACTAGTTGCTCAGTAAACCTTTTTATCATTAAGATATTTCTTATACATCATTAATCATTAAATAAGAAATGTTCTTAGTCATCAAAACAAAGTGGGCTTAAATATTTGGTTAATTGCACATTTTTTTGCTTAAAAATATAAATTTTTAACTACAGTAATTTATATATTTTTTTAAAAAGTGCCTGCTATTTCCAAGGTCAGATTTAAAGTCCCCCTCCACTCAAAAACGTGTTATTGTTACTTTGCTTTGATATTTGCTTCACTATGTACTCACTGAAAATCTCAGTTTAAGGCGTATTCCTATGAGCAGGATTTGTGACATCACAACTAGTTTGGAACCAATCATGGCCCAGTATGCAATGTACGGAGCTGTGATGTGGAAACTTGAAGCCTCCAGTGCACAAACACTGAGAATTAACTTTTCATTGAAGAAGGAGGCATCTTGCATGCAGCAGGTAAACTTTTGAGATGAAGAGTATTTGCATATCTATAGATTCTGAATTTTTCATTGAAGGAGAAGGAGTAGATGTCATTTTAAGGATTTCAACGAGGTAACTGATCTTTTTTTGTTGAAAAACCATATCAGACACAATATTTTTTATATATCTTAAACCATGTGTTGAGGAAATCTTTAATCTCAAATGTCTGACTCATTTCCTACATATGCTTGTATAAATACAGGACATGTACACAGAATTTTTTATGGTGTGAAAATGTTAACCAGTCTAAGTCTAGTCCACTGAATCTGTAATGTTGCAGGGATCTGCTGCTCTGTTATCACTTATTATTGCCATGTGGCAACAAAACCAAGTCAGCCAAAGTGCATAATTTAACATTTTAGTACCATCAGGTCATCAAACGAAAGAGTTTAATTAAATGCGCTGCAGGGGAAGAAACTTAATGATTAGCATTTGGCAACACCAGTAAAGCAATGTGGATGTTGCCTTTGCTTCATACCCAAAGAATTTGTTGCATCTGGACATCAGAATGTTATTGAGGTCAAAGGTTAATCCCCCTCTGAACTAGTTTACAGAGGCAGCTGTCCACTATTGTTGTTGGTACATAATCAAAATACCCCCGCAAACATTTTACTATTTAAGTTGACATCTCCAGCTGGATGTCTGCCTGCCACCTCAAACTCAGCCTAAACCAGACTGAGCTGCTGCACTACTTCCGCAGAAAGTCCTGACTCATTTCTTCTCACACCAACAACAATCCTGATGGGATTCACAGCCACATCACAGCAACTCTGCCATCCTGCAGGTTTGCATTCGGCATTGAATCCTTCCTCACTTGGGTTTCCCAACTTCCCTCTGCATGGCTGCCTGTGACTACTCAGATCCAAGGAATAGACAACAGTCCTGTCCTGCAGTAGCTCAATCATTTATCTACCCAAACCATCTCTTTAACCTGCAGGCCCTCATCAGACTGGAATGACTACTAGTCTAGTCAGGTCTAAAGAGTAACACCCTATCATTCTATCTTTTGTTTAAAACTAATCTCTCCCTTTTGAAATATAATTACATTGCAGTTTTCTCCATCTTCCCCCTCCACCTTCTCCAACATGTGTTTTTCTGTAAAAAAAAAAAAAAAAAGAAAAAGAAAAGAAAAGAAAAGAAAATACAGTAGTGTTTGGTTTTCCCGTGTTGCTTGTGTTTCTTGTGTTTCCCATGCACTTTTCCATCACTTATGGGGTACTCTAATATCACAGAAATTATATGTGACCTCCACCATCAGGCTGCAGTTACTGACCCTCTTAGTCTCTCCTGCTGACTAGTTGTCATGAGCTTGCTTGACAACTGTATGTCCTTCTCTAAATTTACATTACAGGTGATAATTTCACAAAGAAAAGCCAATGATACAGTAATCTCTGGATTTGAAATGGTAATACCTTGGGATTTAGTACTTTGTCCCATTTAAAACAATGAACATTTTAGGTAAAATTGCAGATGAAGTTGCATGTACAGTATATACGAACCAGAAATGCATTTAGTGAGGCAAATTCTGTGGAGATCTTGACACACTGTAGTCAGATGACCAAACCCACTCTCTTTAAAAAAACACCAAAATTAGACTAAAAATTTTAGACTTAAAATTTCTAGTTGTCTACAGTTGCAGCCACTATATAAACAACAGAGTTCTCTTCATTGCAAGTCAAATTTGCCCCACCACCATATGTAAGTGATAAATAGTAGGAAATGTGATCTGTCCAAACTTTTCAGAGTATGCTTTGCTGCTGATGGACACCAGTAATTATTTTGAAGTGGAGAGCAGCTGCAGCCCTCTCAGGCTCTCGAACTGTTTACACATGCTGCTCATGACATCATGACGGCTTCATTACTTAAGTCAGCTTGCATCAGATGACTAAAATATGACATAGTGCCAAGTGGTCATCAGTAATGGCTGGCCATAAGTTAGACCATATCTGTACTTTGCCCTTTTTATGAATTTGAGTTTGTTTGTCTTGGAAATGTTATAGTTCCCCTTTACAAATCGAGATTGATCCCCCTTTGATTTATATTTACGTTTTTTTCCCCTACAGTATGTCCTAAGGTAGGTGATGTTGTTCAGTTTCTCCATCTGTTAAACACTTTGGTCCAGGACAATTTATCCAGAAGTAACTGCCTCAATGAATTAATATTTTGGTAACCACTAGATCTTTTGTGTAGTGCCTCCATCAGGATAAAATTTCCCTTTGTTCACAAGAAATATCATATTTGAGTTTACAATTTGCAATGGATTTTATGAGCATGTTCTTGTTCCTCAGTGGATGAATCCTTTCCATTTTGAACACTCATAGCACATACTGCATTGATTCAGCAAGGGACCTTTGTAGCTTGTCACACCTGCCTCTCCCCACTTTTCTTGTGTCTCTACACTGCCAGCTATCAAATAAAGCCAAAACAAACATTTTTTAACTGGCGCACAGTATATGTCCAAATGTAATTAAGCGAATCCATGAAATTTACTGAGTTTATTTGTGTTCCCAGAGGCCAATAACTTAACTACCACATGAATTTTCTTGTGTTGCCACTCTCAAGATGAATTTCACATTTATACTGCCATTACTGCTAAGCCTAAAGAAATTCTGTCTAATATTGTCTCATATTTTGGGGTGTAAGGAGCATTGCAGCATCTCTGCACCTAATTTTGTTGAAAATAATTATTACGAGAATGGAAACGTGTGTGAAAAATGGAGCAAATATGTAAAAACAACAATCACAACATCCTGTAGTTAGAGATAGATCAAACACATATTGTCAAATGTACAAAGTGTGCTAAAAGGGACATGAACTCTTTCAAAATCTAGTTGGGCATTAATCTTTTAATCATATTTAGATATGTTATCTAATAAAAAAAAAATAATTACAGGACATGTATCTACTTGTGTTTTGTATACTGCTGATCAAATATACAGAGACACTGCTGCTATTAAAAATGCTATATAAGAGGTAAGACAGGAAAGCAAATCCAAAGCTAAGTGGGAAGAATAATTAAGAAAAACAAGTGGAAGAAGAATATAATCAGGATGTTATAACAGTATTAAGGCTAACTAATTCTATATGTTCTGGCAGGATTATATCTGCAAAATGTAAACAAGGTATGCAATCAGAGTGTAATTGTACAAATTATTGGAGATAATCTGTAGCATATCACACATCCATTTTGCTCATTTAAAGCTTTATCCATCAGATGTGATGTTATTGATTTAACAAAATACAAAAACCTACAAAAAGGCTGATTCAATTAGACTTCTACCAAGAGCTCCTAATATCTCTTTGTGAACACAACCAGGCAGGGTGTTAATAATACATTTGAGTGAAAAATCATTAAAGTTTCTGTGTAATCACTCATAATCACTCATTTATACAGTGGATTTGCTTTTACTTATGGCCCAGGAGCAAAGAAAAGTTCATTATCTTTCACATGCTGCCACTGTAGTGGACATACATCACATAACGACAGAATGAAAAAGTCTCTTTCATATGACAGAGCATCTGGTGTCCAGATGTGCTCTTAATTCCACAGATGCCTTTTACCACACCTTAAACACCTAATTTATATTCATTACATGAAAGTGTTTTTGAAAAGACTGCACAATCCTAATCAATTACTGCATGTATGGCAATAAAAATCATTATTCAGTAATTTTATTACTCTATTTTTATTTTTCATTACCACATCCTCATATCCTGTGTGCTCACTTGCAGCTGTTGGAGATTTTGGCGAGTGTTGTTAATAACTCCATGCACACCTCCACTGTTTACTCACATTAACATATATGAACACATTCTGAGTATTACATCCTGAATAGTGAACATTTTTTCAAACACAATAAAGAGCAACCTAAAAAAAATAATTTGACAAATAGGAACCAAATTATGAGTAGATGACTTTGAGCCAATCTCACCTAACACAGTATGTGGCCACTCTGGGTGAATAATGTAATGATTCCTAAGGGCGCCTGCATGTGTAAGTTGAAACTTCAACTAAACTCAGCTAAACAATAAAAATCCTTATTTGATTAAAAATATTTAATATATATTTGTGTTAATAAGGAAAATAAAATGCCAATTAAGATTATTGGTGTGATGCTGATCTTAACTATATTTACAATAACCAGTAGGCTGCACCCAAGTCAGTAACAACTGAGAGTGTATGAAAACTAGTTAGCAAGCGAGTTGAGAAGTTGAAACAGTTTGCAGAAAGTAATGGGTAAAAGGTTGAAACAGGTAAAAGTGTAATGGAATGGTGTAAGTTTATATATTTAGTTAAAAGTAATGGAACAGGCGAAAGAATTAGCTAATTAAACAGTTGAAATAGTTAGCTAATGGATAAACTAATTGGCTAAAATGATTGACAGCTGACATAGTTAGCTAAAAGTAATAAACAGTTGAATGAGTTGTAATGTGTAAATAGTTGAAATAGTTAACTAAAAGTAATGAGCAGTGGTAAAAAGCAAATAAATACATTTACTCTGTACTGAAGTGCAGTTTTGAGGTACTTGTACTTTACTTGGGTATTTTCATTTTACGCTACTTAATCATCTCACAACCCCTCCGATTTATCTGGTGACCCTTTGGAGGGGCCTGACCCCTAGGTTGGGAACCACTGGACTAAACTAGTTAACTGTATATAAAGTAGTTCAAACTAGTTCCACCTCCAGCAGCTACAACAGTAACATGCTGCTTACACACTGATGCTTCAGTATTGTATGAAAAAATGCACTTTTAATATAATATCCACTTTTAATAGTGTTAAATGACATCCAGTTCATAATGCATTCATAAGAACATATTTGGAGCTTGACGGCTTGTGCTGGTGAAGGGATAGCATACTAGGTGGGGTTACAGCAGACAAAAAAGATTAAGTACCACGGACATAATGCATATGGGTGACTGTGTAACAAACATGGCCATTGAAATGCCATGTACAAAGGGCAGGGGGCCTGGAGTAGAGTCCACTACCATATAAATAATAAACAAGAGGACATTTCAAATAGTTACACTGGTTTACTGCTAAAAAAAAACAAATATCCGAACTGTTCAGACTACACAGGCGGAGTGTTGAAATTATTATTATTATTATCATTATCATTATTAATATTAATATGATACTTTCAGTAAGAAACACTCCTGAAATGATTTCATTCCAACTTGGTCATGTGAATTGGTGGTCTTAGCCAGCTATGTAGGAAGGCAGAACATAAATGGAAAAAAATTCATTTGAGGTACTGAAAAGTTGTCTGGCAAATGATCAGCAATCTGTCAAAGCCGCAAGAGTGAATTATTTTGCCACCATTATCTCCAGAAATCCCGACAGTCCCAAAGTTCTGTTCCACACAATTAATTCAGTTCTCAGCCCTGTTGCTGTTACCTGTCTTGTGCCAAACACAGGACTTTTGAGGACTTTTTAAACTTTTTTTGAGTGAAAATTGATCACATATGATCTAATATTACACTGCCTGCCCACAATCCCTCTGTGGGATCTGCCTGCTCTGCCACCCTTAGTGACTTTCAACCTGTGTCTCTGTCCCACATTTATGACACAATCTCTCACACAAAGTCCACTACCTGCCCCCTGGACATTGTTCCTACATACTTTTTAAAGGAAATATTGGACATTGTCGGTTCCACAGTTTCTCTTGTTATAAATAGCAGTCTTGCAAATGGAACCGTCATGCAATAGTCCAACTTCTTATTAAAAAGCCTAACCTTGACAAATCAGAACTAAATAATTTCCGTCCCATCTCCAAGCTCCCATTCTTGTCCAGATCACTGGAGGAAATTGTCTACACACAGCTTCTGTCTTTTTTAGATAATAAAAACATCATGGAGAAATTCCAACCAGGCTTCAGCTCTTTCAGCTCAGCTTCTGCTCTTCTTAAAGTCTCAAATGACCTACTGTTGCCTTTAGACTGTGGAAAATGTGCCATTTTAATTCTTTTAGACCTTCACGTGGCCTTTGATACGGTTGATCATTGTATTCTATTAAACCTCCTCTACTGTCCCAGTCACTTGTGGAGTACCTCAAGGTTCCATTTTAGGGCCCATTTATTTGTTTAGGCTCTGTCTTCTGCAAGCACAATGTCTCCTTTCACTGTTACACAGATGACACTTAAATATACTTCCCACTGAATCTGGGGGATTCCAGCTCTATCATATCCACCCATAATTGCCTCCAGGATGTGAAATGCTGAATGGCAAAAAACTGTCTTCAGGACAAGACAGAAGTGATTGTTTTTGGTGCCCCCAACACCACAGGGGGTATAGCTAGCCACTTAGAGCCATTGACATCGAATCTTCATGCCCATGACAGGAATCTTGCTGTCATCTTTAACTGGCACTGAAATTTGACAGATTAACTCTGTGGTGAAAGGTTGCTATTTTCAGCTGTGAAACATTGCTAAACTAAAGTACATACTCTCTTTCAACATTATGAAGACTGTTACCACCACATTAATCTCTTCAAGGCTGGATTGCTGCAACTCACTGGGTGTTGGCCAGTCCTCTTTGTCTCGCCTGCAGCTGGTGCAGAATGCTGCAACGAGACTAACTGATAACAGAAAAAGTGACAGGATTACACCGGTACTAGCATCCTTGCACTGCCTACCTATCAAATACAGGACTGAATGCAAGGTTCTTTTATTTGTTTCTAAAGCCATACATGAGCTGGCAACCCTGTACATTTCAGAACTTCTCTGCCCCTAGTCCAACTCTAGACCTCTTAGATCCTCAGAACAATTGCTTTTAACTGTTACACAGTTGAGGCTTGTGGGTAAGGAAGATCGTGCCTTTGCAGTTGCAGCTCCAAAGCTTTGGAATAGTCTTCTACTGTAGATCAAGTGTTCCCCCTCCAGTGACACTTTTAAGACAAAACTCAAGATGTACATGTTTTCAATGGCCTTAGTGGTTTTAATACTTTTAAAATCTTCTAGTTTTTATAAATTGATCTTACAAGTTATATTCTGTTTTCTGTTTTACATTTGTACACATATTTTGATATTGCCTTTTATTTTATCATTGCCATTCATTGCTGTTATTCGTGCCTTTTTACTACCGATGTCATTTCACTTGTTACTGTTGTGCCTTTCACTACATCTACTTTGGTCAACTCTGGACATTTTTAAATGTGCCATATGAATAAACTTGACTTGATATATACACCATCCTCACCAGCCTGCTGCTAACACAATCACTAGACACATACTCACTCATTCATGTGCCCCTCTGGGCAAATACATATATATATATATACATATCTGTGTGTCTGTGTGTGTACAAAGACACTCTTCTGATACCACCCAGACAGGCAGACTGCAGCCATGAACTTTAACATACTAGTCTGGGAGTATAGCAGCCTCCTTTCTGGGCACTGGGCCAATACAGTAAGGGAAAATACCTCTCCCCGCCCCGCTCTATAGCATGATCTACAACTGGGCCACATCAGTTCACGCCATAAGACAGCACAAAGAGACCATTCTTTCACAGGATTTCTTATTATGTTTTTCATAATCAATATTAATCCCTCGTCTCTCTGGTTTTGGGGAGAGTCTAATCTGTGTCAGCTTCTTGTGTGGTCTTAAATTACCAGCCTGCTGAACAAGAGGTGAAACTGAAGATGAGCATCTGAGCCACTGTGCTAAAGCAAAATGTGAAGATATGTGCATCTTACAAAAAAGACGATGAGGGAAAGACATTTTTACCTATTTATTTTTTTACTGCAGACATGTATGCAGTCCTGAACTGCATGATGTTAAAAAAAAACCCCACATTTTTTCATTATAGTAGCATTCCCCTTCTTAAGCTTGATTTGTGTGCAATCTTTGTGTAACACCAAGACTCATCATGGCACCGTTGACCTTGCTTAAAAGTTGTTTATGTGTTCATGTAAATTTCAGAGGTCACTGTTTATCTTTCACCCTTGAAGATAACTAAGCATCTTCCAATCAGGAAGTCTCGTGTCTCGTTTATAGACATTTTCTGACAGAGCACGTTTGATCTTTGCTCTATGTTGCGCTTTCATCCTCGTAACTCTGTATCACACTTTGTTTTGTAAATAGTGGGGTCAGATATGTGGGGGATTGCTGCAGTGCTTAAAAACGGTCTTGCAATATAAACCTTTTCCCCTGGAGGCTTCGTTCAATACAGTCGGAGCTGTTGTCAAGTGTTTCCATCGATTTCATGTTCGTCGACTTTAGCATCTATGACTATCTCATCTAAAACTCATCAAACTTTGTTATGTCACCGTCTTACTGCTGCTATTTATCTTGTTCTTGCTTCAGTCATATATCAGTTTTCTTCCACACGCACTGTGTCAAGAAACACAGACACGGATCTCTATGTATTAAAATTCATTTGTAATGGTGTGTGTTATGACAAGAACTCATGCAGACAATTGCAGACATGTCTTGACCATTGTTGACATTATCTTGGATGTTAATGTACACCAAGAGGTTTGTATAAATCTCTGGGATGGGAATCTTTCCATCATTTCCATGTTGACCTTTTATTCGACCAAATTTAGTTCATGAAACATTTACTTTTAGTTAAGTCTATTAGATTTCTTCACGTGCAGTCCACACAATCAGTGGCAGGTCATTCTCATCAGACTGAATCCTTCCTCAGTCAAATAAATCAAACAGACTCTCCTTGACCTTTGCAGAGTGCTGAGACATGAGATTGCCTACCCCAAAAAAGACCATGTCCCCAAAACACAAGATCTATCTCTAAGTATTTTAGCCGTATCACAGCAAATGGCTGCTACAAATCAAAATGTCATGTATCATGTGAGAAGTGATCCTTTAACCCACTAGCTGGGAGTGTGAACTTCTGTGGAATAAATTTCTCTTAATCACTTTTTTCACGCAGCAAAACTCCACTTTGTCAGTTCATGTCAGAACATCACAGGGCAGCTGGACTGTTCACTAGTAGTAAATCTAGCGGATTTTCCTGCACAAATAATAAGCTGGTACACTGTAATTCTGCACATCATTATAAGTAGACAGAAAAAAAAGCCACTATGTCATTTTTGGAGCAAGCTTTTAGTAGGCTGCTAGGCTCATTTTCAGGCGCCAACACATGTTTTTCTCTTCTTTAGGCGACACACAAATTTATATGCACACCTATAGGGTTGTAGCATTTGGCTGGCATATTGTGATCATAACTTATATATAATAAGCTAGGTGCACAGGTGTACAGCTAGGTAGCTTAAAGGATGATTATTAATCATATATTTGGGGATTATACACAAACATCACTGTAAAACTATAAAAGCAAACAGGAATGATTTAGATGACAATTTAGTCACAGTATATTTCATAACGGATAAGAAAAATACAGCAAGTCGATGCTGAGACGTATCACATTTATGCTACTGGGAGTGCAGCGGTCGTCCATCAGGCCTCGTTATTTTAAAGTGGAGATTTGCCTGTCAGTCCGCTGTATTTCTCTGAAACTGGGTGATCTAATATTTCTAGTTAGAGCATACAGAATGTGGGAGCAAATGTCACAGCAGATTCTGAGTACAGCCCCGGGGTTGTTACTTCGCAGTCCGCACACATGGTGCTTTGGACAAATTCCACTTCAAATGAAATCAGGTCAGGATTTTCTCCCTCACTAGGAAACCCACCAAGTCAGCAAAAGAATTGGTCGTAGCAGGGTAAACAATACACCACCGAGTCTAGAAAAGACAGCGGCTACACCTGCCTGTTTTTCCAGTTTACCCATAAAATATGGCGCCAGCTGCAAGCCTATTCTTATTAATAATCAGCTTGTTTGTGGTGCTTAATAGTGAGTTTGATCTTATCATACGTTGTGTGCCAAAACGTATGACAAGATCAAGATTTTTGGTTATTGGATCAGTAGTTTCTGCTTAAGGTTTTGTCTTTTTAAGGTAAAACTAACCTCCAGCCCTCTTATCACTGTTAAACAGACCTGGTTTCCCTGTTTCAGATAAATGGGATCTATAATAACAATGGCCTTGGGGGTAAGTGGTCTTTAAACATACAAGACATATATCCACAAGTGCGTGATCACTCTAAATATGTCAGTCTGCTTCACTATCAGAGAGCAAAGTGCTTCACAGGGGAAGAGATAAGCCTGAACAGTAACACAGAAGTCATGTATTATTTAGCCTGGAGCTCCACGTGTGCTGACTCTGGGATGGTCCGTGCTCAGCCCTCTGATTGGACACACCTTCCTGTCAACTCACGCCTTCACAGTGTCATCCCGGAGGGGCGGGGCCTGGTCGCATTTACAACCATGATTGGCCCAGAATAAGAAAATGTACAGCTTTATCTCCGCGGGTTCGAGGAGCAGGTCGCGCGTTATAAATACAGCCTCCAGCCGGATAGAATAAAATGAGCATCGACAGCCAAGGGATCCGCGTCCGGCCACCACTCCATGATCTCAGTGAGAAGGATGCTGCAGCAAGCTCTCAGAGTATCCGGCCGGAGCGCCTTCCCCCTGGTCAAGTGGATGGAGAGGTGGGCTGAGGGCGCAGCGGCGGGTCCGGAGGGGACCAAGCAGCAGCTCGCAGGGAAGACTCTGGACGACATGCCCGGACCGACGGTCGCCAGTTTCGCCTGGGACTTGTTTGCCAAGCGAGGGCTGTCACGGCTGCACGAGTTACAGGTATGATGAAGTTCAGCAGGGATGAGGAGCATCCATTTAAAACACTGCATATTGACAGTGCTTGCATTTTTAGTGGAAATGCATGTAGGCTGCATCATAGTGGACCAAGACTGATGCACATGAGGTCCAAAGATGACAGAATGATGCATTTCTGAAAACATAATGGATTGCATATACATACAGTAGGTGGTTGTAGGAACAATAATAATAATAATAAAGAAAGAAAGGACTCCATTTTCATTTTTGACTATTTTTAGACTACTGTGAAAATGGCTTAAAGATCCCCTCCAGACATTTTTAAGACATTTAAAGAATTTGTGTCTGACATGTTTTTTCCTCAAAGAAGTTCAGTTTCCTTGTTAAAATTTCTTAAAAACACATATAAGTTACTCCTTCTCCCTCAAAAATCATTCATTCAGTTCATTTAAAAGTTTAACTACTGGACACAAGATGCCTCCTACTTCCCTGAAAAGTCAATTCTCAGTGTTTGTGCTCTGCAGGCTTCAGGTTTCTACATTATACTTTTGTAAGTTGCATACTGAACCGCTACTAGATGTCATGTCATCAAATCATGTTCATGAACTAGACACCTTAAACTCAGAGTTAAAGTGAGCTCAGAGAAACTTTCCCCCTTCAGAAGATGAATGTGAAAACATTCTTCTGCACAGTGAAAGTCAAACATCCAAATGAAGTAACAATAAGCAAAGCACAGATTTTGGTGGAAGGGGACTTTAATCTAAATCTCACCTTTTTAAGATGCAGGTGTTCTATCCACTGATTTGTAATATTCAAAATATATCAAAGAATTTCAATTACTGCTGGTCTACTGTGCAGCAGGTTTATGAAACACTTTGTAAATTAATTTAGCTGCCATCTGTCAACCGTTCTCCCAAGCAAAAAACAAGATTTGGCTGATCAAACTGTACCAACAAGTTATGGATCTTCAATGATAATTATCTCACATTAGTGGATTACAGGAAGGCGTCTTTATCTCAGCGCTGGGTTTTACTTAACTAAAGAAGAGTGCATCCAAAGATGGTGTCAATCATCTCCTAGCCTGCAGGGTTTTTTACAATGTCATACCTCTGTCTCATGTCCCAGCTGGAAGGAGTGCAGCGGTACGGCCCCATGTGGAAGGCAAGCTTCGGCCCCATCCTGACGGTTCACGTGGCCGATCCGGCTCTCATTGAGCAGGTACTGAGACAGGAGGGCCAGTACCCCATGCGCTCTGACCTTTCATCCTGGAAGGACTACAGGAAGCTCAGAGGACATCACTACGGACTCCTGACGTCGTAAGTGTCACATCCTTACCAGTTTACACTTTATGTTCAGACTTTTCCGCTTCTTTGTCAAATATTAGAAGCCCCAAATCACAAGACAATGTAAACTATTAAATATGGCATTACTGATGTAAATGAAGTAACTGAGCTCAAAAACATTCACTGCTAATTCTGGAGCCATAAAGATCAAGGCAACTGCCCTTCAAAAGTGAATTTAGGGATCTGTAAAAGGTCCTTAGTTTAACTTCAGTGTAAGATTTCACCAACAAAAAGAAGCCAAACTTACAAGCCTTTAAATTATTGACTCTCTTACTGTGTAAGATAGCCCACTGGCTGGTGTCAAGTTCTTTGCTGCATTTTCAAAGCAGAAGTTAAACACACCTTCTTGAAATGAAGAAGTAGTATGAACAGAAGCCACACTAACATGAGTGTTTGTTGATTTTTACTCTGTGTGTGCCCAGTGAGGGGGAGGAGTGGCAGGCGGTCAGAAGTCTCCTGGGGAAGCACATGCTGCGGCCGAAGGCAGTCGAAGCTTATGACAAAACCTTGAACAGCGTGGTCAGTGACCTCATTGCCAAACTTCGCCTTCGCACACGTCCTCGAGGCCTCGTCACGGACATCGCCAGCGAGTTCTATCGCTTTGGCCTGGAGGGTAAGGTTTGATGTGGTTTGAGGGGTTTGAGTATAATGCATCACTATAGGTTGTACCACATTATGTAAACATCGGTAATTAGGGCCAGCTGCATGCTGCAAGCAATATTATATATCATAAAGCTGACATTTCAAACATACGTGCCTATCAAAGCCTGCCCCAACATGCCCCAGTGATTTCAGAATGCCAAACAAGAAGTGACCTTTATCTCACTTTTAAGTTTTTGAGATTTAAGATATTTGGATTCCCAGCAATTTGTTATCAAATTATCTCATTTTGAGTTCTTTTGAGAGTTCAGTTAGGCAGATTGTTTGCAAAAAAATAACCAGAAAGCAAAAAGCACATGATTTAGGCCTAATATAGCTCAGATTAACTACCAATTATTGAATACAGCAATAAAAAAATGGGCTTTTCTGCACACTCATGTAAAATGGACACTGTCCTTTGGCTGTTTTCTGTCCCAACAGTTATTTCCACATGAGTAAAGAGCAACATTCATTCATTTTCCTCTCCCAGATTTTCCCAGACTAAACACATTTTCGATCCGGTGACTGTGTTTACATGCACGGTTCTCAAACATTTACTGTTGTCAACATTACTGTATTGTTGAATGAATGGAGGCCTGAACTGTGGCCATTGATAGAACTTGACTGAACTTATGATGTGAAACTGAATTTTGCAAAAAGATACCAAGTGTCTAATTACCTATTGTACAAAATTTTCTTTTTTGTTGCATTTCACACTTTAAAAAAATCCCCTTTCATCAGTCTCTTGATTACATTGTTATTGCAAAGTATCATTTAATCATAATTAATTATATATCTGTGCTTCTTTAGTATGATGCAGCAGCTTAAATGTGGTTTTATCTTCTTGTACATCAGCATTTACAATATATCATCCCTTGTGTCATGTTGTCTTCACCTTCTCATTTAACTTTTTTTTTTTTTTTTTTTGACAGGCATCTCCTCCGTATTGTTTGAATCCAGAATTGGCTGCCTGGATGCCGTTGTTCCTGAAGAGACAGAGCGTTTTATCCAGTCGATCAACACCATGTTTGTAATGACGCTTCTCACCATGGCCATGCCAAGTTGGTTGCACCAGCTGTTCCCTAAACCCTGGAACATCTTTTGTCAGTGCTGGGACTACATGTTTGACTTCGGTAAGGTTATTTATCATAATGATCATCTGGGTTTGGTGTCAGCATAGGAAATGTTAGCAAAACCTGTGCCCACTTTAAAATACTAACTTTAATAGTTATCAGTTCATGTTCAGAGATCACAAAATGCTTTTTTGAAAGTTAGAATATATGAAAATTATGTGATGAAAAAGAAATCTTCCAACATACAATGAACAGGGATGTTTTCAGCAGTGAAATTATAAGGAAGCTTCGGTTTAGCACGTCACTACAAAGTGGAACCAAAACAAACATGGAGGTGGAACATACTGCATGTCTTTAAACACTTTACGTAACTATTTTCCTTCCGTTCACCTCAATTCTCATTGGCTGGTTGCTGGTTTCCACTCACAACTGGGTTGTCATCCCAGTCACTCTTATCCAGACTTATCCAGATCTGAGACATCAAAATCAAAATGGGGCATCAAAATGATCATGCTGGTCCACCACTAGATCAGGAAGCAGGAAGTCTTGAACCCTCACGCACCACAAGATCATCTGCAAAGTCATGATGGTCAAAATGTTGCTATAATCAAACTAATATATATGTAATTTTCTCTCAGGACTTACTGAGTTCCTTTGCATCCGCATACAGTACCTTCTCTGTCATAATGACCCCTAATCTCTGTGCCTCCAGCTAAAGGTCACATCGACCAGCGTCTGACGGCAGAAGCAGAGAAAGTCGCCTCTGGAGAAAAAGTGGAGGGCCGCTATCTCACCTACTTCCTGTCCCAGACAGGGCTGCCCATGAAGACCGTCTACAGCAACGTCACAGAGCTGCTTCTTGCAGGAGTTGACACAGTAAGACTGATACCTGTGCCATTCTTCTTCACTGGATTCTGCTGTCAGTCCTGCAGACTTTTTTAATCTCTGGTGCCCCCTGTGTTGTCTCAGATCTCCAGCACTATGTCCTGGTCTTTGTATGAGCTGTCCCGTCACCCTGAGGTGCAGGCCTCGCTCCGGGATGAAGTGTTGACTGTACTGCAGGGTCGTCGCGTACCGGAGGCAGCCGATGTTGCTCGCATGCCTCTCCTGAAGGCCACAGTTAAAGAAGTGTTAAGGTATAATTATGTTTTTAGTCATTTTCGTAAAGAAATCTAGTGTGAATCAGCAAGTTTAATTGTACTTACATTATGGAACTTTTGTCTTTCAGGTTGTACCCTGTTATTCCCGCCAATGCACGAGTC
The DNA here is from genome assembly GCF_910596095.1 of Thunnus maccoyii. Lineage (NCBI taxonomy): Eukaryota > Metazoa > Chordata > Actinopteri > Scombriformes > Scombridae > Thunnus > Thunnus maccoyii. Next base: position 14,955,062 of record NC_056535.1, on the reverse strand, counting down.
ATCACTGAGAGAGACATCCAGGTTGGAGGCTACCTCGTCCCTAAAAATGTGAGTGTGTTTGACAGAATTAGTGCACTTTGAAATCATTCATAATGCCATTCAGTCACAGTTGAAAGAGCCTTCATACTGGCCTAAATATGAGAGTTAATGTCTGATGGTTAAATCTTTCCATCCAGACTTTGATCACTCTCTGCCACTTTGCAACATCACGGGATCCAGCAGTGTTTCCAAACCCAGATGAATTCCAGCCCCATCGATGGTTGAACAAGGACCAGACTCATCACCCGTATGCCTCTGTACCTTTTGGGGTGGGAAAACGCAGCTGCATAGGCCGCCGTATTGCTGAGCTGGAGCTCTACCTTGCTCTTGCCAGGGTGAGTTAGCTGGACTTAAAAATGGGAAGAAGAAGAGTCATTTTTTGCTGATAAGAGAGATTATTGACTAGCTTTTAACATACTAGCACCAAATCTGATGTTAATCCTAAAACTGTGAATCAACCATTTTAGTGGTCAAAATAAGAAAGCAGTAAGTACACGGATAGAAAACAGCTCATTTACAGACAAACAGTCTATTCGGTTAGTTAATGGTTTGAAAAAATGACTGTAAATCCACATACAATTACAGTACAGACACTCACACACTGCTTCACAGCCTGAATTTAGCAGTACATGTAATTTTCTGATTAATTGTTGAAAATCAGAACTGTAGAAGCACAGGACGCTGTGATCAATAAGTAGTCACAATGTGAGAGCTTTCATTAAAATGGAAATGAGCAACATCTGCTACATACTGCATGCACAAAGATTATCTGAAATGCTTTCTTATGAAAACAGTAAGTAATTTAGATTGTGTGTCATTAAATAATCAGAAACTGGAGTGTTTCTAACAAACAAAGCACTTTTCCTTGGAAGAAATTAACAAATGAAAAAATGGGATTTGAGATGCATATCCAGTTTCTAATTAACTACTTCGATTACTTAATAAAGGCAGTTAAGAGTCACTGCCCAACACTTAGCACATGATGAGCACTTATTGATTTTTTTTTTTATTTCAATCACCCGGTTGTTAATCTGTTTTCTCTGCTTCTGCTCTCATTAGATCCTAATAGAGTTTGATGTGAAGCCGGACCCAGAAGGGGTTTCCGTGAAGCCCATGACACGGACGCTTCTAGTTCCTGAAAATGTCATTAACCTGCAGTTTATCGAACGATGACCCACTCTCCCGAGCGGTTCAGTTACGTGAACGTGAACGTGAGACTCTTGGCAGCAGAGAGCACGAGCAGGCAGAGTTACCACAGGAGCTGTGAGCCCGTTGCATTGCAGCGGATCACGTCAGAGCGGACCTTCAACCCTCCACAAATCAAAGACCAAAGCCCTCCATACCCGCAACCTTGTTTGTGGAGGTTGACATGTGGAGACGGACAAACGGGAGAAGGATGAGGAGGAGTGAAGGCACATCACTGAGACATTCCCCTGGGAGCGGTTTAACTCCAAATTTCAATCTGTCTCTTTTTTTTTTTTTTAAACATAAAATCACCATTATAGCACTTATTTGCACAGAGGCCAAAAGCAAGCCAGTGATCTCCTACAATATGTTTAACAAATAGTCTTCATACTTTCATTTCATCCTTAACGTGAGTCACACCATTACATAGGATTTGACTTAACATGTCGGTATTTGAAGCAGATTTCTGATTAAGCCCTCGCAAATGTGATTAAGAACTGTGTTCATATATAACACGAGCTTCCACACTCTTAACTACATACAGCAGTATCAGCGATTTCCTGTGTGTCCTGATCGTGTAAATGTTTCATTTCAGGACCGTCTGTGTACATGTTATTCCAGTTTTCCAGCAACGACATTACATGTCTCATAAAGTCTGAGATGCACAGTGCGTCATGAATTATTGAAGAGTACTAGGAGAGCTTCAGACTGGCACAAGAGCACAGTTTCTAACATCTCCAGCTCTTATTGAGATACTAGTTAGATTTTAAACATGTTGATAAAAATGTCTTTCATAAGGTGCTTATGGTGAAAAACTTTTAGTGATGGGTTCCTTTTTTTTTTGTTGAAAATATCCACAAAAATGGCAGCTGTTGAAAATATTCCTGTGCAGAAATACATGGTGCCACTGTTTTAAAACCCAAAACTATTCTGCACTCAGACTTTGTAAATCTGCCTGTCTTGTCTTTGAAATTTAAATGTATGCAACAATTCAACACTGCAGCACAATGCAAGTTTATCTGTCTGTAATTTTTTTTTTTTTTTTTACGTCTAAACCTACTATGACTGATATTTCACCGTTTTGTAAACTTCAGTATCTGAATTCTGTATTTATTCTAATTTAACATATTTTGAAACTGTTACTGTAAATGTCAATAAAAGGTTTCAAGTGAATTCTGTTGATTTTATTTAGCCTAACTCATGAGAACCATCAATAATACCACTAGTATTGTGTGTGTGAGTGTGATGCCCACTTGGCTCATTAAGAAAAATATTCCCCGCTGTCACAATTCAGCATTTAACCTTCAGTTTTAACATTAGCTGTATCAGATTAGGTCTAAATGATCAAACAACTTTTTAACTGTGGATAGTTTGATGCCGGTCAACAGCCACGTGGCACGTAGGCAATAATTTCTAAGAAATACAACACTGAGTATCAAAGTTCTTGTGTGACATGACTATCTGGAGCCATGGTGTACCAGCTGTAGGTCGATAAGTCAGACCAACCTGTCCAACAGATGGGGGGAAATGATGTTTAACCTAAAGCTGGAGATCTGCCTCCGAATAGAAATCATGTTACAATTAAAAGTTTGTTCAAAATGTGACATCATCACCCAAAGTTATGATCCAATTGTCCAATACTGACCTGAATCATTATCAGTACATATCTATAATTCTTACAGTGCTTACTTTGTCAGCTTGAAACATTTATTGCAGCATTTACACTGTTAATTTAAGCATAGTGCTGACAGTGATAGACTAGAGTATACAGTAAAAAACATCCTTCCAGTGTCCATAAAAGTGATCATTCAGTGGTTATTAGTTACACAGAAAGTGTTGATTCTTGACAAATTAGAGTATTGGCTCCCTGTTTCTACCTTTGATAGAGGCTTGTTCATGATTACAAATTCAGACTAAACTTCCCAGGGAAGCAGAAATCAACACCTTCACAATACCTTGAGTGATAAAACTTCCTCCAGCCTCATTGTCTTGTGTAGACCTGTGAGCAATGACAGCAGGCACCATGAGTGAGGAGGATGGTACAGATGAGGAAGGAAAGCTACAGTCTGCAGGTGATGCTGTTAGAAGACTTACTGCTGGAACATCACTGAATTAAGTCCATTTTGTGAGACATGATGGGTTCACAGAATATTGTTCACTGTTAAAATTTAGACTAGACAGCTGTGACAGATATGAATGTATGGCTTGAAAGAATTTTTCATTCAATCATCACTTGATTAACTCGCAGGAACTCATTCACTATGTGGCTAACACTGTTTTAATAAATAAGCTTATAATCCATCATAGCCAAGTTAGATTTTAAATAAGGAATAAGAATCCTATTGGTAACTCTTGTAAAAATTAATAAAAGTCTTCTAAGACGTTTAAAATACATGTAAGATCCAATAGAGGAAAAAAACAGATTTCCAATAGAACCAAACAGTTTTTCTCATAAAGGGGATACAAAGTCTAATAGGATTTCAGGAAATCCTGAAGGATTTTATTAGAACCAGCAGAAAAAAAAACAGATTTCCAATAGGATTGAGAAAATCCTAAAAAGAACATTTTTTTCTAACAGGATTTTTAGAAATTTATGGGACTCCTAAAGGATTCTGTTGGAAAAGATTTTTTGACCAGGGCACAACAGTGAAATGAAACAATTGAATGTGCATGTACTAAGTGTCCAAAACCAAACACTTGGCCTAAGTTACTGCTTTTAAGCTTATCAGACAATTAACTGTAAAGTAACCACATAACCAACTAACATTTTTGGACCTCTTCTTCAAAAAAGAAGAAATGTTGTGAGGACAATTTCAGTTTAAATGTTAAGAAATATTAATCTCGTGTGAAATATTCTGTGTATATCATTTGAACGGCCTGCTCTCCGGTCCACTGGGGGGCACTGTTGTACCGTAAAGCTGTTTGCTAACTGCGCTACACCCTCACAAGAAGAAAACAGAGCAGCAAAGAAGCTAATGCTAATAAGCATCCGTCAAATTCCTGTGGTCAGTTAGCCATGTAGCTACCTAAATAAACCGCCCACGTCAAGCAGCTAACAGGGTGTTGATATAGACCATATAGGCTCCATATAGACTCCCATTAACGGATCTGATATCACAACTAAGACAAACAGCAAGGTGAGTCGCAAGACAGCGTAGCTAGCTGGTCGTATTAGCTTGCTAATTAACTATCGTAAGAACGTTATGTTGGCTAAGCTAATGCTAGCTAGCCTAACAGAAACCAGCATTATTTTGACCAGATAATGTTGGCTAACCAGAAAGACTGTCAGAACTATAATGCTCCATTATCTGGGGGAAGCTTTCTTGATCGCTACAGCTATTATTTCCGCATTAAGTATCACATATTGGAGGCAGTCGTAAAGGCCCCATATGGCTAAGGTTACATGTAAACAAAAGGCGATGATGAGCAGCCTGATCACTCCCCTGACTTATAGAAACACAAACACAGACTACTTTAAAATGGATCACACACACAGCGGTAAAGCGACATTCTGAATAAATGACTATCATTTGAGACGTATTTCGTCTGTTTATAACTTTGACGTTATGTTCATACATGAATCAAAGTTGAAATATGTTCTCATACACTGTTATTAAGATGCTTACTATAAAGAAATAAGGTGAATTATTAAAAACTGGTCAACATATGCACACGGATTCCAGGTTATTCCTCAATTTAACACTGGAAGGCTAAGCAAATCAAACAACATGTTAATGTAGAGTGTCCCTAAAGCATATGATACCCCTTACCTGCTCCAATTAGAGTTTAATTATTCGTGGATTGTACTAATTGTGAGCAACCTGGAACATGCTTAAGCTCATGTCCTCATATGGATTTAGCAACCATATTAAGCCAGATAAACTCTGAAGCCAAGTTAAAGGTTCATAAACGTGACAGAGACAGGATTGATGAGTTCTGCTACTCTGAGAAAGGTGCAAATTTATTTCCTGACGTGTCTTATGTTGTGACTGGACAGATGCAGGCGGGTGACCCTGTGGTTGGTGCGCCGATGGCAGTAGCTGGTGCTCAGAGCCGGTCAGAGGACGAAGAGTCACTCGGAGTAAAAGATGTGAAAAGGACAGCGACACAAGCATTTGGCAGTGGTGTTCCCAAACGCAGAAGCTCCTCGAGGTGTGATTTATTTTGTTGTGTATTGTGTTGTTCCAGCTGTATACTAGCATAGTCAACATGGTTTCTTTTAGCAATAAATGGGAATATAGTTGTGTTGCTCACTGCTGCTCAAAATATGTGATTTGGTGTTTCTGTTGTGTGTATATATGTTTAAAGAATGATGAATTGCTGCGTAAATGTTGCCAAAATAATGTCCTCAGGTCAATAAAGAGGAAGAAGTTTGATGATGAGCTGGTGGAAAGCAGCCTCGTCAAGTCATCCAGTAGAGTTAAAGGTCCTCCTGTCATCGAGCCTGTTCGCTGTTCAGGGAGCGAGCCTTCATCCAGTGAGAGAAAAAAGGTACATAAAGCCATAAAAGATTCCCACACAAATGCGTGATTGAAATAAAACTTGAGACTGATGGATGATGTAAATTTTTGTGCCCTCATGTGACCCTGTCAGGTGGCGAAATCAGGAACAGCTCTACCGCCGCCTCTTACAATGGTGGTAAACCCTGCACCTATCACCAAAAGGGTGAAGAAAAGCAAGCAGCCTCTACATATTACCAAAGACTTGGGCCGGTGGAAACCTACTGATGACCTGCTGCTTATAAATGCTGTGTTGCAGGTGAGTAGTACAAACTTAACGACACTGTCATGAAAGATGGACATTGTTCAGGAATTAACGTGACCAGTTTCTTTCTACTTTCTTGTGAAATCTTGTGTTTGTCTCTAGACCACAGATCTAACCTCTGTTCATTTGGGGGTCAAGTTCAGCTGTCGTTTCACTTTGCGGGAAATTAAAGAGAGGTGGTACGCTCTCCTCTACGATCCTGTCATCTCAAAGTAAGATACCAAGCAGGCAAAAACTTCACCTTCCCCTAATTTTTAAAATATATTTCTCTTTTTGTTTACACCCTTACCCTTTGAATTTTATTTCAATCACATTCTGTCTGTTGTCTGTGTGGTTAGGCTGGCATGGCAGGCTATGCGGCAGCTTCACCCAGAGGCCATTGCAGCGATCCAAAGCAAAGCGCTCTTCAGCCAGGCTGAGGAGGCACTGCTGGCCAAGATTGGTTCAGTAAGTGAAATTGTTTCTTGAATCAGCTGATGTGTACCAATCAAATGGCGATTCAAATGCAATTCAAAAATAAGCTGTTGTTTTATTTTGGATTACAGCATACGTTTTTGAAATACACATTTGATATTTGCGTCTTGAATTCACAAGAGGCTTTGCATTATGTTTGTCGTTAAACAGACTAGCCAGCCCAAACTGGACGTGTTCCAGGAGCTCCTGAGCAAACACCCCAGTGTCTTTCACCAATCTCGCACCCCCAAAAGCCTGCTGGTACACTGGCAGCTTCTAAAGCAGTACTACCTGCTGGATGACCAGAGTGGTGAGTTGAGTTACTCATTCAAACTCTTCGGAGAATTCACAAATTAAGTTCATTTATTTTGGCCAAATGAAACATGTCCTTTGTACTAGGGGTGAGGTTGAATCCAAATACAGTATTCCAAGAAGCACAAATAGTGGGTTTTTACGAATATATATTTCGTAGAAATATTTTCAAAATTATTTGTTTTCAGGAAGAAAAAAAACATATCAAATAACAGCAGGTCGAGACATTACTGTCTCCATATCTCTCCTCTGCTCCGTCTGTCTCTGTGTCATGGATGTATAAATAGCTGCACGTCTGTGTGTCTGGCGAAGCCGAGCTTTGGCTGAGTGATCAGTGCAGTCGTCCATAGTCTGGGAGACCGGGGATTGATACCCAGTGTGGGAAAAAGTGTCAGCAAAATAGTTAATTGAAGAACACTTTAATATCCTAAAATTAGAAGCATATAAAAACAAAAACAGGATTGTTATGCCTATTTCCACTCCTATTGGAATACAAATACAAATAATTTTGCTGCCTCAACAAATACAAATACTGGGCTCTCCACGCATCCCTATTTTGTACTCAGATGCACGTCAAGTATGAATCCCTTTTGGGGGCCATCCTGCAAGCAAACTGTAATATCTTTAGACTGGCTGTGGAATACAATTCAAATCTTTGACAGGAAAAGACACTTAAGTGTAAACATTTGCCAGTAAACAGTTGTTTTAAAATCTAAAAAAGTGCAGTTTAGGGCTGTAGTCTCCTGGTCGACTGGTCGATTAGTTGGTCGATATGCTCTCGTCCGACTAAATTCTCATTGGTTGAATAATCTCCGTGTTATTTTCATAAGGAGAAAAGTGCTACATCAACAGCTTTCCAGGAGTAATCCATTATTTCCTGCGGCGGGAGGGACAGACTAACAAATTACCTGTGAAAAGGGGATGTATTCAAAACACTCCCAATGTTTTCACAATGTTGAACTCGCCCAACCTAATGGAGACTGCTGGGTCTACTGAAGATCATGTACGATTTTAGTCGACCAAGATTTTCTTTGGTTGACTACAGCTCTAGTGCAGTTACATAACAAAATGAACTGATCTCAAACCAGACTCTTCTTCATGTAAACGTGTGTTCTGGCAGAAACACATACAAACATTTAAAATGGTCAAACAAACTAAATTATATTACCTTAACAGACAGTCGCTATAATTGATGAGTAAACTACATCATGACTGTTAGAAGGGCTTTTTTTCTTAAAGCACAACCAGGCTTTACATCTCTTTATTGGGGTCTTAGCATGGCAGAAATTGTAGGGACTGTTTTACTGTGATTTTACTCTGACTATTTTACTTCTATTCTACTCTGATCAACATTTATTGAAAATACAGAAAAATAGAGTTTGTCAACATCTGTAATAGATGACAGTTATGATGTAAATTACATTACTATCTATTGAATAATCACATTAATAAAGTGAAGAACTCTGTATTCAGTAATGTGTTGTTTTTTGTGTGTTACAGTCCAGCCTCTCCCTAAAGGTGACCAAGTCCTGAACTTCTCTGATGCTGAGCAGATGGTTGATGATGTAAAGTTAAAGTAAGACAATCTTTCACTGTGCAGTATTCATATAAGGTTTTAGTTTGTCATAAAAGATAGTAGATAAATTATTGTCCATCTTCTCGCTAAAGTATTGTATGTCCATCAAGTTTCACTGCTGATCAGTTTTTTTTTTGTGTTTCCTTCCATGCAGGGAGAGCAGAGACGAGGTGTTGGAACATGGTAAGAATTTTCATTATAAAGACACAAGTTGATATTCAGCTGCGATGCTTCATTACTTGAAGATTTGTCTAATGACAGCGCAGACGCCACAGTGAGGTTTAGTTCAGGTTCGAGTTGGCAGTACAGTTGTTTGTTATTACAGCCAGAAATGTCCTAATTGATTTTTTTTTTGTTGCTGTATAACATGGATTTAAATCTTTGATCATCTTGATATTTCTTACATAAATGTTTTTACTCCTGGTTTCCTTTCAGAGCTGATGATTTCTGATCGTCACCAGAAAAGAGAGATCAGACAGTTAGAGCAGGAGTTGCCACGCTGGCAGGTCCTTGTCGACAGTATCACAGGTATACACGCTTACACTCGCTAAACACAAGCAGATGACTTTTAAAATTATATTTGTTTCGAAGAACCCAGTTTGGTGGAACTCGGTTTATGTTCATGTCTTCGTCACCAGGGATGAGTATGCCCGACTTTGACAACCAGACACTGGCGGCACTACGAGGACGAATGGTACGCTACCTCATGAGATCACGAGAGGTAAATCATTGTATTTTTCACAAATATGATACCTCAGAAGCACCGCTGTTTGTGAGCGGGCCAATCTTATCTATGAAGGTGTTTTTTAGTATGATGCTAATTGTCTTTTTATTCATGTTCACACAGATTACGTTGGGCAGGGCGACAAAGGACAAACAGATAGATGTAGATCTGTCACTAGAGGGACCTGCCTGGAAAATATCAAGAAAACAAGGTGATTAAACTTAAAACAAACATTGTCAGGCTGTAATAGGAAATTTAAAATAATTTGCTCTTAGTTACTGGCAGCAGCTAAGAGAATGGAAACTGCAAAATGAATTAAATTTTTTGGATTGTTTGAGCAAATGGCACTTACTGAATAATTAATTAGCATAATGATAACTTATCAGATATATTTTTGAAAGTAAACTTGCATGCAACACTATTATGGTTCAGACCAAATGTGAAGAGAATTTTATGTGTGACACGATTGGTCTGTGTGCAGAATATAAAGACAAAATATCCCCAGGAACATTTTTGGAACTCAGGGGCTATACTCGTGTTTTGAGAGGAGGAATCAGGGTCCATATTTGCTACCTCTGCTGTAGTTCCTGGCCCACCAAAAGTCCCAGGTGTTGGGGTAATACTTTCCAGGAAGTTGATCATTCAACAGTTGATGTTTAATATACATTTATGCTGCTTTGTGTCATTTTAAAATACTGTAACAGTAAAGCTGCTACCTTGACCTCAAGCTGTTAGATATGAGGAAGTTGCATGAAGCAGTGTCACAATCGTGCAGAACGTGCACAGCAGAGCGTCTGTATGTGTGACTGTTACATCTCAAAAGGTCAATGTCTGTCATGGTTTTAAACTGACATTGCTTTGAGACCAGTTTGTTTCTTTTATTGATTTTATTGTCATGTTAAAGCCCTATGAGACAACATTAATGACTAAAGAAGAAACAATAAAAGTCGAAAAAACGAATTAAATTATTATTTATTAAGAATTTATCAGTCCACCTCAGAAGAGCTCTGGGAAAAAAAGAAACCTCAACTGTGAAATAACCAAAACTTCTCAAACTTTGGCAGAAAATATTGTGTTCATGTAGGATCCTTGTCAGTCATAGTAAGAAGATTATTGAGGGGAAAAAAGTTTTCAGGGACTTTTAAAGCTTCATATTTTCAACTAGCAGCAATGAGAGGCTGCTGACAGTAAACTCAACAATCAATCATCTTGATGTTTTTGATGTTTCCAGGAATTATTAAACTGAAGAATAACGGAGACTTCTTCATCGCCAATGAGGGCAGACGACCCATCTACATAGATGGCAGACCGGTCCTGTCGGGCAACAAGTGGAAACTCAACAACAACTCAGTGGTGGAGGTGTGTGGAGGATGTCAGCCAAGTTGCATATGATTTAAATTTTAAGCGATCATAATATATTTGAGTGAGACGTGGCTCTAACATACTGTATGTGTCCCTACAGATTGCAGGTCTTCGTTTCGTGTTTCTTATTAACTTGGAACTCATCTCACTAATAAAAGCTGAAGCAGCAAAGATGACACAGCAGTGAATATCAGCCATCCAGCAGGAGAATCCACATGAAGGACGTACTGGCAGGCGTATGGATCCAGGAAGTCCCTCTGTGTACAACAGTGGTTAAAGGATGCTCGTATCAAGCTCAGCAGTGCTACCAAGAATCGGACTGACAGCGGCCATGTTAACCTGAAATGTGAATTATAAAGAGGCTACAGCTAATTCCTGGAGATAGTGACAGGTTTTAGGTGATGTTTGGACATTTTCCATGTTGTAATGTAGACACTCTCATGGTAGAGCCTTGTTTTTCCACTTTTTTCAGAATATTGTATTTAAATTCTGTAGTAAAGCTTTTTCAAAATATTAAACTTGTATACACATGAGATTCTGAAATTGTCTTTACAGTCCTATTCACTCCTCATCGTTAAGTTTAACATATTAACAAAGAACTGTTCTGTGAGAAACAACACGTCCTTGCATTCGGGAGGGATTCTGTGATGTGCAGTATGTTACTAAAAACCGTTAATGCAAAACTAGTTTTACTAAAAGCACTAATTTATGCTCAGGTGGGTGTCAGAATGGATTGTAGGTGGCTTTTCTCTCGATAACTTTGGATATTTGGCTCAAATATTTTTTACATTTTAAGATTAAGAATCTTTATATGCTCTGAAATGTTTTTTATCAGTTAAAAATCAGAAAATAAAGAAAAGACCAGTTAATCTGAGCACCAATGAGTGCTACTCCCTGCACGTAAAATATTAACTGCAGATATTCAACTCACATTTGACTCAAATCCTGAAATGCTCAAGGGAGTGCTTAAAGATCCTGGTATTATAAATCAGTTAAAGGCTCTTTTAGCCTTATCAGAAAACAGAAAAATGTTGATGCATCAGCTATGTTTGATCAGATCTCACTAAACCAAAGCAGTTTGGAGTTAATAGGTCAGTCTCCTGTCAAGCTGAGGATGGGGAGACTACCAAAGTCTACACAAATTTATGTCTATTTCTGACTTTCTCTAATATATATTTTTCTCATGAATCACTGAAGTACATTTTCCAGCCTGTTGGCTTTTTATTACAAATAGGCGAAATGACCTGCAATCTCTTTCATTGAACTGTTCGTAACTGCATCTGCAGTTGAAGATTAACGGGATTCGTGATCTGAATCAACTGTATTGTTGGTTATATATACATTACCAGTAGGTAGAGCTAGAGAGCCCAGCAGTGACAGACAGACCACAGAGGCAATATTCTAGGTTTTATTATGCAGATAAGTGATAGAATTTCTTTACAGAGAGGAAAGTTCACTACACTCTGTACTCTGCATGACACTAATTCATCTTTCACTTGATTCATTGAACTACAATTCTGAGAAATGTTATTTCAGGGTAATTGGTCACACAGATAGAAAAAAACTACACAACCACAATATATGCAAAAACAATGACCAGTAACATAGCAACCAGCAGAAACATAGCAACACATCAATCAGAAACATGGATATTTATGAAGGATATGTATGAAATTTATTGCTCTGATTGTGCCCGACAGCACAACCTTCGCACAAAAGGCGTATCATTACTTAAATATTTATTTAAGGTGTGTCTTTAGTTAGTACGTGGAAATGTACCTGTTGGCTTAAGGAATTGTTTTATCTAAAATGTTTCATTGAGCAACAGGATGTTCTTGTCCATTCATAAAATGTACTTCACTAACATGAAGGTGTCAGAAGTAGGTGTCATATACATGTAAAAAACAATATTTGACTGAATCCTCACATGAGGGCATGTATGAAAGTGCACCGAGGGGGTTTGGAAAAAATGTCATCAAAACACAGACAGTGCAGTCCAGTGAATCAGTTGTTACTATAGCAACTAAATCCTAAGTACGTGCCTCAGGTTATGTTTTGACTGCATTCTCCAAACATGGCAAAGCTCACAATAGCACAGTTTAAACATGGGGAAAAAAAAGAAAATCCCTCAGCCATATTTTACACAACAGTGACCAAATCCAGACACATTATCTTGTGATATTCTGCTATATAAATATGTGAGTTCAGGTTACCAGCTGTTCAGCAGGAAACACCTAAAAAATGTTGCATCCAGAGAGAAACAATTTAAGCCAAGAGCACCTGATAGTTTAGTGTCAGGACTGTATATTGTTTGAACAAACCAGTTGTTTGCTGAATTTGTGGTAATCCTTTAACTTTTGTGTCAGTTTTCCTGCAGCTTCTGTTAAGTTGGTGGCACACAGAAGAACAGGAGGAGTTTGAGTGTGAAATATCTTCAAGGTGTGACATTTGTTGAATTCTGAGTCTTTATCTCTTCCTTTTCGATACTAATTACTGTACGGCAAAAAGGAATATAAACAGGAACTCTTCTGATGTCCACCATGACCACTTGGAGGAGAGAAAAGACTATTTTAAAGAGGAAAAAATATCAAATAAATACAGTTTTATTGTACTTTGTAGATTTTAGCCAAATGTGCACCATGTAACATCAATGAATCATTACTGCATTCCATTTAATTAACAAAAATATATTTACTATTAAAAAATCTATGCATACTATTAAGATCATCATTGAGAAGACAGGTACTGGCAGCTTTATACAGTGAGATGGTGCAACTATGTTGGATTATAACAGTAAGGGAAAACTGTCCTTTAGTGGAAAATGAGCTAAAGATGACAAATGCAGCTGGAAAGGTCTAAAATCAGACATTTATTCTCTTCGGGATAGAAAAAGAATAAATAAATGCACATGTGGTGGATCAATGGAGGGAGAAATGGGACAAGTGGCAACATTTGAATGAAAGCAATTGGGTTTATGGGAAACATAGTCTTAATTTTGAGAAACAGTGAATCAGGCTTATTTCTAAGTAGGTTTGCACATGCAAGGAATTTGCCTCATGGTTGTGGTGCATAACAATCAAAATCTACACAAAATTTATTCAAAATATATTCTAAGTGAAAAGAGCTGTTATAAGTTTAAATTGAAGAGAATTTAATGTGCAAAACATTGACCAGGAATGTAAATATGTTCATGGTGTAAACAGCATTTGCAGTGTGTAAGTAAAAATAACAAAACCATTGTTTTAATGTACTGCACCGAGTTAGATGTAATGAGTAATAAAACCCACAGATGCACAAATGTTAGATTATAAGATTTTACGTTAATGTAACGTGTAGTGTCCATTGGTGGGTCAGGAGTCTGTGGGGTCCCAGGTCTTGTTGATGAGGACAGCTGCACTCGAGGTGTGAGATACAGTATTAATCTGCATCTTTCCAACCAAGCATCACAATACAAAAACCGTATGATATTTATATGGTTATGTTTACGTCTAACAGTTAATAGTTGTCATATTATTCTTGCTGTGTGCACTTATATTATTATTATTACTGCTGATTTTGTGCTGTTGTTATTGTCAAACACATCTTCAATTTTCACTCATGGCAGCAAGTCACATCTCCAACTGTGTTATGGTCAAATTGCACTACTTTGGCACAATATGCACATTAATGACGATTAATTAGTGCAATAAAGTTTCCTGATAAAGACTTCCTTATTCACTCCTGTTGATAATGACAAAAGTTTCTGTTGGGCCTCTGTTTTTTTACACAGTCAATGCAATATTATACATTACTCTGTTGATAATGTTGTGGTTTATTCAAACTTTTAATCCTCTTCCCCGTCTGCATGTCTGTTTATTGTGTAAATTCCGGTGCGTTCAGAAAGTGTGAATACTGGAGGAGACGAGGGAATGAAGAGTCAGTAAACTGGAGCATGTCCAGACTAACCTGCTGTGAAGCCTTTGGCAAAAAATGTACTCTGATAGATTCTTTGTTTGGTGCAAAAAAGAACATCGTCATATAGGCTATATATTAGAGCTGCAAAGATTAATTGATTAATTTTGAACTATTGAATTACTATTTTGATATTCAATTAATCAGTTTGAGTATTTTTTTAAGAAAAAAAGAATGTGTGGGTTGTGGACTGTTGGTTGAAACAACAGAAAACATTTAAGGACATTATTTTGGGCTTTGGAAAACAGTGATCACCTTTTCTTTTTCTTTCATCATCATCATCATCATCATAAAGCTTTAGCCAGTAAACAATTTTTCTTACATTAATTAAATCATTAGTGATAGATTATACTTTTTTTTAAAGGTCATTAGGAGCTGGTACCGACTAGGCTACTATTGTGCAGTGTTGGAAGAAGTATTCAGATCCTTTACTTAAGTAAAAGTACCAATAAAACTATGTAAAAATACTCAGTTACAAGTAAAAGTCCTGCATGAAAAAATGTAAAAGTACATAAGTATTATCAGCTTGATGTAGTTAAAGTATTGCAGTCAGGCGCCTCCAAAGGGTCACCAGATAAATCTGAGGGGTTGTGAGATGATTAATGGGAGAGGAAAGAAGAAGAACAAAGTTCTGATACACAAATCTGTTCATCATCATCAATCATTTGAACATATTTTCATTATTGAAATGAAACCATGTGAGAAGTTGAGAGGGAAAAATCACTATTTGGTGAAGCTGCTAACAACTCATAGACATCTGAAATGTGACCCCAACTACACACTGCTTTTTGTAAGACATCCAAAGCCAAAAAGGTTGGAAACCACTGGTTTAATCTTTAACAATGTGTTGTATTTTAAAAGCTTGTTATATTATCCATTGTGTCAAATCTTCATCTGAAAAGTAACTAATGCTTTCAAATAAATGTAGTGGAGTAGAAAATACAATATTTCCCTCTGAAATGTAGTGGAGAGGAGGTATAAAGAGGAATAAAATGGAAGTACTCAAGTAAAGTACAAGTACCTCAAAACTGTAAAGTAGGCTACAGTACTTGAGTGAATGTACTTAGTTACTACTGTTGTGTTTCATTTGTTACACAGTCTTCCAGCAGTCATCCTCCCACAGTGTTCATCGATAAATTAATTTCTAAACGGTTGTTTTCAAGCCGTCTAAGTCCTTTAACCTAATAATCTTGGGAGGTAAAGGTTGCATTGACCCTGCCTCGCCTCTTTTGCAGGAAGTCCTGCAGAGAGAAGTCAACAGTCGTTGTCTTGAACGCACCCCAGTCCATATTTGTGTTACGTTTCAGAGCAACGTAGTTAGTTGTTGTTCATCGTGGGGAGCATCTGGGTCCAAGTCTACACATCCATGGTCCAAGCAGGCGACTGACACAACTAAAGTGAGTGTGGCTTTGCATAGAAGAAGTAACTGAAACTAACATTATAAGAGTAACATTTATTCTGTTTATGAACATACTGTAAGTGAGCGGGTAGGTGAAGCCGGGCAGGCAGGCTAATATCAGCCGGCTAACTGGACTGTTAGCTACGTTAGCGCTGCGACGTCAAATAGACATATTGGTTATTTTAACGTTGCCGAAACGTTTGGCTGCTGTGACACAACTTGAACCGAGTAGCTTTTAATAGGATTTATTTTACGAGTGTCTGCTGTGTGAGTTTTAATAACGTTAGGGTAATATAACACACAGTTTGCTAGTGCAGAAATGTATTATTAAAGCTAATTTTGTCTGCTGTCAGCTTGTGGAAAGATCCAACGCACCCATAATCAGGTCTATGTAAATTACTCATGTGGACAATATAAAACTACACATATTACTGTCAGAGGACTTACACCAAATACTGTTGCAGTTGTTGCCATTAAAAATATGGTGTTAAATGCTAATTTTATCTATAAATAGTTTAATGTGTTGTTTTAAATTTCCACATACACACAGCATGTAAAATGGGGGGGAAGGCAGGTTGTCAATACAGCTTGATGTCAGTAAACTTGCAATTTGGGATGCACATAGTTTTTCAGTAGTAGTAGTAATAACAATAATAATAATAATAATAATAATAATAATAATAATAATAATATGTGACGTTGTTTCACCATACAGTCCTTGTTGTGCACCACAAACAAACAGGTGGTTTTTTAATCTAATTTGGGAGCTCTGTGTCTCTCAACCTTTTTCACTTCATATCATTTCATCTCATATATTTCTAGGTGTAAAATTCCTTAACTAAGTTGATCATAAGAAATGTAGGTGTGCCCGTATCCATCTCTCAGATTAGCGAGACTGCAGATACTGAAAACAAAATTAATGTTTCACATTTTAGGTTTTCTGTAAACTTGATATTTGTCACATTTAATTGTTGCTCTTGTCATCTTCATATATTTCATACACTTATTTCCTATTTACAGTCAATATTTCACATTTTAAATCCCATTTCTAAACTATTATTATTCGACTCAGTAAATAGATTTAAAAATTTTCACTTAATTTTAGCACTACTTTGTTTATTTCATTATTATTATTGCCTCACTCTTGTTCTGTTTTTATTCTTTTATGTTGCATTTGTGGTAGCAAAGGACACATTATTTAATCTAAACAGATTCTGATTCTGAAGAGGTCTCAATGTGTGTAGCTGTAAAAATGAACTTTTGTAACTTTAAATTGTAACTTAAGTCTTACGAGTTACTCTGACCTGCCTGTTTAAAAGCCTCAAATGCAACTTTGTTAACCAATAAAACCCTTAGTCAGATGAAATATATTAAAAGTGTTACTCAGACTTTCTAGCTACAGATGACTTTTTTCTGCAGTGTTAAGTAAGGTGAATAGAGGTTACGACACTAAATTCAGTTATGATAACAAAATGGCTCCGTCACTCTACGTTATCCTTCCTCTTTTTATGAAAGAGCACTTGTTTCTCTCTGTGTAAACAGAGTGAGACTCATAAAAACCAGGAGGAGACGACCCCTTTCCCTTCAAGTCTATCAGAGTTGAAGTAGCTGCTAGCTGGCTCGCTGCCTCAGTAAAAGCTGGTTAAAGATAACCCCGACTAATCGTAATAGCTACTGTTTACAGTGATAAGGCAAGTGTAATTGATTGATAAAGCTGAATCCCTCTGCATACTACTGTAGTTTTATGAGTGACATAGAAGACATAGAAATGCTGTCTTTTTTCTATTACAATACAGTTTTTTAAAACAGCATTACCATTTTTTGCCTTTTTAATTTTGGTCTGATCTTCCAATTAACAGTAAATATCTATAAACTTTATCTTTCCAGTCAGCCAGTCCCTGGTCTAATGAAGTGTAAGCCACAGCCATGTTTTTCTAAAGCTGAGCGACATTAGTCTGAATTCCTTTATTCAGACTGGAGTCTTTACTGAGTCATGTCCTCTTTCCTTATCATAAAAATGTTAAGGCTTGGTCAACAGAAGAAGATAAGGTCCTGTCTAATTACATTTTCCCACTAAATGGTGAAAGGTTTCAGGTAGTGAATTAATCATGTGCTGTGTTTACATCCAGAAACATTTCTGTGGTCAGGGAGTGAACCGGGGCTCAGCCCTCCTCCTCTTCTCTGTTCACTCCCCCTCAGCCGGTTGGCTCCATTTGAAGGTTGAAGTAACTGCTGGTTGGTCAGTTTAGTAGGAGTATATGGGTTTAAAGGTTCAGTTGGTCATATTAACAAGACTATATGTGGGCTATAAACAGAGAGTACATCTGGTGAGCAGTGCTAAAAAAATGTAAAATGAAACTATATATGACTGTACAAAGTGTGTATAAAGTGTAAAATTATCCACATAGTAGCATGTTTGTTTTTTTTACCAGCTATTCCAAGTTACACACATCAACACATCACTCACTGAGCCAGTAGACTGTTACATGTCTCTGTGTAGAGCTGCAACAATTAATAGACAATCAGCAACTGTTTTGATAATCGAAATAATCATTTTAGTCATTTTTTTTTAGGCAAAAATGCAAAATAATGTGCTGCAAACGGTTTGAATTTCAGTTTACCAGATTATATTTTTATCATGTTTTTGTGTAATATTTCAAATCAAAGGATGTTGGGTAACTTTTCTCAATACAATGTTTCCACAGAACATCAATGCAATGCTGCTTCTCAGACGCTGTCAAAGCCTTACTCGATTTGGCCCCCTCAACTCCCAAAGGTACATTTATCACATTTATCACAGTTTATGGACCTCCAGCAAATTAAAGGTCTGAACTTCATGAAGGAGACCAAAACGGATACGTTTATTATTAGAATGTTGTGTACAATTAGATAACAAGTGGTGTATATTTTATTTTACACTCTGTGAATACCTCAGAAATGTATAATTATACATACATACACAGTTGTATTCAATATGAATATAGATAATGAGCTTGTCTTGATCTGCATAAAAGTTAGATTTCCATTTTTTTCATTTCCTAGACATCAGGTGATACCTGCTGCGACGTCGTGTGCGGCTCGTCTCTGGAGCAGCAGCAGTGACGACCAGAGATCGCACCAGCATGCTCACAGTCCCAGCTGGAGACATGGCTTGGCAGGACTGCTGGCTGGTACAGGAGCTGTACTGGCTTACGTCCTCCACCACCACAAGGTTAGGAGGCCATAAGATCTGTAAAGACTGTAAATGTTGAATTTGCTTTTGTCATAAGGTAATATTATGTCAGAACAAGCAATTTACAGACATGAATTTGATTGTTAAAACTTGTGATGGACGTCTGATATTATTGTTGACATCTTATAGACTAAACAATTAATGCAACAATATCAGTAATCAGTAGATTAATTTAGATGAAATTTGGTTGCAGCTTACTGGCTACAATCCTCTGCCAAATTTTCTTTTTACCACCAAATAAATCTCTTGCTCTTACTGAAAGTGAATGGCAGCAGTGGAAAGCAGCTTTATCTGAAAGATGTGTTGTTGAACATCGATGAAGAACAATGTGTTGATCTAGAGCAGCACCATTCTAGTGTATAGTATGTTACGGTTTTAATGATAAAAGTAGTCAATTATTTGGCCAATTTGAAGTTAATTAACATTTGATTTAAGCAAGGCGAATTTGCAGTGTTGGCTTTCAGTCACACCCTTTTATGGTGTTCTATCTAACGGTATGGACAGTGATCTATTGCATATGTTGGTACACACTATCACCAGTTTTCACTCCCACATGTGCGTGACTCAACGGGTGTTACACATCATCAGATGAGAAAAGTGATTTGTTTAGAGGAGTGCAGACTTGACAAATTCAAGGTTCAAACTGCTGACCATAAATGAAGAAATGTTTTAGTTGCATCGTGGATAGTTTATCATGTCATTTTTTCATATTTGTTAAACTAACTGAAGTGATGGACTAGTTGATTTGTCATCCATGCAGCTCTCACATGTACAGTGAGAAAACTTTAACCTCTCCAAGCAGCAGTGCAGATCTTCTTTATAAACCTGTGAATAATTAACACAATGAGTATCATTGAGTATCATCATTGTGCTAAATGTCTCTTGCAAGATTTACTATTACTAGGACAAGTAGTAAATTATGTATTAACTCCTACTTTCTGTTCTACTGTGTTTTGTCTTGATCCGACACAGGTGTTCAATATTCAAAGTTTAAAAATTATTAACAGTTTAAGAACATGCTGCTGCTACTGTTCAACAAATAAAAGCCATCTGGTGGACCAGCATGTGTTATTTCCACAATTAAGATCACAAAACTGATGTTGCCTCTCATCTCTCCCCGTGCAGGCTGAGCAAGCAGACACCATTACAGTTCGAACCATAGAGAAGACCTCTTCTCTTCCCATCTTCAGCCAGGAAGAAGTCAAAAAGCACCGCTCTCTGGAAGACGGTGTGTGGGTGACTTACAAAGGCAGCGTTTATGACATCACTGAGTTTGTGAGCATGCACCCAGGTGGGGATAAAATCTTGTTGGCAGCAGGTGGGGCCCTTGAACCCTTTTGGGCTCTGTATGCTGTACACAACCAGGAACATGTGCTGGAAATCCTCTCAGAATATAAGGTGGGAATATAAGAATTGGTTTCTGTTAATACTTCAACAAAAATACTGTTATAAAAAAAGTTTAAAAGTATGTTTCAACCAATTGCAAAAAAGAAAGTTATCCACAAAAACCAGGAGTAAGATCCAAAAGTAAAAGAACTGTCAGGTGATCATACAAATTCTCAAAGTTAGAAGGTACATTCCTGTCACTAGTGTCTTCACTAACACACAGAAAAGTGTATTTACTATTTAGCCAGTGAACTACTGATAGAATATAGTCTGTCAGAAAAAAAGGTACCTTTCAGCAGATGTTCACTGCTTGCAGGTGGAGAGTTTCCAACACATAGCTGAGACAAAAACTGGTTGTGACCACAACAGTTCAGCCAAAGTTTGTAACCTTATGTGTAGACATTCAGCAGCTGAAATATCTCAACGTGTCATTGAATTCCATTTAAAATTTAACAATAACACACTATGGTGCATAGCTTCACCTTGGGGTCGCTGTTTGTGGCTGGAAATGGAAATATGACCTCGTTTCCCCCCCCGTATTACGATCCAGGAACTTGACTGGCCAATCAAAGTCCAACCTGCAACAAAGGAGCATGTTTGTCTTAAAGTTCAAATGAGAATCAATGGCAGTTAAATGTGTTAATCTGCACATCCAGTAACAGCATTTCCTCAAGCATCTATTCAGTATGACAATCCATTAAATAATGTTTATTTTCATGTTTGAGGAGTCAAAAGAGAGATCTTGTTGGTTATAAAAACATTATCAGACGAGGTCTGTTGACTTTGATCCTGGGACGATGATGTCATTTATTTTGTCTGTCTTGCATTTGATCCCTGAAGATACATATGAAAAGGTCTGCTGCATAGTGTACTCTAAGGAAAGATATCTGTAGGCTAAATACTGGCACTCCCTCAAGTGGCCACTGAGAAAAATGCTCGGCAGCTGCCAGGACAGCAGAGCAGAGTGACTGCTTTCAGAAAGGGGAGGATGAATTGGTTTGCAGCAAAGGAAAGACACATTTGATTTGTATTTTAGGTCATTTGAGATCAAGAGAAATGTTTGAGTTAGACCCATGTGGGCTTATAACACTTCTCTGTGTCTGTGGTTGATAAAAGGTCGGTGAGCTGAATGCAGAAGACCAGAAGAAGCAGCAGGCTATTAAATCAACTGACCCCTACTCCTCTGACCCTGAGCGTCACCCCATACTGCGCATCAACAACCTCAAACCCTTCAACGCTGAGCCGCCACCTGAAATCCTCTCTGACAACTACATCACCCCCTCCGCTATCTTCTTCAAAAGGAACCACTTGCCAGTTCCTCAAGTGGACCCAGCTTCGTATCAGCTGCACGTGGAGGGACTGCCTGGAAGAGCACTGACGCTGTCTTTAGAGGACTTGAAGACTCGATTCCCCAAGCACACTGTGACCGCCACACTGCAGTGCGCAGGTAACCGCCGTTCTGAGATGAATAAGGTCAAGCAGGTGAAAGGACTTAACTGGGGCATTGCTGCAATCAGTAATGCCAGGTGGAGCGGCGCTAAGCTCAGAGATGTTCTTCTGGCAGCCGGATACGGGCCGGAGGTGGCGCAGTGGGCTCGCCATGTCCAGTTTGAGGGGCTGGACAAAGATGTTACGGGGACAACTTATGGTGCTTCCATCCCTCTAAACAAGGCAGTTAGTGAGGAGGGCGATGTGCTGCTGGCTTATGAAATGAACGGCGAGGATATTCCGGCCGACCATGGCTTCCCTGTCCGCGTCGTGGTACCAGGCATAGTGGGTGCACGCAATGTTAAATGGCTGGGTAAGATCATAATAAGCGCAGAGGAGAGCAGCAGCCACTGGCAGCAGAATGACTACAAGGGCTTCTCCCCCGGGACAGACTGGGACACAGTGGACTTTAAGTCTGCTCCGGCCATCCAAGAGCTGCCCATTCAGTCCGCAATCACCACACCGGCAGACGGCGCTGTGGTCGACCGCAGCGAAGAGGAGGTGACCGTGAAGGGCTACGCATGGAGCGGCGGAGGCAGAGAGGTGGTGCGCGTAGATGTTTCTTTGGATGGAGGGAAGACATGGCAGGTGGCCCAGCTGAGGAGCAGCGAGAAGGGACAAGCTCCCGAACCTTCGCCTCCACCAGGACGAGCTTGGGCCTGGAAGCTGTGGGAGGTGACGGCTCCTCTTCCTGCCAAGGCTCAAGAGCTGGAGATCGTCTGCAAGGCAGTCGACAACAGTTACAACATGCAGCCAGACACAGTTGCCCCCATTTGGAATCTGAGAGGAGTGCTGAGTAACGCCTGGCACCGAGTGAAGGTGAAGATCAGAGAGGACGAGAGCGAGGAATAGACTCATGATGTACTGCAGCAGGATGTATCGATACGTACGAAACAAGATATTTATGCAATCTACCTGAAAGAGTTTCAGCGGTACTCAAAACAAAGTTGGTGAAAGCTGTAAATGACCAAACCAGAAAATGTCCGGATTTGTCAGATATGGATTCACTTACACTTTGGTCTTAAGTGAGAATGTGATTCAGTTAATTCTGAATCTTTTTTGATCTGTCGAAAAGAAAACATTTATTTTTCTAATCATCCTTGATGCTGAAAATGTACGCACAGTGTGTCAAAAGGGTTGAATTGTTCTTTGTGATTAACATGCATCATAACTTAAAAGCCTCATTTGAATTATTATGATGGGATATGTAAAGTATGAAGTTAATTATTTAGTAATTGCTTTAAGTGAAGGCTGTTGGAGTTGTGTGGAGTGTTCACTTTACTTTAGAGAGAACAACTGGAGTTTATCAAGACTAGGATTAACTTGGAATTTTTAAGACATTGTGAGCGTCTGTTAATCTGCAGCTGTGGCTCTGCTTACCATTAACCTCTGCAAGTGAAGAGATGTGAAAATAATCACTTTTTGAGGGAAATTTGAGTCGCTTGAAGAAATCAGAGGTGAAGTGTGACCCTCAGAGAGCACCATTTAGGTTATAAACCTCTCTCTGCACCAGATTGATTGATTGATTGATTTATCTGATGTGTAACCTGTGTCTCTGGTAACAGGCAAGTGTGAGGAAAGGGAGAGTTTTTTGAGCTCAGCAAAAACATTAAGGATTAAGAAAGATGATGAGAGTGGATGTTGAGAGAGGAGCAGTAAATAATGTGTGAGGCCAGCTACAGTAAATCTTAATATACACCCTTTTTGAAACGTCCTTGAAGTGGAGTAATTGCACAGCTTTTGCAGAAGTAGCCCTGCTTTTCATGGTCATATTCAGTCATATTAATGTTAAATCACATTGACATCATCATATCATTTAGCCTTGTGATTAACTTGGCTTACACAATGTATTGTGTAAAATGTACGTTATCGTTGAAGATGATGAATAAACAACTCTAATTTTACACTGAAATACTTCTGATGATTCAATTACTGCTTATTGCTGCAACTGGTGAAGAGTCAGAACCATCAAGCACGTCTATGAACTATTAACTATTTTTGTGTCACTCAGAGTTGAACATGTTGACGTCATGGTTGAGAGTCAAACTACAGTTTTCTTAAGTTGATAGAAAACACATTTAAATCACAGATTCTTTTTGTTCAAGGGTGATTTTAGTTATTTAAAATATGGCTTGTGTAGGAATAATACTATACTTGAAATTAATATTATGCACTCGTTAAGGTAATAGGGGCACCACCTCCACTGATTAATTGATTAATAATGAATTAATTAGGAGGAAAAATAATTAAATCAAATCAATCAGTCTTATATCTGAAAGTCATGAACTCTGAATACAGTGAACTCCATCTCTGATATAAAGGAACAGACAAATACAACGACTCAAGATATTTATTTAACTACCAAGGAATAGGGATGAGTGGGAAACACCAAGCATATATGCATATAAATATATACACATATATACAACTAAAATGAATGAATTGGTAAATTAAATTAACAAATTATTGCAGACAGAATGAAGGAATGAATGTTATCAAAAATACAATGAGGGGCCAAGACTCTAACTGAGAGCTCCAGAAGCAGCTCAACAAGAACTCAACTAAAAAGCAAAAGATTGCAGAGATTCCTAAACCACAAGCCAAGCCATGCCATTTGACATTTGAATAATCTATTATTTTTGTAATCTCCTATGTTTATTGTGTACTTAACGTTAGTTAAAGACTTTTCCAAGGACTCTTTTGATTAGTTTAGAGCTCCATGTATCCAACTCTGCAGCCTGCCGCTGAATGCATCAAGACTGG
Source organism: Thunnus maccoyii (assembly GCF_910596095.1). Classification (NCBI taxonomy): domain Eukaryota; kingdom Metazoa; phylum Chordata; class Actinopteri; order Scombriformes; family Scombridae; genus Thunnus; species Thunnus maccoyii. Next base: position 14,930,428 of record NC_056535.1, on the reverse strand, counting down.
GATACCTCCCTACTGTCTGTGTGTCCACTATGTGGCCTCAGCTAGTCTGAGACTGGATTCATCCTCCTGAGAAACAGTGAACTGAAGCTGTTTCACTCCTTCCTTCATCACCAAGGAAACAGTAGGAAAACCATCTACCATGCTTCTGTCTCAGAGTTGATGCAAGTTATTCAAGATTTGAATTTTTATTGGCCGTAGTCATAGAAATGCCAGGCCATCTCGGCTGCAGGGCCAAGAGGAACACAGAAGAAGCCGCCAAAAAGGCATGAGCGAAGAAGAAGAGGTCAGACAAAGAGTTGTAAAACATCTTATAGCGAGGAGGCGTGTGTTTGGAGAAAGAGGATCCTTAGCGCTCTTTTGGGGGACCCCATTGGTTATTAATTAAGTCCTTTGTGTGGAGAGAAAACTGGCCTCCAACTCTAAGGGGGAATAATTTTATTTGTATCAGATATCTGAAAATTACACGCTTGCAAATTGAATATTCACTCGTTCTGTCATCAATGTCATCAACACGTCATGGAACAGTGAGAACACTTAGAAATTGTAATATTGATTAACTTAACAAAATACAGAATAAAATCAATTAACCTTAATTTCCCAATCTGTAATTAAACCTATTAAGAAAGCATTACACTAGCAATCGAACCATAGCTAAATGATACACTTACACACAATACATTTATATCAAATAAATCAAATGCAATTATATGTGACTTATAACACATCAAAAGTTAACATTGGCTAGGTAAGTCTAGATACAAACTTTTTTTAGTGGCATTTCTGACCCATTCAGACACTTACTGTATATAAAACAAAAGAGAGGAAGAGAGCGACTAAAAGGAATGCAGCTTCTCCCAAAATTTACAACTTAAGAGACAGGAGCTCGCAGGAGAAGGGAGGATGGCCCATCCAGGTTGGAGCAGTCTGTTTGTATCTGAGAAGAAAAACAAAGTCGTTAATTTCCAAAACTGTTCATTTTCTCTCTGTGACTGGTGGTGAGAAGGCTGCGTCTTTAGTCCTTTTCAATGTTTCCTTGACATCCTTAGGCCTTTAGGTCAGAGGTCATTGGGTCTGTGTGTGTGTTAGTGCTCCTGCACCTACACAGAAAGACTGTTAGGCCAAAAGGAATCATAATTTTTTTGAAAGAATGAAACTTTTCTTCTTATATTCCTGGGTTCATATGTCTAAATCTCTTTCAGCTTTCACACACTAATTTAAAAAAAAAAAGTATCCTTTTTCTTCCCTCTCTTGTGAGTTGGAACAGCTGTATACACACTGACCTAATTATTTTCAAAAGGGGAAAGTCCACAGAGGTGTTTATACTATGACTAACGTGACTAACTGCGTAACTAGAAAAGGAGCTGGAGCTGCACGGTACTTTTGCTTGCTCATTGTGTGATCTGGAAAGTTTAGAGTCTCAGAACATGAATAAGGTTATATTGCACTCACACGGTGATACATTTTGTTGTTTTGCGTGGCAAAATTCAGTTTCCAGTTCCCAAAGTCAGTGTCGAATTCATCAGGATGCAGTCATTTGTTGAGGGCAGCGAATAATTAAACATTTTAATTACTTCAGCAGAAATCAAGCTACAACTGTCTGTCCAAAGTCACATGTTGGTACTAAAATCTTCACCCTGGATTTTGATATTTTGGCTTCAGCACCAATCTTTATCCACAGTATACAATATAACTGTACCAAGTAATGACGCAAATATCCTCTTCTTCTTATTTAATCATTCCTAAATGTAGTAACAGTGGAAACGGGATATGGACTCACTCAGACAGCTTCCTGAAAAATGATGTTGCAGCTGGCAGGAAGGTGGAGAAGAGGAAAGAAGACTTTCATGTGATGGATGAGGTGTCGTGTCAGGACAAAAACTTAGAGGAGATAGAATAGACTGCAATAAGAAAATCTGAAAAATATAAAGTTAAATCTACAGTTATTTGAGTAGTTGTTAGTCTAAAACTGTTTTTTATCCTGTTTTAAAGTCAGTTTGTGTGATTTCTTAATGAACTGGGAGTCATGATGTTCTCATGATGACAAGCAGCATGTGATTTGGCCCAATAGGATTATGAGGATGTTGATGTTCTCCTGCACATTGTTTTCTTTGGCTATAAGAGACTGAAAAAGACATTTTTTATACGCCAAAACCAGATATCTTCCAGTTGTTTCTATGCATGATAAAAGCTGTGGGATCTGTTTGTTTATTAGCGTCTGTGGGGGATTGGGAGGGGATTGTAAACTTTTCATTCTGATCCGTCTCTGACTCATGAATGACTAAAGCTGTGGTGGGCAGAATTGAGTCGAACAGATAAATAAAACAGGTTGATATTGCTGTAACAATTGATTTATTGTGTTAGTTTCACGCACAAAAACATGACAATGGCATGAGTGTTTGTGCAGTGGAGAACAACTGTGCACTACTCACTAGGACTTAAGAGAAATGACAGAGAAGGGAAGCAAAGTTGGCAAAGAAATGAAAAATATCCGCTCACTTTAGAGGAAGATGAGAGGAAGAAATCAATTTAAATAATAATAATATTGTTCTACAGTAAAATGTTGCTGTGGTTACAAACGTAGCTCGTGACGTTTTTTTGAGTAAGGTGTCGGAAGCAGCCTCATCTAAAATGAGTTCATACTGTACTCCCAATTCGTGCTTGTTCCTGCTTTCTGTTCCTTTCTTTTCAAAAATACGTCTGTCACGACAATGACATGGACAGTAGATAGGAAGTGGGTAAAGCTGACTCTTAGTATTACTGCTTTCTCTGTCAGCAAACACAGAGAAATGTGTCACATTGGTGGTAAATTTAAACCAATGCACCACTGCTTTCATTTAATTTCTCTGTGGTCAGTTGTGATACAGTGAGGAATGTAAAGATGGAGGCAGAAAATGTCCATTTATGACTTTAGTTTTAGAGTTTAACCATTAAACCGATGAAATTAGAAGCACTGTGGGATTAATGACAGTAATTAACCTAATGCTAATATGCAAATAAATGCTAATACTGTAGGTTTGGTTGTCTGCAGCTCACTGGACGCTTTGTCAGGTTCATAGTTGTCCCCTTGTTGTAGACAGTAGATGAAAAAGTTATTTCTTTCACCTTCTGGAAAATGTCGATTTGAGCTCTGCTGTTGGCACACAATACAAAGACAATCCTTTAGTGTTAGTGTGTCTTCAGGTTTAAGTCTGGGAGGTTCTTCTGAGGATGTGTGATGCCATCAATCCACCATGCACTCACATCTTGAGTCCAGGTGTTTGTGCGTCTAATGCTACTGTAACATTTACACTGGTTTTATACACTGCAGTCTACTGTGATCCTGTCCCAGATTATGCAAAGATAAAGGCACAAATACACGGGATGAGAATTTCATGAGATGACATCAACCTTTCATCATCCACAATTGAATATTTATAAATTCTGCAGACTTTTACATTGCTTTGGGTAATGAAGCAAGGTTTGGATGAAATCTACAGAAGTGTAAGCAATTCTAATTTGATCCAAAAATATGACACAACTGCTTTGCTGAGTTCGATTTAAACAAGCAGGAGTTGAATTTGGCAGACAAGGTGGAAGCAAAAACAGCAACAAAAGTTGCTGCTGACAGCTGATGCATGCTAATCAACTCATTTGACAGCCAAACAGCAGACAAACACACAGCCCTGACAATGGCATAATGTTATTTACACATCTAATAGACACAACGCAGCATTATGACTCACATTTGAGTTGTGTTTCTGACCACCTGAAGAATTTGAGTTCAATATTCACTCTACCTTCAGCTCTGTTTTGTTCTCAGTGGTCAACAAATATTTGTCTCTTCCTTGAGAATTTCACCAGCTAGTTGCTAACTTTGTCTGTCTTTGGAGCTGTGCAGCTTGTCTGCAGGTTTTTTTATTTGTTTTTTGTTGAAAACATCTTTAGATTGCAGCTGGTGGAAACAAAGTTTTTGAAAACTGACTGAACCGTGCGGTAACTTTGCTGGGCATTAAAATGTTAGCCTGCATTAGTCTGCCTATTAAAACACCAGTCAATCAATTTAGGAGTGATATGATTGTTTTGTTTAAATTTTGTTCACAAATTGGTGACTTGTAAATTCTCAAGATCACATATGTTTTCTTCACGTGACATGAATTTACTGTATTCAGTAATTGGAGGAGTACTTCTTCAATACCACAAATATAAAAATACTCCATTAGAAGTAGAAGTCTGCATTCAAAATGATACTAAACTAAAAGTACAGAAGTATTACCAATATAATGCACTCAAGAAGATTTATATTTTCTTAACAGAATCTCTATCTGCAAAGTAACTTGTAACTATAGCTGTCAGATAAATTTTGTCAAGTAAAAAGTATTTGAAATGAAGTAGATTGGAAGTATAAAGTAGCATAAAATGAAAAATTTCAAGTAAAGCAAAGTACCTCAAAATTATTCTTACTGTAAGTGCTGTCCTAGGTAAACATGCTTACGTCCACAGAATTAATTCCACATATTGTCTCCCATTTTCATTTTTCTGGTTCACTTTATCAAAAAGAAATATGAGTAGATCTTATTGTTTAATAATAGCAAAACAAGATGTCACAATACATCGAAAACATGTGCCAGCTTGCCAAACCTATATCTGATCTGTCCTTGCTTACCTGTCATCAGGGACGGGTCCAAAAATGGATCAATTTGTGTCTGAGTTGTAAATATTTGTCTCAGATGAAGAAGGTGTGGGAGAGACAGGAATGTGGAGATGGAGGGTGAGGCACCTTTTGTGGTTTAGGGCCATAATTTAATTGTGATACATATGACATACAATACAGCATTAACTCCAGCAAGTCAACAAAACGGGACATGGGAATGTTACAGTGATAGTTGTGTTCAGGGTGAGCGCCCTCTCTTCTGTGACAGTTAAACAGTGCCTTGTAGCTGAACTGAAGCCCACTACTGTGTGCTTTACTGCGGTCTCTTGGCTCTCTAAATTAGCCTGTAGATGACTACTACAGGATCTCCACGTCCTCTCTGAACAGCTGTAAGGTTTACCAGAAGACATATTGGCTGTAGGTCAGCTGGCTGCTCTTGTAATCCTCATTCTTCAGAGATGGATCATCATAGCCGCAGGGCTGACTCATGTGCCGCGCTGAGTTATAAACTACAAGAGCACTCGGAGAACAAACACAGTCTGCTGTGGGCCTTTGCTGAACACTTCTCAAGCTCCAAGCATTAGATCTGGATACTTAGTGCAGGATCTGTGCATAAAAACTTGGAGATGGACTACACAGGGCTGCTGGTGCTGCTTCTGGGGCTCACTGGCTCATTTTGTGCTGTGGTGCGATGGACAGAGTTAGATGAAGCAAAGGTAAGATTTCATTCTTTTAAATACACATTCACAACATGTAGTGTGTATAAGAATCTCAGTAGAGAGTTAACTACATAAATGAATTGGCCTACTTTATTCAGTGCAGTAAAGTTTCATTGTTTGCTTCTACATTTCACAGGCCTATTTAAAGCAGTATGGCTACCTGAACGACCCTGCTGATCCACAGGACCCTCATTATCTGGAGGAGGTCATTGAAGCTCTCAGGTAACATAGACTAGTGTCTTTTAATGGGAAACACAGGAAGCTACTGACTATGAGTTAATGTCATAGCACATGTGGAACAATACTCTAATACTGAAACTGTGGAGGAGGACGCTGTACTTCTTGTTTTTCAAGTCAGTTTGCAGATGTTTGATCCCTTTGTGTCTTCAGAGTATTCCAAAGGGTGAATGATCTGCCACCTACTGGAGAATTAGATAAAGCAACCCTGGATGTGATGAGGCAGCCCCGCTGTGGCATGGAGGACCCGTTCAACATGAAATTTCACAAATACAGAGTGATGGGTGAGTGAAAAAATGTGAACATTTAGTGGCTATAACTTAAGTTTAGTTTATTAACTTCAAAAATATGAATTAATCATTAATATAGCTGCCAGCTAATGTTTGGTTTCACATTCATTAGTCTAATAGAGTGTTAAAAGTTATGATGTTGATTATGGTGCAATTTTACCAAACTGTCAGCAAGTCGTTCATTAGTAGTAGTAGTTCATTATTTTTCTGTTCACTTCTTAAAGAGCACAAGTTAGATACACTGTTAGCATGTCCTGCAGCGTTAATAGTGTTTGTAATCCTAACTTTGACCACGGTGACGTATTTCCAGTACTCAGACTTTTACAAACAATTAAACTCTAGTTAAATGGTTGTATCTCTAAAGGCAACAACTTCCATCACCTTGATTTTAACTAGTGGTAGGAAGACTCAAGTGTAACTAAAACATACATATTTTCTTATTTCTTACTTATTATGATGAGAGCATAATTAGATGAGATCTTTGTGATGTGATTCTTGCATCGTACCAACCAGGACACTCAAAATTACAGAATTAAGTGTCAAAGTTACAGATAACTGTTCTTGGCTGACCGACTGTTCAGTGTGAATGAATCCTTTATTATTAAAATGCCATTTAAAAAAAACACAGTAAGACCTGGTGACTTGAAAGACAGCTTAAAGCTACAATAATCAATATTTGACTACTAGGGGGCAGAGGAACTTAAAACAAGCTAATGGACTCAGAGCTCTGACATATTATCTGGCTAACATGTTAGCAAACAATCACTTACTGACACATCCAGCAGAGCAACATTAGCATTTCCTTGCAATTGTCTTGAATTTCATATTTGATACGACAACTGCCGAGCACCAAAGTTATTCATGTTCATTTTCTACACATAGTGGCTTTAACTGATTAATAAACCATCATCTTCATATTTCCTGTATTAATCAGAGGTTGGTGACAAATGCTGTGGTCAAAAGATAACTTGTAAACTTGTTGTCTTTATTTATTTGATGTATATTTAGAGAGAAAAAAGAGGAGAGATGGTCAGTGCAGAGAAATATCTTTAATATGCTCAATTTGTGCACAAATTCAGGCACTGAAAGGCAAAAGGAACATAAAAAGGCAGCTATATTCAGAAGTACATTCAGAATTCTTCCTGTTTTGGAAGTAGATTCATCCACCGTTTCTGTACAGATTCATGAATGTATACTTGTCATGTTGTCACATTTTATTTTTACTTCAAATTTATGTTGAAATCTTTTTGGTGTAGACCAGAATTCTTAATTTAGCCTTATTTACAAATATAGAAAACTTGTGACTTTTGGTGAGGTAGTCAGTTCTGTTTCAGTGACTTAGAAAAAGTATTTTCTCTCTTTCAGGTCGTTGGAGAAAACGGGCTCTGACTTATCGCATCTACAACTACACACCTGACATGAAGAAGTCACAGGTGAAGGCAGCCATCCAGTCTGCCTTCAAGTACTGGGCTGATGTGACCACTTTGACCTTCAGAGAAGTCAACTACGGCAGAGCAGACATAAAGATCTCCTTCCATAAGAAAGATGGCTACTGCCCTGTCCCATTTGACGGCCGTGGTTAGTGTTTTCTATGAATACATGTGTTTATGTCTCATAGTGAAACACTATTCACTTGGCTCCTGGAACATGTAATCATCCCTGTTTATTTCTACCGCCTACAGGTCATGTACTGGCTCACGCTGAGTCACCAGAATCTGGTATTGTCCATTTTGATGAGGACGAGTTCTGGACAGAGGGAACTTATTATGGTACTAATCTGCGTATTGTAGCTGCCCATGAGATCGGCCACGCCCTCGGTTTGGGTCACTCTCAGTTCAGAAGCGCTCTGATGGCACCGGTCTACACTGGTTACCGTGCCAACTATAAACTGCACGCAGATGATGTGAAAGGCATCCAGGTGCTATATGGTGAGTGGATTAAGGAGTCAGCATCATGATGGTGTTTAAACTGCACCAGGACTGTGTCAATATCGATTGATTGTACCAGTGTGTGTGACTTTGCACACATCAATATTTGCAACTTGAGCGGGCACTTTGTTGGTGTCTTTTCATGCAACTCTTGGGAGACATCTTGTGTCCAGCAGTTAAACTTTTGAAATTAAATATATTTGCATATTCATAGATTCTGGATTTCTGGAACGAGGTAGAAAGAGTAGACGTCATTTAAAGAAGAATTTCTAACAAGATTATTGATTTTTTTTAATGGAAAAACATATCAAATTATTATTCAAAGCAGAGTATTTTTATATGTCTTAAAACATGATCTTTAAGGTATCAGAAATAATGTTTATCTTGTGTGTTAAAGTCAGAAAAACAGACAAAAAGAATATGGACTCATATATTGTTAGTGGATTTTTAAAATGCAGATATTGTTATCGGTGTCAGCCTCAAAAGTCCTGTATCAACCTACATTTGTGATTAACAACACAGCTCGTTCCACTATGTGCTGTCAACGGTTAAAATATAGTAATATTTTGTGTTATTAATATGTAATAATAAAATAAATAATACACATATTCATGCAAAAAGTCAACACATTCAGCTATATCTATCTGGCATGGAAAACAATATTGGGTTTCAATTTTTAAAATAAGGTAAGCACACATTCATCCTAAAACCTACAACTTCTTCTCTTTTATTATAGGCAAACGCGTCCCTGGCTCTTTAGAGAGTCCAACAACCCCAGAAATCCCCACAGAAGACAGCCCCAACACTGAGAAAATCCCTGACCCTTGCACTGCCACGCTGGATGCCATCATGTTGGGTAAGATATCAATCAGCTGTTGTTGTGGTGATGACAGGAGAAGCCCCACCTGCGAGGATCGTAGCCTGACTTTATGTTAGCTACGCTAGATTTACAGGGGACAGACAACATAATGTCAACTTAAATTAGGGGTGTTTGTGTGCTAAAATGCAAGTCTTGAGATGTAAGTTTTCAGTCAAAAAAAGCTACATTAGTTCATTTGTCCCAAAGCAGATTTTTGCAATGCTGATTGGTTGACCTCAAGTTCTTTTTCATAAGGGTTTACATTATTTTGTTAATGGGATATACATTATCCAAAGATTAAGCGCAGTCACAAAATGTGTCACAACCATTTAGGAGTTTACTGTTTGTTCACACAGGCCCATGGAGGAAGACCTTTGCTTTCAGCGGTGATTACGTGTGGACGGTCTCAGATATGGGACACAACACACCGATAAGGATTGACAGGCTGTGGAGGAATCTCCCTGGAAACCTGAGTGCAGCTGTGCACTCTCAAAGGACCAACAAGACATACTTTTTTAAAGGTACAGCTGTCCAACAGAGTTACACACCTGCTGTATACCTCCTGCTCTCCAGCTGTCAGTACAGAACTCATGTTAATGTTTGCACTGTTTCTGGTGACAGGCAGTAAAGTGTGGAGGTACAGCACCTTCCTGCTGGACTACGGCTACCCCAAACAAGTGAAACGGATCCCTCCTAATATCGATGCAGCCTTGTACTTGGAGAAGAACAAGAAGCTGGTCTTTATCAAGGTATCAAAACATGAGGAGCAGCAGCATTTTTAACATGTAACTGCATCTGTATTGCTCGTTTCTCTCCTTTCTGACTCAGTTTTTAATCCATCTCTCTGCTGTCTGCCTGTGTTTAGGGTTCAGAGCACTGGCAGTGGGATGAGATAAAGTACAATGACTTAAGTCACTACCCCAAGCCGCTCTCCATGCTCTTCACCGGAGTGCCATCCAGTCCTGATGCAGCCTTGACTTGGACCAACGGCAAGATCTTCTTCTTCAAAGGAGATGACTACTGGCGCGTGAACGAGCTCCTGACAGCAGACAGAGGATACCCACTTAGCAAGAAAGAGCGCTGGATGCAATGCTAGGGGTTGACCATCAGGGGGCAGCAGGCATTAAGAGGTCTAAAACAGGGGTGCTGGTTCCACTCCAGGGGGTATTGACAACCAAGCAACCTCAACAACAGTGATTAATAGTGAATTGTCATCAACAACAATTAAAACTAGTGTTGATTTCTTTTTTTTTCCACTGGATCTTATTATGACCAAGCTACTCCTCCTGCACAAAGCAGGCTGATTTTTGTGAGGCTTGAGCACAAAATGTGTGTTTTTGTGAATATTATGTAAGCTTTTGTATGATCTCAGGGAGAAATCAAGGGAGGCCTTCTGTTTTTCTCTCTGACATATGTGTTAGATTATGTGTCTTAATACATTCAGTAAGATGTAATATGATGATGGGAGTGTGCGCTTTCTGTTCAGACTTTTACTTTTTGTTTAACCAAAACACCTCTGAGGTATGTTCAGTGTTTTTAAATGTCACATAGTGATACCAAATGTTTCCATTATATATGAATCACACTGGTTTGAGAGAAAACATGTTGAACATCTGTCTCCTGGTTTTGAAAGTGAAAATCTAACGTACTGTCAGCAGTAAAACTGCTTTTCTGATCAAAATGCCCTGTCACCCGAAAGAGGACTGAAATAATGTTCAATAACGATGAAAGGCCCGTCTGTCCTGCGCTGTGTTTGTCTGCTAAAAAAAAACTTTGGAAGCACCATGGCAACCCTGACCAATTGCAGAGTAGGAAATCCTCCCCATGACCTCTTTATTGCCTATGAAAAATCTGGTGAGTAACGCTGCCAGTGTTGCTAAGAGCCCAAAAGAGACAAACAGTGCAATAGATCTGACTCAAATGAATAACAACTTTTCTTTTTTGTATCAAACACATTTATTTATCTTTGAAATTTCTATCAACAGGTATGTACAGATTCAGGTAACAAGTGCATTGTCCCTGCAAATTCAAACGACAGAAATGGATAATTATTAAAAAATCTACAAATTAACAACAAACATGCTTTGTGTTTTTTGTATTTTTTTTGTCCTTTTTCCATCACTACCGTGTACTTTGTCATTATATAAAATAAATTATAAAAAGTTTACTCAGATACTCCACAAGCACACACACAACAGTCTAAAATTCTTCACCAGCTGCTGAATTTTGACAGGAGCTACATTGCAAACACAAAAAAAAGGTCACAGAATTAGAGAGTGCTGCTAGAAAAGATCCTGCTAAAAGCTCCAGGAAAGAGCTTTTTAATAAAAACAGCTTTTTATTTGTATCATTTAGTTTGCTTCACTTTGTCATATTCTGCTCTCTCATCACACTCCATCTAAAATAAAAAATACACAAAATGAAAGCTGTTTAACTGATAAACTTTCACAAATCCTACGACCACACAGTTTAACAGTAAGACTGGTAATAACACAACACTTCATGGTAATGACTAACTTTTTTAAGTACAGTACATGTAATGTCAAACAAATTGCATTGTCCTATTCACTACAAAACAGAATTGCGTTTGTTTTTGAGGCTCGTACTTGCTGTTATGTATTTAATACACGATGAGAGGAAATGGAGGACCTTGCTTGGTTAGTATCTGTTTTCAGTGTTTCTCTGAGAAACACAGTGGTTGCAGTGGTTATAGCGTTCACCATACAGGAGCTTGACGCATCCTCTTTCTCCTAAAAAGCAGCATTCTTTTCCACCGATTGTTCTCTGTTAAACACAATAGAAAATCCAACCTCTCCACAAATCAGTTTAAGGGTAATAAAAACCCTGTGCTGCATGGAACAGTTTATAGGTTCTACTCTACGTTTAAAAAGTCACTACTGGAGAACCAGAGATCGCAGTCCCTTCTTATCTCTGTGCTCAGACCCTGACGACTGGGGTTGTGGCTGTGAGGGGCACGGTGGACCCGGTGTCGTAATCCAAGTCGATCATGGTGTGGTTGGCGGTGCCCTGGCTGCTAAGGGAAGTGCCAGTGCCCATCTGCCTGTCTCGCAGACTTTGCAGGTAGCTCTGAGAAGAAGGAACACGGAGAAAGAGAGGACGTGAGTGAGGAACATAGAAATGGTGATATCAACATGAAAAGGATCTGGAAGCAAGTCAGTTTTTTAAAGTTTTGTGATCGTACTGTTAAGCAGAGCTGATGCCATAAACACACAATGATCAGTAACTACAGCACACGCCATGTTGGGTGACACTGACCGGTGCCAGTAGATCCCCAGCGTAACGTTTCACTGGGGTGGGTTTACGGCGGTACGTGCCTTCCTGCCCACCTGCCTGCTGTCGCTTCTTGGCGTCCTTCTCTCGAATCCGCATCAGTTGGACTCTCTTCTGTCTCCGACTAATAACGACTAAAAGGAGAAGGAGAATTCAAAAGCAAGTTTTTAGCATGTTTTTTTAAAAACATCTGACCTATCCCAAAAACACTGCCAGAACCTCACTGAGCGAAAACATCATGATATTAAATTACCCTCGGTGTGTGAGAAGCTGTCATCTGTCAGTTTCCACTGGACCAGCACTCCTATAAGGCTGAGGGCGGGCCAGATGCCCAAAATGACCCAGCTGTACCAGCAGAGAGGTGGCCCGGGTGTGAGGCGCAAGCATTCATACACGTGCGTAGCCAAAGCCAGCATCTCCACAAAGTAGTCGGCACACACCGTCATGATAGCTGCCCCGAACACGGCCGTGGACAGCATGGTGAAGAGCTTCTGCCACTGTAGAGTCAGCACGGCAAACAGCATGCCTGTTCCCAGAAGAGCACCCAGGGGCACCCAGACTGTGGTGGGAGTGTAGAACTGGTGAGTGATCAGCAGGGCAGCGAGAGCCAGGAGGAGGCCCAACAGCAGGCCGGTCATGAAGAGGCCGACACTTCGCACCAGCATAGTGACCAGGCCACACAGCAGGCCTATACCGAGGCCGATACCCGCGCTGGCCTCGACGCTCAGCTGGGTGTCCAACACATGCTCCTTGTGGCACAGCAAGAAGATGATGACAGAGCCGAACATCAGACCAGACAAGAACATGACGGCCTTGAAACAGCGGTAACCTAAAAGAGGAGAGACAGGATAGAGCTACGATGAGGAACTGTGGAGTAAATCTATTGATACGTGTACAATCAGAATGATTGATATTTTGATAGCGTGTGATATCATCCCAAGTTTCAGCTTGCTCAATTTTGAGGAATGTGAGGAGGCGGGGGGTTCTCACCAAAGAAGCAGTAGATGATGCCGAAGAGGCAGCACATGGAGCAGATGACGGCAGGGATGATGTCATACTTCCTTTCTATTTCCAAGCTACAGGCGTCAACCTCGGCTATGCCTGCCCCCGCCGCTTCAGAGCTCAGCCCAGTGGGATCTGCCATTCTGGGTGTATGTCGGAGGCTGCGGGGCTGGCTGAAGTCTGGGATGAGGGTAAACCAGACCTGTTATCTCAGGTCCATCTGAGCACGTTTGGTGACTGTAAAAGACGAGAAAATATTGATGAATGAACTATGTGTAAAATAAAGTAGTTTTGTCCCCATCAACACAGAAAATTCAGAGGTAAAGGTGAAATGTGAAATCTTCAGGTCAACTGTGACTTCTTCCTTGCTGCTACTATAGCAACATGGTGGGCCTTGTGAAAGAGGATCCGCTCCCTATGTAAATATAAAGGTAATGAAAACACAATGATTCCTGTTTTCATGCGATTATACACTTATTAAAACATACTCATGAATATTATATTCCATTGCTGTCAAGTCTGTTCTGCTAGATGAAAACTAGACCTTTAACTAGATTGGTAACTTTTATCTGGTTTTATGTTAAATTAGCAGTTTTTATCTTCTGTTTAAGTTCATTCTTAAATTCTTCAAACTGTGATTTGACCTCTACTTTAGCACTCTTGTTGCAAGGATAAACACAGGAGATATAGCTCATACTATACAATTAACTTCAATCTAAAATGGTCTAAAGCCTTCATTTTTATGTAATTGTGTATCTACATATCTATAACAAGTAGTTCAAATTTTTCATTTCTGTCTCAGCAGACGAGCACTGAGTAGTACTCTTGAAAAATCATATATGATAGTTTAAGCTGGCAGGCCTGTAGAGAGCCACAGAGGGCTGCAGCGAGGCCCAAGGCTTATGGGTGGACTTCAGTTTCTGAGGCTGCTGGCAGGCCTCCTATATGATCTCACCACAGCTGAGATCCGATTACAGCTAACTCACGTTTTCTACTTGAGACACACAGTCAGGAACAGTCGGTCCTGCATGTTCTCTTTAATACTTTCCAGTTCTTTCTCTTTCCGTCTTGTTTATTTGCTACCTCGTCTCTCCTTCTTTACCTGAAACTTTCCGCATCTTAAACCGGTTTTTATTTCAAAAGCGCAATGTGGCTCGTTTGTTTCGCCTACACAAGGCTGTGTAATTTGTATGTCCTGCCTATGAATGACTTTACATGGAAAAAATGAGAGCTCATTGGAACATTTTCTTTTCTTCTTCAGTCACTCGCAGCTCTTCAGTACCTATCTGTCTTTTCTCTTTCTTTCTGGTTTCTATCAGAAATGTCTCATTCTTTCACTGACAACTGAAAACAGCTAAAATGTTCAGACATTTTGTTGACTACAGCAGGTCAAACAGAAAACTGGAGTAAGACAGACCCAAAATTAAATCTAACTTTTCTTACAGAATGAGCAGTGATTTCTATATACAATCAAGCCTGTAATCTTCACATCAACTCCTGCGAACTTACAATGAGGAACCAAACTCTCTTGTGGGATAATATAAAACTATACACAGGGGTCTAGGCAGCACAGTAGCTCAGTGGTTAGCACTGTCACCTCACAGCAATAAGAGATCAAATGTGATGGCTAGCTGGTGCCTTTCTGAGCGGAGCATGTGAATCCGAGTGTAAATGTGTTGTGACAGATTGGCTTCCCTTTCCCAATAGGTGAGGACTGCAGCCTTCTGTGACCCTGAACAGGACAGACACAGGAACCTCGATTGTTAGGAGCTTTTGTTTCCCTCTGGTTTGGGCGTAACTGTGGTCGGCCTCTCTGTGTTGGTGTAGATTTAGTCATATGAGAAGAGTTTTTTTAATGTTACAAACTGGACCATGTTTCTCCAAAAAGATTACATTACTGTATGTATAAAAAATGAACCAACGAGCCTTTTTTTGTATACCTAAAACTGTCATTGATTGCTGTTGTTTGTCACTGTGTTTTGCCCCCATCTGCATTTGTCCAATATGACATGAATGCAGCATAATCCCACCTGGTTGGTTTGGATATATAACACCTGCACCAGTCAACCTCCTGGAAAGAACTTCATTTGAATCTCTTGTGGTTGACTCTGCTCTAAAGCCTTTCCCCTATTTTACAGATCACTGACCTTGAGCTATTTGCAATTGAAGTAATTTTTTAAAGAAATGTGAAACTTGATGAATGTTTTATTCTGCTACTCAAAGGTTACATCATGTACTATATAGATACGGTATATAATAAAATAAATCTACGATACAAATTTTTTTTAAAAAGTGAATTTGAACCTGATCTAGTTGAGTATAAACCAAGACAAACATATCTGTGATTTCATGTGTCTTGCTTCATGTTCTACATACAGCACAATCACATTTGAAAGTAACTTACCACAAAATCTTGTGGGTGGGTAATAAACTTGTAACACATCACATTACACAGCAGCTTATGTCTACAGTAATTACTGTAATTGGACACTAACGAAATTTGCCACAACTTCCTTTATTGCTTCTAGTAGGCCAGGACTATGAATGAATGTTTTGTGGTCAGCTCATAGCTAATTCATCAATGTTAACAGAAAATAATAAAGTCCAGTGTCCTCCTTTTCTTCTTTCCCTTTCTCTGTTAAAGTTTGGTATGTAAAAAATAATTTTTTTGCTTTAACACAACAGCTAGCACTGTGAGTGTGAACTAGTTAATATTTCAAACACCAATTTAACAGTAATTTACTTAACTCTACACGCACACCCATGGACACTCCTGTATCTCTGTGCATCTGCCTCATGTTACCCCTCCGTGAGTCACAATGGTGTCCTATGTCTAGCAGCTTTGGAAGTCCTTGCTGCAGTGGGAGAATAGAGCCATTATGGGGCATAACAAAGACTCTGAGGCCCATGCTGTGACCTCTAGTGGCACTCAGAGGAAACCATGCGGACGAAAAAGGAGACCACATAAAGATGGCTGAGAGCACCAAGGAGACTGGTAGATCCCAAGTGTTTGCTTTAAGATGGGTGCCAAGTATTTGCCTTCAGAGGGCTGGTGAGTGATGAGGGAAGGGGGTCTAACTACAAGTAAACCTATCTGTCTCAATGACTGAACTCTCCCTGAGCTCCCAAGCTGAATTTTCTACAGGCTAAAGTCGCCTGGCAACTATTTCAATGCAAGTCAACAACACTAAGAGTATACAGCCAGGCTAGTGGCTCTATGAGGTTGCTTTGAGATAAACGCTAACATTAGCATGCTCATAGAGATGCAAAGACCTGGACAAATTCAAACTTTGATGATCATGATGATGGCAATAGATGAAAAGTCAGACAATATTTCAAATTTGGATTGAAACTAATTTCTAATACTTTTTAGATGCCAACTATTATATACATGATACCCTAAATTACATGGTTAGAAGGCTATTGTGGATTTGGGTTTCCAGTGGCTTTAACACACTATAAGTGTCTGCTGCAGATGATGAGCTGTTGGAATATTATGTTGCCCTTGACACAAAACTTTGCTCAGGAGTTTACTCCCCCTGAACAAACACTGCAGGGGGCTGAGTAGCACAGATTTGAGTGCTCAGCTGTTGAAGAATAGGCAGGGCTGACTACAAGTTCCCCACATAGCTAATTTGGGTGTGTTTAATCAAGGGGTGGGCGTGTGTGATCACAGCCAAAGAGTCTGCAAGTTCTCCTCCAACCTGACAGCCAGGGCCAGCTGAGAAACTGAAAACCTGCAGTGTTATGATTTGGCTGTCTGACAACTTAGTTTGGAGGACTCTCCCAAGAATGTGAGATGCACCAGGGTGTGCGCTCTGCAGTTGCAGCCATAAATCCTGCCACCCTAAGCTGAACACCCCAACCAGCTGAAAGACTGGTGAGGTCTAGACAACAAGAAGCATGGAGATAATGCCGCTGCCACAGTGGGGGTTGTTAAAATGGATTTCCATATTGTGCTAAGCATAAAACTGCATAAATTCATACTCTTCATCACAATAGCATCTGCTTTCACTCTGGATGGAACATATTGAGCAAGATCATATGGGCAACTACCGCGCTTCCTGCCTTTCCACAGCAGGAAGCTCAGGACCAGATGAGGAAGTGGAACATCAGGTTTCAGCAGGAACTGACCCCTGTGTTTGTGATAGAAACGTCAGATCATCAACACTGAAGCTTCACTTCACCTAACAACAACAAGCTAGACTTCAGTTGAGAAACTGGGGCTGGAAAACACCAAGCAGCCAACTACAGTAGGACTTTGCGTCACTAAGAAAGTTTGCATTGTCAGTACAAACCAATAGATGTGAGAAAAGAACTTGAAAAGATCTTTGGCCATACTAGGGAAACAGCAGGAACGGCAGCCTTGCAATATGATGAAAATAAGCTTGTAATCTGTCTTGCTCGCTAATCTACATATACACTTGCCATTGTGTCACTGAGTGCCTCTACTTGCATGACTAAGACTATTTCAGTGGGGTGTTTGTGCACGGTAGCCACTGCTGTGTTGGTGTGCTGTCACAAATTAAATAAGCCCCTTTCATACATGCATGACAACCCTCAAGTTAACCGAACATTACCTGGAGGAGCTGTATGTGTGAACGCAAATGTCCAAATCAGTCGGACCGGACGTTAAACGGACTTTATCATGTCAGCTCCCTAGTACAAAGTCTGTGTAATGTCAGATTGAGCCCATGTGTGAATACTTCTCCGGATAATTCATAGTGAGCAAGTGAGCGCGTTGATGACGTTTCTATCATGCGGCTGGTGCTGGATAAACGCAGAAGGGAAGCTAAGCTGCAATGTTTTGAGTGGGCCTGAACGCTCCGCTGTGAAGCTAGCGCTAATGGAAGAGAGGACTTTCTGTGATTTCTCGTAAAATAAAAGCAGTTTTATTTCTGGTGAAAAGCACCAAATACAACCACAGCATCATTTTTGCGTCATGTCCTGCCTCCTGCATGCTCTACCCAGGCGCCAACCCTCGCCTAAAGCAAATGGAGTATTTCCAGGTGAGAACGTAGGCTATCTGACACAGACAACATCCTGTTGTGTGCTACATGTGTGAAAGGGCAACTCTTGACTCTCCAGATATTGTCCAGAGTTCATATGAACCTAATGAACAAAGCACCACATGATATTCAGTTTACGCTTTTTACAGACTTTGAATGTTCAGGGGTTTTGTTATGCTTATTCATATATTCTGCATTTGAGCTCCATGCAGCCATATTTAAACCAGAATGATACACAGATTATTTTAATAACTGACACAATCCTGAGGCCAAAAACTCTCAGCTGTTATGTTCACCAGTCACACAATAGTCACATTCTTGTCATTTGTAGTAGGTCAGGGCTTTAAGGCCCTGTTCAGACCTAGTTTTAAAATCCAGATTTATCCTTCCTCCCTGCTGAAGAACAACAAACTCAAACACAAACAAATAAATATAATAAAACAATAAAATTAGAGCATTGTGGTGGCTATTTGGTACTTCATACATTTTAAAACCTTATCTGAGGGCTTGCCACAGGAAAATCATCTGCAGACTATTTTAAGAGCTTTGTTTTGCTATAAACACACCTCAAAGTTGACTTTGTGGCCCTGGGGCTACATTTGCATGCGCACTACACAATGAGTCTGTGACCTTTGAATGTGTCTTGAGCGACTTGTTCCCAGTGCATCCTCTTTGCATTGTGGGTACATTCACTACAGCTTTTCACTTCCTATCACATCACCAAAGTGCCATTTTAGGGCCAAGTGTGATTAGAAGCAACATCAACAAGACTTAATCTTCTCCTGCACAGCTCTGAGATGTAACTGTCCTTTCATTCTTTCATTCGCAGGTCTATTTTCTTCTATCAGCTGTCTCCCCACAGTGTCACATGGTCTTTGCCTAGTCATCAGCTGTTTAAGTCACAGCTGTAACAAGACAAATCAGCCGTTTACCAATAAACACGATTTAATGCAACTCTTTGACAAAGAGATAGCACCTTGTCTTTTAGGGGTTAATTATGAGGACAAAAATGAAACTCTGGTGCAGTTTTTCAAAGTAAATTCATTGCACAGCGTGGTCTCCAGAAATGATGCAAAACTATTCCCAATATTTGGCTCTCATAGCTGAGCCAATCAACTAAATTTTGCAAACAGCATAATTCGAGCTCTTAGCTCTTATTACCCAGAGCACAGTAATAAAAAGTAACATTTTGCAACATCTGGCTGGATTCTACAGTTTTGGCAGCTGTTAGATTGACAATACTGTATGTCAGTCATAATCTTGTAAAATTGGCTGTAATTGAAGTCCAAAATAATAAAGATCATTTCCAAAACAATGAATCAAATTTAGATTCTACTGTAAAATGCCAAATCATTTTCTCTGTGGCCTTAGACCTCCATAATGGTCAGTGGGGATTATTTTATTAGTAGTATCGCTAACTTCTTTCCACCCTCATAATCTCTCTAAATTCATGCCTGCCTGACTTTAGTCTAAACAATAGAGGCCTTTCAACTTAAGACTGCAGAGAGCTGCTTATGGAGAGGCATGGAAAAAGATCAGAAACACAATAAGGAGCCTTTTGAAGGGAGTCACAAGGTTATGGTTCACGCGTTATACGGTACTGTACATCTAAAATACACATGGTCATTAATGTTATAAAATCCAGAGCAAGTACTAATATTCGTCCACCAATGTGCTCCAGTGAGCTGGAGTTTGTGATCCAGCAGCAGCAGCAGCAGCAGCAGCAGAGGAAGGTACAGTGTGTGCAGTAAGGAGGGGCATTTCCACAACGCTCTATTACAGTTTGTGGCAGAGAGCAGCATTTAGTAGGCGTTGTGGTGGAGACTGTGTCCATATGTTAGTGAGAGCGTGACAGTACAGCACTGTGTATGAGATAATATGTGCTGCTGATGAACCCTAGGTTGGCGTGGAGAAACTAAATGTGACCACCCACCCTACAGAAGTGTCCTTGAGCAAGACACCAACACCCAAGGGATATCACAATAGGATCATAGTTTGTTTGTTTTTTTTAAACTTTGATTAGCTCTCATCAAATTTTTCATTTGTTTTCTACACAGGGAGTCAATCACAAAAAACAGAGATGCTTAGGCGCACTGCCAAAGTAAAATCAAATAAGCCATTTATTGAATTGTGATCATTTGTAGATAAGTTTGCTGTGGTGGCAGAAGAGGAGTCAGAACACAGTGGTGGCTCAGACCTCCATGCAGTGCCTATATATGTCTGCAGTTCCTCTACTGCAGCTCTATCATTTAACCCTCTTTGTCAGATTCCAGTCTACAATAATTGTACCTCCAACAGAGATCTCATGAGCCTAAAATATCACAAACTGTATGTCCTTCATTTTCCAAGCCAGCGCAACACCCATCTCATGTCACATAACTCTAACCAATGTTTAAAGTGCTATAAGTAGTCTACAGATGGATGTTTCGAAATGACTGGTATCAGTTTTTATGTGGTATTCGTGTGACAATGGGCTTTTTTTTGCACCCAGAACGGAGATCTTTCTGTCTCGGGGACAGACACAAACTCAGGATGTTCTTCAGACATTTTCTCTCAGATAGCAGGGCACTAAATTAGCACCAACCACCAACCAACTGCTGGTAAAATATGCAAGTAGCTGGTAGATTTGCTTCACTCACCACACACAGGGTTATGAAAAAGTATTCAATTAGTCACCTTCTACCTCATCAAAACCATATTTAGTAATGTAACTCACCATATTACTCATCTCTGCGCTACGTAGTAAGCACAGATGAGAAAAAATGAAAGATGAACAAAACTTTACTTTGGTTGTCTTTACTTATTACTTACGTTCTTACTTACAAGGAGTCGACTAATCATTCGCTAGAAAATGAATCACCAACTATTTCGATAATCGATTAATTGTTTTGAGTCATGTCCTAAGAAAAAAAAGGTTAAAATTCTCTGGTTCCAGCTTCTCACATGTGAATATTTTCTGGTTTCTTTAGTCCTCTATGATAGTAAACTGAATATCTTTCAGTTGTGGACTGTTGGTCGACATTTTAGGTTGTATCTTGGGCTTCGGGAACCAGTGATCAACATTTTTCACCATTTACTGACTTTTTAAAACCAAAAGAACTAATCAATTAATCAAGAAAATATACTGTCAGATAAATCGATAATGAAATAATCGTTAGTTGTAGACCTTCCTTTTCTACACCAGTGATGTACTGTCCTAGAAGAGGAGAAAGTCACAGGTACTGAGCATCATGGTCTCCTTATCAGATTAACTGCAGCAGATTATGCAACAGCTCTTCTTTAACACTGCTCTTATTCATAATGACAAGCTCTGAGTCCCTCCTCACTGTTATCCAGATGTACATCATCTGGACAAATGCAGGAGGCCTGAGTGAGCATGTGAGTCAGATGCAGCTGAACCCTGAACCCAACCCTTCTGAGGTAAACTCACATTAATACTTATTATTCAGCAGCGTTTCCGATGAAGTTAATCTTTTTCAGTTGAACAGTAAAACATGGAAATCCCCGATATCTTTTAAAACAGGCTCTAAAAAGTCAGCTTCAGTCAGCCAAAGGGATGTGTTTTATAATGTAAACTGGCCAAAAAGAAAGAATTGTTCATTTCATTTTTATTTCATACTACAAAATACAGTCAACAACCACTGCTGCCATCGTATTGAGATGGTAGCCTATGATCCGGTTGTCTTGGAAAAAAAAAGACTGCTTGTGTTGAAAGAAGAAAGCAGATCTAAACACAGTAATTACCCAAACTTAAAATTAAAGTTTGTAAAATAGGAATTCAAACATTGCTGTGTGAGTCAGCTGCTCCCACTGACTACAGTTTCTCCCCAGAAAGACTCTTCTGAGAGCTGCTAACAGTATTTTTAACATAATTTAGTCGTAATGTCGTATCACTTGTTGAAGACAAGTGAGCATGTGGCGTTAGCATATTCTAACAGCAAAGACCAGACAAAAATGAGACGCTTGCGTAGGTGCTAATTAAAAGACACCATGCAAAACAACATGTGCAGTCTGACTCTCATCAACCCCTGCTCTTCATGCCTTCTTTCCTGCCTTCTCTTTTTTCCCCCCCCAAAGCAGGGAAGGGCTTCCTCTCTGCCTTTTCAAAGGGGCAAAACCATCTGTTGCAGGCTGACAGTGTAGGTTAAGGGGGTGCACTGAGGGGGTGTAACTACAGACTGCACTCCCCAGTAAAGACAGGACCTGTAAGCTGTCATCACACTGCCCAAAAACCAAGAGGCACTCCCACCCTGGGTCACACAGCAGAACCGCAGGGCCCACGCTATGTGGGTCATAAGGAGACATGAAAAGTTTGCCTTAGAAAATGCAGGATGTCTCTATATTGTTTCTATATAAGATGCAAGTTCAGATTTGTCAAACAACCTGTTGAGTTTAGATGAGAAATAACGGAATTGATGAGAAGCAAATCAGTATTTATTCACTATTTTATTAAGAAACGTAAGTTAGGCTCTCCTGCCATATTCCACAAGCATAACTTCTACATAACTAACTTAAAACCTGGAGTTGTTAGTCAGTATTGATTAAAGCGTGAACGATAAAGCCCTTATTGTCCTCCATCATTATGTATTTGTCCTCAAATGCTGAAGTATATGAATTGTATTAAGTCCTTGAAGTGTAGAGTGCTTCAAAAGGAGAGCAGTCATGGCAGCAGCCTGGCCAATGCTACGTGTTATTACAAACACTTCCAGCTGTAGAGTTTGGCTCTGATCAGTCAGTGTCTGGGGTGGAATCGCTCAACTATAATCAATCATCAGTAATGAAATATGCCGCTATTGTTTTCCACTGACACACCGGAGTTAACTGAATTCAAAGGTCCAATGACATGAGTCTAACAAACATACAACCAAACGAAGAGTACAGTCTAACTAATGTAAACACGTGTCACAAAAATATAACTTTCTGCTTCAGTAAAAGTGATTTTTTTTTTTTAAAGACTTACCGATGAGCTTGTGTGTTCTGCGGTTGTAACGTTAACTTCTCCCCCGTCAGACAGGAAAAACACCCCACCATTCACAAGCACAAAAGCGGCGGTAGGGTACCAGGGAAAACCGGTTTTCTCCCAACTTCTCCCTAGGCTCTGTTTTAAACTCACAGGCTGCAATAATAAGCCGACAACAACGGCATCTTTTTTTCTTCTTTCTTTTTCTGTCCCCGCCTCACGCAAACCTTCTAAAAGGCGAAACTAGCTCTGGCCAGCGCTGTGTGCGTGAGGGAGGTTTAGCTAGTTTCCACTCTCAGATAACTTTGTGTTACTAAATTAGCCGTTGACGCTCCCGTCTAACGTCCACCTCGGTGGAAAATCTTCACCAACAACATCCCCCCCACCTCCTCCTCCTCCTCCTCATACACCTCCCCTCTCCCCTTTCTCTGTGCTGGAGTAAATGGCACTTTAAAAAAAACAAAGGAGAAAACCGTTTTTCCCCTCTGTCCCTCCGAGGCAATCCCCCCTCTGGATCTCCATCCAACGCCGTCAGTTAGTCCGTTGGAAGGGCGGGGAGAGGAGCTGGGCTGCCGGGGCATCCGCTGATGAGATGGTGTGTGTGTGTGTGGGGGGGGGGGGGGTCCTAACTACAGCTGTAGTTACATTTTAACAACAAGCTATAAGCGACTGAAGAGCCAGATATAACAATATATATAACAGTATCCAGTGGTGGGAAGTAATTTATTTAAGTAATGTATTTAAGTACAGTTTTGAGGTTCTTGTACTTTACTTGAGTATTTCCGTTTGATGGTACTTCATACTTCCACTCCACTACATTTCAGATATTGTACTTTCCACTCCACTACTTTATTTGACAGCTTTAGTTACTTTTCAGATGAAGATTTGACACAATGGATAATATAACAAGCTTTTAAAATACAATACATTGTTAGAGATGAAACCGGTGGTTTCCAACATACTGGCTTTTGACGTCTTACAAAGTAGTGATTTTCCCTCTAAACTTTTCACATGGTTTCATTTCAATAAATGTTCAAATGATTCACCAAAAATCAAAGATTAGAGAAAAAGTCCCAAAACTGAAAACAGATTTGTGTATCAGAAGTTTGTTTTTTCTTCTTTCCTCTCCCATTAATCATCTCATGACCGCTCAGATTTATCTGGTGTCCCCTTGGAGGGGCCCGACCCTAGTTTGGGAACCACTGGACTACACTAGCTATCTGTATATAAAGTAGTTCAAACTAGCTCCACCTCCAGCAGCTACAACAGTAACATGCTGCTTACACACTGATGCTTCAGTATTAATAATATAATAATGTCATATATAATATTATCAGTTAGAGGGACCAAACCACTACTTTTACTGCAATACTTTAACTACATCAAGCTGATAATACTTATCTACTTTTACTGTAGTAGGATTATTCATGCAGGACTTTTACTTGTAATGAAGTATTTTTACATTGCTGTATTGGTACGTTTACTGAAGTAAAGGATCTGAATACTTCCACCACTGGCAGTATCATGTCCTAATTAAGCCACCCTTTATGGAGGGTTTATAAATTAATCAATCCCTTCAATGATTAATAACTCATTTACTAACACTTTATATACCAGTTACAAATCAATAATAACACAATTTTGAGTCACTAGGTTTATCTTTCTCCATAAAGACACTATTTTGTCTTTCTAGCACTCAAAAGGACTGTAATTGTGTAACACTTATGGAAAAAAAAAGCTGCAGGGCATCTGAAAACCCAAAATACATTTACTGACAACTTAAAATTGACACCTGATAATCTGATGGATTTATTATTAACATTTATAATTACATTATGTCTTACTAACTTTTGCTGTTGGCTTATTAGAAAGTGGGAAACTTATGACTCTTATCAGTAATCCCTTATTAACTGCACACTTGATGACACTCATTCTCTATTAATGACTCACCAGTTAAAAGTTGTGTTATCACACATCTATAAAGCATTAGTACTTTTTTATTAACCATTAATGAAGTACTTTGTTACAATTTCCCTTTATAAAGGGTGCTAATTAGAAAGTAGTCACTATGACTAACACATAAAACTCTCTAGGCTTAATGAGCTCCTTGTGTTAAGATGGTGAGCATGTGTTTGAAAGTGCAGGCGGACAAGTTGTATATATTACAGCCGAACTCATTCTCTACTCTTTTTTGTATTTGTACATTAAACACAGAGGAGGAATGGGGATTTGCTGGATTCAGCGAGCACCAACTGGTGACACAGGACCTTGTGGATTACATTCAGAGGGAATGAGCTACAGCTGTGAGCGCAGACTGTGGGAGCAGTTCATTCTCTCCACAGGGTACACCGGAGGAGGTGGCTGTGTGTGCAAGAAACAGGGTCTTATTTATTTAGAGCCACGATCGAAGACTGTATGACCACAACGCATAACAATTCAAGAACTGCAGCCACATGTGTTCATGTGGCACCCACTTTCAGTGTGTCCACAGTTGACATTAAACAGTATACAGAGATCAAGTCAAAACCTGACTGAAGAGATCATAAAGATGACACATTATTACTTTGACGCACCTTGTGGGTTCCAAGGTTTCATGCCTTAAAGTGTCTCAGTAACTTGATATTTTATTGGCACATTATTCTAAGCTACTTCTCACTGTGTTCTCAAGAGGATTTAGCAATAGACTTAATGTTTGGTTATACTGAGAATAAAATAAACTGTAGATTTAATGACTGCAAGTGAGCAGCTGAAGTGTTCCTTACACATTCTTTCCTATAATACTACATGAAGATCATTAAGTACTGTCAAGTTCTTCTATGTAACACAAGAGCAATATCTCTGAGATCAGAATCACAATTTGTCAGTGTAATCAGGAAATACACACTGCCAAACGAAGCAAATGGAAAAGTCCAACTTGAAGAGAAATGTCAAATACTCCCGAATGAACCATCTCATACAGACATTAAATGAGATATTAATATGGTAATGGATACATGTGCTTCTTGTTGTGTTGCAACATGAAGCTCAAGTCCAATCCAAGGGATTTCTGGGAATAATAAATGATATGATAAACAAATCAGGTAACCACTCCTCCTCCACAAACACACACACACACACACACAGCTGAATCTGAGCAGACAAGTATGTTTCCCTGAGCATTTATCCAAACATCAGAACGTGCCTCAAGGTAAATGACAGCAGCAGTGGAAGAATCACTGCAGAGGCCTTCTACAACCTTCACAGGGTGCAACAATTTGTGAACCATGTGTGGATTAGTGCTGCTGCGGACCTAGTAGTGAGATTGTTTTCTCAACTGTTGTTTCTAAAGCCACGAATGGACTTTGAACCTTAGCTTCAAAGCCAACATGGACGTAAGGTCCTTAAATTCCTCAGACAAAAAAAAGAAAAATTGAACATCTATCATTTCTTATAAACTGGGTAAACTCCATCTGCTGATGATTATATATGATCGAAAGCTCCAGATCAGTTACTAAATGGACTTTGTTCTCTCGACTAAAATCTCACAATATGTTTGATCTGTTGTTTTATATATAAAACATGTGTCAGCTCATACTCAAGGCTGATTTTCTGCACAATTTTCTGTCGCTTTTGAATGAAGAGTCAGATCTTTGCTTTCACTTGTAAAAACAAGGCTTCTATTTTCTGAAAGTTTGCGCAACATTTAATGACTGTTATAATGCATCTGTTCCTCACATGTATGCAATACAGCCTCCAGGTGTTTGCTTTTAAGTTCTGGTTACAAAACCATGAGTCACCCGTTTGTATAATACTGTCGAAGCTAGGTTAATTCATGGACACATGCGTTTCTCTGTTCAAAGGAAGTGATATACCTTTAGCCTCTTAGCTCCATGAACTACACCCACCCACCACTGTGCACACATGCTTAACTCACAACAGTATCTGTGGATTGTCAGGTCTGTTCCTGGCTCTGTGGGATGGGGGCAGAGCAGATGCTGTGACAGGAAGTTACTAACATGGTCCAGATGTGAGGACAAGAGACCACCTCCACACAGCTGGAAAATGAGGATGACTACAGGCAGCGACTGCTGACATACACAGGATAAAGGATCCCTGTTCTGAAGAAAGCTCAATCAAAAAGGTATTATCATGCACAAGTGTAAATCAAATACAAGGTTTCTTGCAATGTTGTGGTGCCTGTCCTGCTGTGCATGTCCTCACGCACTAGCGGAAGTTTGTTTAAAACTATTTTTTAAGTGTTAGACTTATAATGAAATGAATACAAGGTTCAAAATAATTCAGATGTTTTGAATTAAAAGGGATATATCTCCAAGAGTCCAAATATTTCCTGAAGTAATCCTAAAAGGGAATAATTCAACTTGTGCCCCCTTGTGTTAAAATGAGGCAGTGCAACAAAAAGACAAAAAAAGCTGCCTGGGAGCCACTATGCTGACAACAGTGCTTTTTTATTAATTCACAAGCATGAATTTTACTCAGAAATCTAAAGTCAACATTGAAAATAACAGAAAAATACAAAAGTGTACGTGTAAAAAAAAAAAAAAAAGAATGAAAGAATTAACTTGTAGCTTTCAGATTAAATCAGATCTGATTATTGGATTATAAAAGAAGTTATCTAATGCAACACATTAGTGCATTTATCTGTATGATGTTCATGCAGGAAATCCAAAGAGAAAAACAATGACTAACAACATAAAGGACCTTTTTCACCAAAACACAACGGCACCGAACAATGAAAACGCTTAACAGGATCCATCTATACAGGGATGTTTAAGGGTTGTTTGGGTTTCCATTAATAGAGTTTTCTCTGTCTGGACTGAAGACCTCCAGAGAGCTGCATCTACCTCTGAGCAAAGTGACTTTTATGTCTCCCCTGTCTGCGGGTTTCACAGTCCATTAAAGACGGTCGACTAATCCTCATCTTCCTCTTCATCAATTAAGACCATCTTCCGTCTACGCTTCACAGGAGCGGAAATATCCTCCTGGTCTGAATCTGCGTCACCATTTTTATCCAGATCCATCGCAGCGCTGGAGTCACCCTCTGTAAAGACGGCACTGTGTTAATCAAACGCTGAAGTACAGTCATGATTAAACACCTCTGCTGGCAGAGATCTATTACTGGTCCTGGACTGCTGTGGTACAGATGTAAAGTGAAATAAGGAATGAAAACTTTATCCAGTTATACTTTGAGCCTTCAGTTTTCTAGCTGGGTAGGTACCCTATTAGTTCTTCTAAAAGCAGCAAACATGAAAAACTTTTAGTTCCAACAGTGAGAAATACCTTCCTCCTCATCATCATCATCCAGCACTCTGCTTCTTTTAGCTGAAGTCTTTTCTTGGGACCTGATATGAACAGGAACAGAGTAAGAATTTAGAAGATTTACTGTAGAGGTAAAAACAGACATTTCTGGGCTGCAGTTTGGCTTATTGCTCAAAAAACAAGGAGTTGATACGTCACCTCTCAGCTGTACTGTCTGTATCCTCAGTAGGGGTGACATCTGACACAGGAGCTTAAAAAAGAAAAAAGAAAAAAGGGAGCAAAGTTATCTTAATCCAAAATGCTGAGCCTTTAGTGCTTTATCAACACCTAAAAGTGAACACATCATATTTCTTTTTCATCCGTCTCTTGTTTTTTTTTTTTAAATAAAGGGTACCAGAGCAAATGTCTGAGTTGTAATACACGGAGAATCTTACCATCACTTTATACTGTTTACAAGATGTTACACTTTAATTTTTAACACCTGTGTGTTTCTCACTTTCAAAACCACATTCTTGGCTACTTCACTAGACACAACAGGCTATTATGTGCACTGAGTAACTTAACACTTACTTACATGAGAAAACTGTAATTAAATGGTGTAATTTGAGACAAGACACAGAATAAGAAGCTTCTACACATACCTGTATGCTCTGTGGTGTGGTGTTTCCTCTTGCGTGCCAGCAGCAGTGCTCTCAGAGCTTGTGCTCTCTGTTCACCTGAGTTCTCCTCCTTCTCCTCCTCCTCCTCCTCCTCTCGGGGTTCTTCGGTTGGACTCCCATGTCCCTCCAGGTCCTCTCCACCTTTAGGTTCGTCCTCTCTCGGACTAAGAGCTGCAGCTGCACTCCGGAGCTGAGATGAGCTTATCTTTGCTGGGATTCTCCAAAAGGTCTCCTGGTTACCAAACAATGAAGAATAACTGTCATTAATTTACGTATATGTACAATATAAGCTATATAGTATTTTACCATCAGGTGTTTTTTAGTTAATCTATAATTTAGAAATTTTCAGCATTTGCACCTGTTCATTTGCAGGTGCTCGCATCCCCAGTTTGCGTAACAGCTTCTGGAATCTTTTGTTCTCCATCGCATCTTCGTTTGCCTCAGTCAGAGGGACAAGTGGCACCGGCTGGGACAAGCCTGATGAGTGGACCATGTATTCAACATATCATGTATTTCAACTGACTAAACACCACTAATTACAATGAGACATTCACACAACACTTTTTTCAACACAGTTTTTCTAGGACAAATTTAAAATACATTTCAAGGAATACTTCCACGTTTTTTGACAGATGAACTTACCATCTTCATCACGGTGAAGTGCCGTTTTATTCAGGCAATTCTGTAGCCACAACAAGGGTCCTGACATGCCTGTAATTAAAAAAACAAAACAAAATGAAACTGATCCTAAGAGTCCATAATACAGGAAAATCTGTGTACACACCAAAATCTGTAAGCTTTACATCATACTTCATCTAACAATAAGAGGTTCTGGTATCTGAAAAATTCTTTAATCATATTAAATATTTACAATTTCACTATTTCCAAATATCCATTTAAATCAAGTGTAGTCCAGCAGAAAGCACAGACTGCAAATTGTGAAAAGTGTTCAGGGCGGTTTTAGCTCACCTTCCTGATGTAGAGTAGACACCATGGTGCCTACATCAGCTCTCCTCTCTACTGTTGACTGCAGGCTTTGGCTCGTTCTTCCGCCATTTTGTGATTCTTTTCTCCCCCGCTCTTCCTCTTCTTCTTCTTCTTCCTCTTCTTCCTCACTCTCTTCAGACTCATCCTCCTCATCATCTCTGTCCTCAAGATCATCTGGAAATTCTTGCGTTAGTCCAGATAGGAACTCTTCTTCAGTCTGTGGCACAAAATACAGTTCAGAAGTGAAGTGAAGTGAAGTCCTGGGAGAGCATCACCAGGGAATATACAAAACATCTGTTGATGGATTTTCAGCAAAATATTACATATGATGATTTTGTTTGACTTCATGTGTGTCTGTCCTAATACTTTTTACCTCGATACTTTGGGCACTATGTGTTATATATCTCACACACAGTTCTTTCTATATTGATGTAAACCATCTCAAATTAAAAGCTGATATGTGGCACTTTAATGTAGTATCCATTAATGTATTTCAAAAAAATCAGTATCTTTCCAAATATTATTTTGAGGCAATATACTTCTGTTTGTATCAGTGGCATAATCGTCTCAATTTGTTCTACGGTCTTACTGTAAAAGATCAAAGAACAACTAAAATAACTTTACCATTCCTTTTCCAGAACTCTTCGCTTGAGCACTACGACTCCTCTTCTTGTAAAGTTCTCGTCTCTCAGACACCAGTCCCATACTGAGCAGCTTGTCCACCACACGTGCACGAGAGCGCTTGGCTGTAATCTTCTTCAGGATATTACCCAGCACATCTGTGGAAAAACATACAATCAGTTTTATCTACTAAAGAGACAAATGAATGACATCAAATGATTGAGGTACAATAAGAGGCTACTGCATTCTCCTGTCACAGTCTACATAATGATGATATGGCATTCAACATGTACCGTCAGAGTCTTTGTACTCCTCAAAGAGCATCTGCAGCTCCTCCTCCTGCTCCTCAGTCCAAAGAACAATCTGGGTACCTTTCCTTTGTAAAAGAAAGACAATCCCTTTAACAACGGTCTCAACATATGAAGTATATATAGATTACAAACCAAACCATTCTGCAATACATAACATATTACTCAGTATGTCCATACATACTTCTGCTTCTTCAGTTCTTTAGCGTTGTCCACCAGTCCCATATGCACCAGCTGTGTCACTACCTGGCGTCGAGTGCGGGTGGTATTGCTGAGTAATGGCAGCAGGGTCTCCACAATGTCTGGCACTAAGAGTCATTAGTCAGTGACAGAATTTAGACTTAACTACACATTGTGCAACTACATCTTATAATAATACAACATACAGAAAAGATGTGCAAATGAAAAAAAAAGCAAGCAGACCTTCAGAGTGACGGTACTCTTCATAAAGATTGCGCAGCTCAAGTTCCTCCTCTTCAGTCCATGTTGGTTTCTTTCCCTTTCTGACATATTTAGGTGAATGAGATGCAAAATTTCAAATTGTAGAACATAAATTAGACTTTGCTATTTTGTATGCCTTACAATTTTACACAAATGCATATTTTCCTTGTAACTAGGTAACAAAGGTCAGCTTGACATGACACACATCGGTAAAGAAGAAATACAAAACATTGAGAACACCAACCCGTCGTTGCTGTAGCCTTCAGTCATCTCACGTACAGCCCCCACATTTTTCCAGAACAGCAGTTCAACATATGCTTTGTTGTTTTGTGCTGCCAGTGAAAAGAAACGGTTCAGCACATACTTGGCAAAGGTCGCTAGTTCCTGTGAGGGAGAGAAAGAAACTAAGCTAATGTGTCTAATCTACAGTTGACCTTACATCACCAACGGCTTGCTTGACAACAGTAAATATATTTCACTCCTCATGTTGTTACTGCACCTTGTAAGCAGCTGCAGCGGGGTCGCTCAGGATCTTGTTGAAGAGGTGGAAGACTGACAGCTGGAAGAGCTGGGCGTCCATTTTGAGTTCGACTGCCAAGCGGTGCAGCATGCGAGCGATGCAGTGGTTTGTGTGTGGTGTGTTTTTTGAGTATGATTTTAAAAGGTGGAGGTAGGGACGCACAATACTGGGGTTGGCAAACCTGTGAGGGAAGAAGAGTAACATGCCCCATTAGGAAGGTCACAAAATGTTTTAGCAAATAAACTGAAAAGCACTATTTGGTTTGCAGTGGCAGATTTCTGTCTTGAAGGTTATTATAACTTTTCCTCACTTTTTGATGAAGTCTAGAAAGTTGAACTCTGTTTCAGAAACCTGGACAGACTCCAACTCTTCCTCTTCCAACTCTAACACTGCATCATCGTCCTCCTCTACCCCAGGCTCAGGAGGAGATGACCCTGAAATTGGAAAGGCACGGTTTAAATGCTGCACAGATATTATAGAACAAAAGGTCACATAAACATATAATTAAAAAACCTACTTGGCAGGTTGGCATGCAGTATCTGCTTGAGGAGTTCCAGTTCCTCTTCGGGTTCCACATCAACTGAACCAAACACATCTCCCTCCGGCCACACCTCCCTGAGTACGATAAAAAGAAAATCTTGAATATTTATTTAACTAGACTTCCTTGATTGGTGTTACAGGTTGTTACAGTGCGTTGAGTCTCACTGACCTGGCAGCACGCAGCAGCGCCAAAGCTTCTGGTCCCAGTCGTGCCAGCAGGGCATCCTGCACCCGCACCATAGCTTCAGTCCGCTGCTCCTCAAGCGGAGTTTCAGATGTGGCATCGAATGGCACGATGCTTTCGGTTAAAGCCTCTGACAACTGCAGACAGTGGACAGAGAGGTGATGTTGATATCTTGATGAAATACTAAATCTGTAAAGTTTTTGTTAAGGTCTAATTCACTCTAATGCATTCAATTATGTATTTATGAGCTGAGCTTTGTGGACAATAGTTTTGCCTTTACAATGCAACAGTAAAATTTTACAAAAACATTCTTACCACTGTCACAGAACGACCCAGTCAGCTAACAGTATGTTCTTATTAAAGATAAGTGCTTAATACCCAATTAGGAATGTACTATCTGAAAATCCAGATTGTATTATTTTAAATTAAATAATAAAATTAAATGGTTAAAGCCCTGAAACATCTTTCTCAAGAGGCTCGCTAAAGGGGATCCTTATTACGGAACTTTAGAGAACCTCTTTGAAGCCAAACACACTTGTGCAAAATCTGCCCTCTGACAATCTCTCTCTAAAATTAAATAAATCCAGCCAAGATGATATAGGCTCTCTGCTCCGTCTCTGAGGTACATTTTCACACTGACCTGAAACCCCGTAGCCTTCAGCTCTTCCTCCACAATCTTCCAGGTATCCGCCAGGGCTTCTGGACTACTTTCTGCAGCTGACGGCTTTTTTTCACCGCGAGGCTTTCTCCGTTTCACTCGCTTTTTCTGTAGAGTTAACAGAGTTAGATATTTAACATTTTAAACAGGTACGAATGGCAAAAATGTACACAAATTTAGCACAAGAACCTACCTGAACCATCAGACTTCTGCGACCTTTGCAGAAGCGTTCTAACATGCGCAAGAAGAGATGAGTTGACTCCACCAAGTCTTTAAGGTAGGAGTGAGGCTGTCTGGTTTCATCATACTTCCTCAGCAAGGTCAGGAAAATCTCTCTGTATTCCATCAGGTAGAATATATTACCTAGAAGGTGAAGGTAAATAGATGAGGCAAAACTGTATTTCATTTGAGTTTAATTGGTGCTAAAACAGGCTATATTTCAAATTTCAAAGCTAAAACAAAGAGCACTCTGTCTGAACTCTTACTTTTAATAACACTGCAGCTCTGACGGATGCTTTCATCATGTGAGTTGTCCATCTCGTTCACAGTCAGCAGCAGTTCCTGATATGCCTTTAACGCCAGGTGCATCCTAGAAAGAATACATGATATCAGTCTGCGACCAACTAACAGATTTGACATTTTTCTAACAACCTGCTTCCTAATGACCTTCTTACCTGCGGGACCAGGATGTGGCCTCTTTGCGGTCAGTGAGCATCATCTCATAGTAGTTGGTGATGTTGCGCTCAATAAAATGGAAAGCACGGATGGACATGGTCTCAGAAACTAAGTCGGCACGGAAACCGTTGCCCCGGTTGAAAGCCATGAAAAAGCTGAGCGCCCAGAGGTAGTAGGATTCATCATGCTGCTGAGCCTGCTCTCGAATCAGACTTTCCTGTAGAGGAGACGAGAAAGAACAAGAAGCGCTCAGGGTGTTACACTTTCTGTTGTATACAACACGTCTTGTGAAATTTTTACAATATTGGTCCACAACTGTTCACAGCAAATAAAAAAAAAAATCTACTTGCAATAGAGTCACCTTTCAAAGATAATGTAATATTTTAACTGAATTAATCAAATAAAAGACATAATTTGTATGGACCCTACTTTCATTAAAAAAAAATAAAAAATTAAACCAACAGTAAATAAAAACTGTAACTGTTGGGGTGTATGGTCTGGGTGGAAATCAATATTAGAAACAGAAAGGGAGCTTGATGGAAAAATTAAGAAATGCACTGGGCCATACTGCATGATTTTTCTTAAAAAATTGGAGGTTGTGTATATAATAGGAGGAAGCCCAGATGAAAATAAAGTGTTTGAAGTGTCTATGAAGTAAAAAACAGAGACAGCTATTACAAAAAAAACAGCCACACTAGCTCATTGGATCATTCTGCATAACTGGGAGGGATATTACTGCACAAATTCTGATGTTTTTTGTATCAGTTCACAGCACATTATCTGTGCATATCCAAATAATGCATTTGTATTCGTTAACACCCCTATTGTATACAACTCATCAAGAGTCAAAAGGAGGCAGCGTGGTATTGAGTCTGTGCTACAAAGAATGAGTCATTCATGTTACAGTGACTAACCTTGACAAGGTACATGAGGCGATTGTAGCAGTTTTCCAAAAAGTCCACACAAAACTCTCGCAGGAAGAGTCGAACATTTAAGGCCGAGCGGCGTTTGTCCTTACACTCCTGGGCCTGTCGGTTCCTCCTGGGAACACGTCTCACTGCTTTGCCTGTGTCATGAGTATAGTTTTTGAACTAAAGAAAAAAAAAAAGACACAGATTCATGATTATGAGATCACCAATCCTAGTATCACAGATAAGGTATAGGAGTTGTACTACTCACATTATGAATATTTCTGTGATAAATCACATCTTTGTCTGCGATTGACTTGAGGCCTTTAACAACAAAGGAGCCTCCGAAGCGAGAGTGTCTGAAAGAAAAACATCAAGGCACAGTCAAGCAGAATAGAATATAAACATAGATAGATAGATAGATAGATAGATAGATAGAAAACAGTGAGGTAGGTTAAAGAAACAAATGCAATTAAAGGCTATAATATGCACAATAACTAAATCGACTGACTCAAATATAAAAATATATTAAAAAATGATGAAAACTGAAATACATTTTATTCCTGGAGCAAAGAGTTAAGAGTCGTTCACCCATAATTCACATATTGCTTTGATCACTCGGGCACTGCAGCAGGTCATTCAGGTACAGGTGACTTAGATTGAGGTTTTTAAGAGGTTTAAGAGGTATGACGGCAATAAGAGCTTCTCTTTCTGTCTGGCAAATACTGCAAGTGGTGACTGGTGGAGGAAAAATCTTTTACATCCATTGCATCATCCTTTTACCAAAGTATATCTGCTTGCATGTACCTGGTTCCTCTGTATAACATACGAGACCGTTTCTCTGCAAGCTCCTTCTGCCTCAGTGCCTCCAGCTCCTGAGAGTCTCTGTGCTTCTCTTCTGCTGAGCGAGCTTGACCAGCGCTCACCAAAGCTTCCGGCGTCTGTAAGGAAAAAAAGGTAAATCTCAAACATAGAAAACAGCTGGTAATCTACTGTATATGTGTACCTCCCAAAAAGGGTTCTTCTGTCTAACCTGGTCTCTGAACATGAGGGAGATGATTTCCAACACATGCATACTCCACTGCTGCTCGCTCTGGGCCGACGCCAGGAACTTGACCAGGTCATCGAAACCGCTCATGTGAATGGCCCACAGCAGCCTGTCATGGACGCTGGCATCATCGTCCACTTTCTACATCAGGAGGAGAGACAGAAGTTAGGGAAGGAGGAAGTAAAGGAGAGGAAATGGGTAAATAGAAGAGCAGTCCAGTATAGTCAGGGTTTAGCTCTCCCTCTTTAAAAATCATGTTGGCACGTGTGTTAAAGTCAGACCTTCTCCTCACAGGGATCCGCAGGTACATGAAGCACATTCCTGACCAGCAGCAGAATCCTCTCTATAAGCAAGTTATCCTCCTCCTGTCTCTGCTCCCAGTCCTGAAGGGGAAGGTGGAGTAGGGAGAAACAGCAAGAAAAGCAGAAACACATATGAATAAAAAAAATTTAAAAAAAAGATTTTACTATTATAATCTTGGAAAACTTCAAGATTCAATCTTAGAAACAGGTCAAGTAAAAGTAGTGTTTACAAGTGAAACACTTACCAGTTGTAGAAGGTTGTACAATGTCTCACTTAAAACACCAAACACACTCTCACTGGCAAATGCCTGAAACCAAAGACAGATGACGCTTATTATCATGTTTCACATGTACAGATAAACATGAATTGTTATAGTCATAACAGCAGAACTTATCCAACTCTTCAATATTCACTGTACAAATATTAATACATATAAGAAAATGTAGAGCTGCAACAATTAGTCGATTAATTGATTAATTGCCAATTATTAAATTAATCGCCAACTATTTTCATAATGGATTAATCGTTTTCAGAAAGAAGAAAAAAATTCTCTCTGATTCCAGCAAATGTGAATATTTTCTAGTTTATTTAGTCTTCTATGACAGTAAACTGAATATCTTTGAGTTGTGGACTGTTGGTCCAGACAAAACAAGACATTTGAGGGCATAAACTTTGGCTCTGGGAAACAGTGACTGACATTTTCCCCCATTTTCTGATATTTTATAGACCAAACAACTAATCTATTAATTGAGAATAATTGAAATATTAATCAATAATGAAAATAACTGTTAGTTCCAGGCCTAAGAAAATATAAATAAAATATGGTACTACTGTTATAAAAGGGGACTATACCTCTTTATAGGCTTGTAAATGAGATGTCACTTGCAAAAAGTGATGTCTAAACACTGGGTCGTCAGGAACTTTACCAAAGCAAAGCATGGCAGGCTGAGTGAGATTGACCATGAGCCTGGAAAAAACAAAAGAAAACATGTGATTAAATATTTCTCTTGTAACTTAGCACACAATAATGTATAACAATAGTGGTACTGCTGTAACAATGATATAAGACTGTATTATGATATATTGACAAATATGTTATTTGTTTCACCTGTATTATAAATATTCATCAACATAGATTTTAAGTTCAAGAGAGAAGTTTCATCTTAGGGTGTCTACCTGATGCAGCAATCAAACAAGGCCTTGTCTTGTCCATGCTGAGTGATGATAGGTAGAAGGTCATTCTGTACAATCTGGCCTGAACCCAGTTGCTGGCGGACATCACGGGTGTCATCTTCATGCCGTAAATACCGGATCAAGTCTTTCACACTCTCTGCAACAGAAACACAGGAGACAGTTAGCATAGGACTTGTGCAGATGCTTTTCTGATCTTCATCCATAACATGAATATACAACCCATCCATCTGGTGATGCAGGAGAAACTGACTTAATATCTTTACCGTCTGAAAACCACTCACCGACACAATCAGCTTCTTTGTGATAGGTGTCTCCTTCCAGATAGCCAAGAGCACTGCACGTTGCCAGAAGCTCACAATTCATTCTGAGTAAGTCCATACACCATCAGCCAGCACAAAGATGAAGGTTCAATCTGCGTAATCAGTCATACAGTGAAACAGAGAAAAAGAGAAACTATGAAGAGGAGAAAGAAACTTATTTACTGTCTGAATCACATACAGAACAGGACAATCTGATCTTAAGTTCTAGCAGATCTACAGAGCATCACATGTTGCATCTATTGTGTCTACTGTGTTTTATGTGCAATTCTCAAGGACAAGGCCAATACAATCAATAGTCAATAATGATAGTAAATCTGCAGGGTCAACAAGACATAGAACATGATTGTGATTATTAGTCACCTAATGCAGGAGATCTCTAATTTTTCCTTGTCCAGGACCTCCAATTAGATGAGCATAAGACTGTACCCTGTTTGATTTGAGGTCACACAGGAATCTATATCAATATTTCTGCTGTTAAATATTATATAAGATAAATACAGAGTGTGTGTGTGAGTTAAATGACAGAACACCAAGGAAAGAGGCTTTTCCTGGAGACCTCCTGCATCCCTTTCATGGGCCCCTGGCAGTCCCCCTGACACCACTTTGGGAACCACTGTGATTAATACATCAACAACTATGTTTTAATGCACCACAAGTGTCTCACCAATTCTGGTCACGTAAGCTGATTAAGGACTTTTGGGAAGTTGTAATATTTTAAGTGGGGTCTAGGTATAATTATCTACAGATTACCTACATTTTTTTAAACTTTTAAATGTTCCCTGTAGACCAACCGAAATCCCAGACTAAGCAAGCTGCCCCTAATGTTACATCCAATGACTCATTTGGTACTTTGAAGGACAATTTTGACTCAGCCGTGTTTGATTCTTGCTGAATAAACACTGTGAATCAAAATTAACTGAACTTTAAGGCAAGTCAGTGTACAATTACTTACTGTTATTGTTAGGTGAACTATAAAGGCTTATATTAGTTAAAGTATCTGACACAGCACAGGACGGTTTTTCTACACATTTCTAAAGTAAATTAACTTATAGCTGTCGTTTCTGTTACACTACCAACCAAACAGTTGACGCTAGCCGTGAGGTTAGTTAGCCGCAGTTCACTGACGGAGACCGCGCAACGACTTCAGTCTTGTTTTAGCAAATAAAAAACAGCCTAACTAACTTACCAGATCAGTCAAATGCTGCTACTCTCCATCTGCCGTGTTCAGCAGCCGGTGTTGTTTAATGTTACGCCTCTTTTCTATCAGTATAACGTTTATTTCAGACTGTTGTGTCGCAGATCTGACAGGTCGGACAAGTCTCGCGCCAAGACAGCGAGCGAACACTCAGAGAGCGGATGTAGAATGTCGTCATCACCAGTGTATTTTATGTCCTGAGTTTGACATTTCAGGTTAACAGAACCAGAAAACTCCCGTCAAAACTCTGATAAAAACAACGAATTGGCTGTGTTAGGTTTACGAACAGAAGGTAAGATTAGATTTAGAGCCATGGTCGACGTTTTGGTGTGCCATAGTTTGAGAAATTAGTGGAATATACTTGCATTTTGAGCTAAAGACTCGCCTGAGAGGTTTTACTCAGGGATTAATCGCACAAAGTACGTGGAGTCCCTCTCATAGGTCTCTCTTGCTGTATAATCATTTAGAGTAGTTTGGTGTTTAGTTTAGTTTGCTTGTCTGCCGTTGTTTTCTAACCCTCCTCGACATTTTTTAAGTGTTTATACATTTTTCTAATAAGATTTATTAAAAGAAACATTTTTTAAATTTAATGCAGATATTATGCGCGTGATGTCACCGTGCAGGAGGCACCAAGGTTCGTCATTCACATGGAAAAAAAAACATAATAAATTTGGGGTAATCTGCTGGACGACCAGATTTGGTAAAAATTTAGGGATGAGGCAGCTGCAACATGAAGGTAAAAAAAGAGGTCTTACTCTTTATTTTCTTTGTGTTGTGTGTTTTTAATGCTGAGATTCATCCCGAATGAAAAGTGTGGTACAAATCAAAGGTGTTAATAATAACAACAATAATAATATTAACAACAGTTTCCTGAATTAACCATGTTAATGTATTTACAAACCAAACGGCCAGAGTGGTTGGTTGTGATCAGACAAACACTGCGTTACATAAATGTGTTATGCCCTTGTCCCTGTCTGTGCACACCACTCATTCTGAATGACTGATAATAAAATTTGTCTCTCACAAGTCCAGGATGCGCTTGAACATAAAGTACAACAAGGTTTTTATGGATAGCCTGTATGGAAGAGGGCACTGGCCTTAAAACCAAGGCCAAATAACAATCTTGTAGTAAATATAAATGAAAAAGTTATGTGAACAGACAACACAGATTTGCTCCAATTAAGTTTATTTGCTCTTACATAATCATTCATCAATCATGCCAGATACACACAGCATTGCGAAGCACATTCAGTAAGTCTTTTCCATCAATGACGGTCATCTTTTCATTTTCTCTTGTGTTGCATGTTTATTAATAATTCATGTCTTTGGAAATTTGGAGGCTGGAACAGTAAGAGGATAGCAAAGCTTCTAAAACAAATGCAAATAGGTTCATTTATTATCGGTTTGTCCTTTTAAGGTGTTGAACAAAGGGCAGTGTCTCAAGTTTTGTAGGTAAGTCATATCTACGACACAAACGACTAAAATCATAAACTTCTCAAACTATTTCAGACTGTTGTTTAATAGTCTGCTACAAATATGTGGTCATCTAAGGATTCCACAGGATTGCACTGTAAATCAAGGCCTCGAGTGGTATGTTAATAAAGTGGTTCAGCTTAGCCCTACAGATGAAACAAAGTGTTCAGCAAACGTTAGGTGGCTTTAATAGCACCAAAGTGACACTGTCTAAAGGGATTCATTCAACATTGCACCTACACTGAGAGAATCTTCGCACCTATACTGAGACAATGAAACACAACTAGCCAGAAACAAGGACTAAATAGGTCAGAGTTGTTTTTTTCTAATTTTTTTCTTTTTTTAAATGTTTTTTTTCCCTTATCATGGCACTAGCCTTCACATTATCTAATCAGATTTCATCTACTCGTTCTTGTCATCCTTGTCAGTGTGGCCGGAGTCGGTCTCCTTCTCCCTCCTGGACTCCTTCACCACCTGATAGAAAAGAAACACTCAGATTAGAATTTAATTTATAGCTCTTATGTTCCTCACAGTTTTCTCACACAGCAAAAACAAACCAGTAACAAATTTTTATTTTATGTCTTGTCATTTTTGTTAAAAAAAAAAATCTTACCTCTCCATCTCTAGTCTCAACTGTCTTTATCACAACAGTCCTCTTGGTCCCACTGTCTGGAGTGTGTTCATATTCTATGAAAAGCCAGATTAAAAGAGACATCTACATTGAGATACATTTGCGTTTCACAAAACATAAGTTTTCTTTCTTTGCTGAATCACTTTTTTAAGATTTACTTCAGTGGTTGAAGTCAAAAGAGAACCATAGCTTACCTCGCTCACCAATGTGATTTGTCATGCCAATATTGAGGATGGGAACAGTAATCCTAAACAGGGAATATAAGATTAAGACTTGTTTAACAATTGCTCTGAAGTTCTTAATGGACATAGATTAAAAACCGTGTCTGTTGCAGAAAGATAGCTGTAACATTTTGCAGCTGTAAGGTGAAAAAGTCAACATCCAGAAAGTCATCAATAACACAAAATCACTTACAAACTCCTTACTTTTACTACTCCGTCCTTTTGTATGAGTCCAAAGAGCCATACATATCTATATCTATGAGCAATTTAGAGTCTCAAATCCATCTGTCATGCATGTTTTGTTTTTTAATTCAAGAGGAAACTGGATCATTTAGAGGAAAATACTTTGACCTCCACCCAAAAAATTGCTAATTCACCAATGTCCACCTTGTGTCCAAAGTTAAAAGAGAGAAATCTATAAAATATTCATGCAAAAATTGGACCTTGGTATGTGCTCCCTCACCTGCTCTCCTCCCCCTCCAGCAATTTACGATAAGTGGCAATCTCAATGTCCAGAGCCATTTTGACATTGAGGAGGTCCTGGTACTCCCGAAGGTGGCGAGCCATCTCCTCCTTCAGGTGGCGGATCTCATCCTCCAGTCTGCCAACATTATCCTGGTAGTTGCCAATCTCATTGCCAAACTGGTCCTCCATTTCACGCATCTGCCTCAGCAGAGCCTCATTCTGAAAAACATAACATTAAAGGTTTAATGTGTATAATGTAAAGTTACAGATTAATACAGAAAAATAAGAGGTGGGGTTTGTCCTCACCGTGTTCTTCAGTGCATCAACTTCACAGTTGAGAGACTGAATCTGCCTCCTGGACTCGTTGGCCTCCTGCTTGGCCTGCCTCAGAGCGTCACCGTTGCGTTTTGCGGACTCAGTCAAATCAGCAAACTGCAGGAACAAACATGAAGCACAACAGCATGAGCATGTGTTTGTGTTTTCTAGTGGGATCATCTGTCTGTCTGTCTGCCTACCTTGGACTTGTACCAGTCCTCAGATTCCTGCATGTTCTTCAAAGCAATGGTCTCATACTGGGCCCTGATGTCCCTCAGAGCACCAGTTAGGTCTGGCCTGGAGGTGCTGTCCACCTCCATCTTCAGGTGCTGGGTCTGGACGCTCACTTGTACATCCTGGATTTCCTGATAATACAAGCATTTGCACAAACACAAATGTTGAATCAAAACCTTGGCAAGAGTTTTAAAAATGTAAAAAAAACAAAAAAAACAAGTTGCATTTATTTAGGTGCAAGGAACCAGTTTTAGCCCCTGCATTCACCATCAGTATCCTCCAGGGTTCAGTTCTGAAACTCCTACTTTTCTCTTGTTGATGTAATCACTTAACATAGCTTTTGATCCATATTATATGCTGATGATACTTAAGTAATATTTTCTTTTCCTCCTAGCAAAGCTCAGTGTCAGACTAAAGACCCATCTGTGTTTCTAAAAAAAAGTGTCTGAACGTACACATATTTCTTGCTTACTAGCTTAATATGTTAGTTTGTCACAGTGCTAGTGGTGACCGACAGCTTAATGTTGCATTAATGGTACTTTTTGCAATATATTGTATGAAGAGCGCTTAATCTACAGTAAATAGAACTTAACTTGTGTGGCGTGCCCTGGTAGCCTACTGGTTAAGATGCATGCCAAATTATTGCAACATCTCCGGTTTGATTACATGTCATTCCCTGTCTCTCTCTCCCTCTGTTTCCTGTTGTCTCTCAACTTTTGCTGTCCAATAAAGGCAGACAATGTCCCCAGAAAACGTAACTTGTGTAATAATCTAAATCAGTTGTAGAGAAAGAGTTTAAGCACATGAGTTACATCCTGTCGTCTAATCACTGGAATGGTCTAATTAAAGCCAAATGTCTTCAATCATTAAATCTGATGGTATTGTATCATGAATACTGAGCAGTATTGCAAGTCATCCTTGATAAATCTAGATGGTTATCTTTAGGCCTTCAGACAACAGATTGTTATAAATTACTCTTGAAAAAAGGAACTTCACCATTTCTACACGTACAGTGGTAAAAGTGCAGATGTGGCACCACTTACTTCATCATGGATCTTCTTTAGGAATTCAATCTCATCCATCAGAGACTCAATCTTCCTTTCCAGCTCCAGGCGGGACAAAGTGGCATCATCCACATCCTAATTGTTACATGAGATTAACATAGTTTACGTTGCAAGAATCATCTACTGCCAAAACACTTCATCATAAGTGTCTTTTTTTTTCAAATAATATGACTTCTGCGATTACATTTCCATATCAGCAGGTGATAAACAATTGACAGTCCTTCCCACGGTTTGGGTCAAAATGGTTAGGTTTATGCACAAAAACCACTTGGTTGCGGTTAGGGAAAGATCATGGTTTGTGTTAAAACAATAAAATTCTGTAAAAATTTCCCATTTAACGGCACTAAAATGCCGGACATGACAGTAAAAAATATCCAGTAAAAATGTTGCATTTAACAGCACTAAAATGCTCGACGTAGCGGTAAAAAGTGTCCAGTTAGTGGTCTACAAAAGGTCCAGCAATAAATTCCAGAAACCCATTCTGTACCAATAAAACAAACTACTGTCACAGAAAACCAGTCTGGACCAAAAGTCTGTGGACTACTAGCATAGAATACCGGTCCCAGTAGTTTTTAATTATTGCACCAGTTGTGTAGCCATAGCCATTACCAAATTTTTATGGTTTTATGTTTTTTTTATTTTAATGTTCATTATGTTCACCATTTTAAGCATGCTAACGTTTGCTAATTAGCACAAAAGTCAGAGTTCAGCTAAAGGTGATTTGGTCATAATTGACAATGGTGCTAGATGAAAAGTGAAGGGATTACCAAAGTCATTAGGCTCCATCCTCTCAGCACCATCAATGTCTGCACAGAATTTCATGGCAATCCTTTCAGTACTTTAGATATTTCAGTCTGGGCCAAAGTGGTGAAGTGACTGATCGACCGACAGACAGACATCTCCATCTCTAGAGCCAGCATGGCTAAAAATATTCTAAAAATATTTATATTAAGTGCCTTAGTGAAAAAAAAAAGTATCTGTCCACTGCAATAGTCTGATGACAATTTATAAATCTGGTCTGGCATATTACTGCTCACTCCAGGGTGACACTGGAAGTGTCGGAGATGAAACAAAGCTGTTCATTTTGACCTGCCATCCGAGCCTGAGGACACTGTAATCAATATGGTAATCATGGTCCAGAGAGCTGAGTGTTTACCTTGCGGAAGGCAACCAGGTTATTCTCAGCATCTGCCCTCTTCTGGGCCTCCTCTTCCAGCCTTGATGACACAGAGAGAGACAGAGTATTTCAAATCATTTAGGAATCTCTTTCAGACACCCAGAATCTCTTTACAGAAGACAGACAAAGGAACACTTTTGTTTTTTTACACGAACATACTTGCCGTCTAAGGTTGCACCAGGGCATCAGCTGGCAAAAAGCTTTCTAGATCAATTTGTTAATTCATTGTCCTGTAAAAAGGTTTTGGGAGTATGCCCAGTGGGATCAGCAGCTGCCCTTTTCAACTAAAGCGTTTTTCTCTACAGTTCAATAAGGTCATCTACACAAACTCAATAAAGTAATATAGACACACTTCCTATCTCTGTAAAGATTTTAAGCTGTGACTGAAGATTTAATATAACTAGTAAACAGTCAAGGGACAGATAAGGCACAGATTATTTCAGGGTAATTGTATAAAATCTACTGTATGTTGAATTACTGCTCCTGCAAAAATGCAAAAGTGAAAATGAAAATAGAAAAAGGACAATATATTCAATTTCTGAAAGACTTCTTACCATAATGCTCCAGCAAACTCAGTTAAAATTCATGAGTCACTGGGATGAGTCATCATAAATTATATAAAGATGTCAGATACATAAGTTTGC
The DNA here is from genome assembly GCF_910596095.1 of Thunnus maccoyii. Classification (NCBI taxonomy): domain Eukaryota; kingdom Metazoa; phylum Chordata; class Actinopteri; order Scombriformes; family Scombridae; genus Thunnus; species Thunnus maccoyii. The sequence goes on along the minus strand of NC_056535.1, from coordinate 14,885,462 downwards.
TCATTCTCCGATAACTTTTATGAGTAATGGGGTCGATATCTGGATGTCTGGATGTGGGTCTGTCCTGTCAGACAGAAGTCATGACCGGGCTGCACATAAAGTAGATTAATGTGGAAAGCATCACAGAGCGGAGCCTGCTTCCTCATCTTTAATTCATGTGGTGTTACAGGGGGGCCTTTTGTCCTAATGGGGTCTCTGGCACCATCCCATCAGCAAAGAGGGACACTGAAAACACACCTAATGGAGTCACTGAGTCACATTGATTTTTCCTGATGCTATTCTCACCATGCCTGATATTCAACCTCTCTTCCTCTGGTCCCATTTCCTCTCTCTTCCCTCCCTGCTCCTCAGTCGACCCCACCCTGTGTCTGGTCTATCCGTCTGTCCTCCTCCTATCTCCTCTCATCTCCCTGTGTGCATGTACATAATTCTGTGTGTGTTTCTAAAAGTCTGTACATTTGCATTATTTAAAGAACTCATTTGTCACAGCCATATTTTTCTGCAGGTCACTTTGCTGTCACAGATAAACATAAAACCTTGTTTTATGTTTAAATTGCCAATGTGCAAGACATTCTGTGAAGATATAGGCTCATACACTGCAACAAGCTGATACACATGATGCAGGGCAGTGTCTGTGGTGTCCAGTCTGCTTGAAGTGCCACACCCTACACCGACATCTTTACTGGACTCAAGTGGCAGACGCTCAGGGACTCTCCCCCTCCTCTCTGCTTACAGTGGACAATGGACTCTGTATTGTTACAACGTCAGTGAAGGATATCATGCTGGCACTGGTTGCCCACACCCATGGCTCATCTTACAGTGCATCACTGGCAAACCCAAATTAGGGCAATATTGGAATAAAGAGGGGAGAAAACAGTTGTAAACACAATATGGCTTTGTTGTGACAGTATGATGGAATGGAACAGTTTACATCTTTCTCTGAAAAGTGGTACTTTAATGTTCTCAACATGAGGCCAAACAATTCTTCAAAATATTTGATTCTATCTATCTATCTATCTATCTATCTATCTATCTATCTATCTATCTATCTATCTATCTGTCTAGCTCAATCCTATCATATCATATCACAGGCTTCAGTTAATTGAGCTTCATGTCTTCATGCATGACACTTTTTGTCATCATGTTGGTACCAACCTCTGCTTGACCATGGCCAGATCCTCAGCCAGGTTGTCCCTCTCCAGTTGGTACTGGTCCCTCTCCTTGCCGATGTTGTCCATCTGGCGCCGCAACTCCCTCAGCTCCTCCTGGAAGATCTCAGAGGCGCGATTGGGCTGACCATGCTGCTGCTGGCCTTTGTACTGGGTGAGTTCCTGCTGCAGTGCGCCATTCTGCTGCTCCAGGTAGCGCACCTTCTCGATGAAGCTGGCAAAGCGGTCGTTGAGCTCCTGCAGCTCGGCCTTCTCATTGCTGCGGGTGGTGAGGAACTCCTGGTTGACGGCTTCAGCCAGGGTGAAGTCCACCTTGTCATAGGAGAGGCGAGGGGGCTGGGTGCTGGAGCGGGAACGCTGTTGGTGGTAGACGGTGGAGCGGGATGCCACAGCAGGTGACACCGAACGCATGTAGCGTCCCCCGGACATGGGCATGCGAGAGAATGCAGGAGAGTAAGAGGACATGGAGATAGGGTGTGGGCTCCCAAAGGTGCGTCGATAGGACGTGGAGGTATGCATTGCAGTGTGGCTCATGGTTGGTTTAGTTCTGTTCTCTGCCGCTGTTCTCTCAAGAGCTGGAAAGATGGAGAAGCTTGGAGATGCTCGTCAAGCAACAGGACATCAGACTGAAGAGGCTGGGGGTTTTATACTCACAGGCTTGCTATCCCATCATCCTCACACCTCCCCCTCCCTCGTTTTTCCTCACCCCACCCACATAAACCCTTCCTTTCTCAATCACTCTTCAGCATATAAGCTTTAGCCACTCCCTACCCTTCAGATATAGACCCTGCCTCTCTGTGCTTTCACCGGCGCTCTGTCTTGCTCTCTGTCTCGACAGCTCCACCCTTTTAACCAGAGCACTTGGCAGGAGGCCAGACTGACTTCCACATTGCTGCTTTGACAACTAAAGATGTCTGCTCATGCCCACCCCTCCCCGCGTCTCTGATTTATGTTTGACACTTTACACGGGTGCTCGCTTATTGAGTCTTAGTTTTGATTGTTGTTTCTCAAAGTTGTTCCTTCACATCGTCTTTTACTGCCTGCACTTGTAATGCAGGCAAGAGTAACATTACTAACAAATGTGTCCAGGATTCTGTTACCGATTCCTCTATAAGAAAATGCGAAATTGAAGCTTAAATTGGATCACGTGGATAAATTGATTTTGATTCTTTTTCCCCTCCATTTGTCTCGCTCCCTCACTGCTCTCTGTCTCTCTCTCCTTTTACAGTAATGGAATACTTTATTGATATCCTGGGTGTCTGGGGCAGAGCCATGACTCTGCAGTTATTCTATCCTTTTGAAATGCACTATATCCTGTAATCCCGGCTAGAGTACAGGTTGTGAAATAACTGTCAGGATTTCTGGGGGGCAATGGGTTTTTGGTGCTGGTGATGCAACAGCAAAGTTGTCCAGAGTCTGAACCATCTGAACTCAGATGGCACAGGTTGAAGAATAGTGAATATAGATATAGCCGTTTCAGGGACTCAGTGGCTTAACCAGCACAAATTATTATAAGGTTAGGAGGATATCATCAAATTTCTAATAGTTTGGTGTTTCATGTAACTTTTAAAGCAATTATTTAATTAGCTCTTGCAGCATATTATAGCCAACTGAGCACAGTCAGTGCTTGATAATGATGCTCTTTTAGCTAGTCAGTATTCGTTATTCAGCACTTTTAGCCCAGAACATAATGTCTTTTGCTCCAAAGTAAAGTTTAATAATTTTTCTCTCACTTACCCCAAGACTTTTTCTGAAATCACTTGAAGTTGCTACAACAAGAGGTAAACAAGACTGTTATAAAACCATCAGCAGTGTATTAATTAGTTTATATTTCTGTAGAGATGTTTGAATCCTATTTGCAAGACTGATAAACAAAGATGTACATGAACTCGCCCCTTGAAAGCTATGATATCTGTTGTGATGTCAGTTTTGCATTACTAAACTAGGCACTGATGATAGCATCAAGTTATAACTCAGGATGACATGGCAAGCAAGCAGAAAAGTACATTAACACTATTCAGTGCCATAAAAAGGTTAAATATTTTCAGATAACTGTTGATGTACAATAGCTGGACATCACAGGTAAAAGTTATCTCTCTACAGACTGTGTGTGCATTTGTGTGTGTAAGGACTATAGTCATTTTAATTGAGGTCTGTAGATAGGCTACCAATCCAGCATAAAGTTGACGTAATTCTGGGCATGCTCAGTGCTGACTGGGTGTGTCACTTTCTTCCCTTTGTGTCCCCAGTGATGTTTGGTACCTCTTGTCTATTTATGCTCTCTTATATCTACTATAATCCACAACCAAATAAAATATTTTTTGCCATGTTTTTTTTTCTCTTCCAGACACACCTCACACTCTGTGTTACAGATCAATCAATACTCAGCACTGTTTCTGATTAAATTTAACTTTCCTCTTCCTAAGAGAGCATCTGGAGCACACTGTAGTAAAAAGTGATATAGTTATCTCTTTTTTATCTGCCATTCATAAAAACACACACTTACACACTTGATTTTCCTACTTCTACTGTAGGTCTGCATGACTGCTGCTGCTGAGGCCTGGCTTTCTGTGTGTAATAAATGGCCCATGTTAGTCGTGGCCCTGTAATCTAATCAACCTGCTTTATGGTCAGTAACTCTCTCCTCTCCCTCTCTCCCCATCTGTCTCACTCTCTGTCTCACTCTCTCTGCTCAGAGCTCATCTCACTTCCTATTCTTTTTCCAGATCCCGCTCCAACCTGCACATATGGCCTCTCTTTCAGGAATTTCTTATCAGTGGTAAGACCATCTGTAGTACTGCACTTTAAAAAGGGCATGTATGTCAGAAACACACACACACATGCAAAAAACATACAACTTAATGATTTTGGACTCGACTGTGTCAGTAATACTAACCTTCTGCCAGATGTTACCATTAGCGATTGATCCTTCTCAGAGAAATCCCACAGGGGCCATAAATTCAATCATGCTTCTCTGACAGAATTAAGCTAGAATATCTACTCCTATTACCACACATTGAACTTAGAGTATGTGTGTTATGTTTCAAATCTAAATAGGTATTTCGATATCCTAGTCTTATGGGAAAATAAGGGTATAATTATATTCCGTTTTCATTTCATTATGGACGGGTGAGAGCCATCATATCTTCCTATGTTCATGTTCATGTTCATGTTGGGTGTGGCCTCTGATAGGAAATCTGATTAAATGTGTCCTCAACAGCGATCTGCAGTGACAACAGCACAGAGCATTGCTGCAGAGGGAACTGCGTTTATAGCTACGTTTACAGCCTCTGTGTGTAGGATGTGAAAATGCCCTGACTTTGACGACTCATAGTGGTAGCATCCCAACCCTATTGCCAGACAAGAACGTTAGTATTGGACAATTCTGTAAAACTCTGGATTATGTCTAAAGCCAACTTTTTTCAAATTATCTGTTTTTACAGCTTATCTGTGCATGTCAGCTATGAAAAGATGGTGGTTGTTGCATGATTCACAGTTAAAAAAAATCCTTATTCATCTTATACTGGCCCTTTTATGCAGCCCCTCACTTCAGTGTCTGTTTGAAGCAGGCTGTTTTAGCTCTTGTCTCTTTAAAGACCCCTCCTGATGAGCCCTGATTGGTTAGCTTCCAGAAGCTGTGTCACAGCTGACTTCAAACTATAGTGGTAGGATTTCACTTATATTTCTCGTTCTTGACTTGAAATGTCAACACTCTCAAATACGTCCGTACATGTTTGAGCCAGAATCCGATCCAAAATATACAAAGTGAACAATGCATGAAAAAACCTCAGCACAAACCTTAGCAACCAGTGGATGGCCATTTATGGGTATGCATGACAATCTGACATCAACTCGTCAGCAAGATAGAAAAAAACATTGCAAACTAAGTGTTCAGGGCAGGTTGAACCCCTGGCTTTTGACTTGCAGGGAGCATTTCTACATACGTTAACCTCAAGTTTTGTGACTTTGACCACATTTAACATAGATATTTGACATCATAACAGTATATAAATAACAGAAAACCTCAAAAAGGATAATAGGTCCCCTTTAAATTCAGGTTATGTGCAGCTTTAAATAGTGGCTTTAATTTAACATAGTGTGGGTAACTTAGTTTCTTTTATGTGATAGCTGAGAGTATAAAGATAGACAGGAAATTAAGGGTGAAAGAGGAGTATGACTCAATTAATCAAAATGAGGACATTGTGGTTATGAGGAATACGTCTTAACCATTTGACAACTGGAACACCCTGACCAATAGTTTCACTTTTGTATGAAAACAGTCTTCCAGCATTGGCAAAAGGTCACAGCATGAATATATATGCTGATTGTAGGCTGCAGTGAGGCTGATTGCTACATCCCCAGAGTATAACGTGATTTGCGCAGTATGGAGGACAGATGAAGGAAACTGCATCTCTTTTAAGATCTGTTGCTAGGGAGTGCTGAACAACAAGGAGTAGGTAAAATTAATCAGAGCTGTGAGGCTGCTAGGCTGGTGTCACCTCACCAGCCGAGCACTCATCTCCCAGATCAAAGCCCAGAGTTGAGTCAAAAGTTGGAAATCTGGTCTTGTACTTTGATAAACAGAAACCAGTACAGTACCTCTCCAACCTTTGCTTGGGGCTTTGTGACACTCCAGCCAGTAATTGTGGTTTGCTTCGACTGGGACAAGTGGTGAGGATGCTGTGACCTATTGAAGCTGAAGATCCAGGGCTGTCAAGGCCAAGCTTGAGATCATCTGTGAAAAATGATGGCCTGTTGGGTCCTGTCCCAGCTGCAGAGCACATTACGAGTGAACAAAGATGGCCAAACGGCACTTGGTACATGTGACCAAGAGACAAGTGAACAGCCAAGAATGATTAACGACCGTGTTTGGTAATTAGTGTAATGGAGCTCTGCAGTGTAGGAGGATATTCATCTGGAATATGTATGTAAGTAAAGAGAGAGGCAGTGAGAGAGGACATTGTAGAGTATTGCATGCATGCATAATACATGCCAATACAAACTGAAATCCCAAGAGGCTTTGATGAGAAAAGCTGAACAGTATGTATGTATGTATATTTTACTGCATAGAGACCTACTTGTATAGGAATACAACAGACCAAATTTTGAACTCAGTAAAACCAAATATTGGGACATAATGCAACAGCTTTTATGAACTATTTGCTGGAATTTGATTAATGCACGCTAACCATTTTATCAAGAACCACCTATTCCTTTACTTCCCCATCACTCCGCATCTTTGTTCTTGCCATGTAGGCCACGCCATAGCTTCTTCCATTAAAGATTTTTGCTGCAGTGACGTCAGCCTCTTTTCCTGCACTGCAGTGTGTCATACAATGCACATGTTACCACCAGCAGCTCTTCACCGGCTCAGTGTATGAAGACAACCTGCAACATCAAGCATTTTAATTGAGCAGAAAGCAGAACATGATGGTAATATTCCTGCAGCACACACAGCTACAGTCTGTCCTATAGCCACACCACTTCCTGACCACGTCTCTGCTGCCTCATCAGAATTGTTCATGATATAGTCATACATATTTTATAAAGTTATGGTCTCCTGTAGTTATACTGTGTATTCTGTACAGGGGTGGAATATAACTAAATACATTTACAGAAGTATTCTACAAATATGAGATACTTGTACTTGAATATTTACATGTCATGCCAATCAATACTTGAATACACTACTCCACTACATTTAGGCAGAAAATCTTTTTACTTGACTTCAGTCACCAGTTAATTTACAGATTCTGATTTTAAGTCACTAGTTAATTTACAGATTCAGATTTTTTCCGATTCTGAAAAAAAACATGAGAAGTTTATAAAACATGATGCAGTGTTAGAGATGAAACTACCCAGCAGCATATAAAATATTTAAAATTAGCTCCACCTGACCAACTACTGCTACAGTAATGCATTAATTAATGCAATCATTTTATACTGTATATGAAAGCATTTTTCTGCATTATGAATACTTTTACATGATACTTAAAGTACATTTTGCTAATAATACTTACGTAGTACCTATTAAATTATATTTTCATTGCAGGACTATTACTTGTAATGGGACATTTTTATATTGCAGAGTTGCTCTACTTTAACTTAAAGTAAAGCATCTGAATACCTCCTCCACACCTGTGTGTAGGACATAATTTCTGAATGTTATGTACTGTACTGGTGTTTTGTTTAAATGTAATCTGCACCTCAAACTAATCTGTGGCTCATTGTAATTTTGTGATGTATTGAAAACTTCAGTATTCTTTGGCCACTGGGCAACTGTTGAGGACATGAAGTGAATTTCACATGAAAATGAAATATATGTGGAAAAAGAAACACATGATGATGATAAAGTTCCATTTTATTTATTTTAGGGTAACAAACACAATAATGTTCTGTGATGTATGTGATTTAAATTACATTGTAAGTAAATTGAACTTAAATCAGTTAACGTTAATTTGCCAATCGGTTTGGTATAAGTAGGCCACAAATAACAGAATAAGTTATGGCTTCTATAAACTATTAGTGACAATTAATACAAAATACTGTAGGTCAAAATAAATATCACTTTTCTCTAAAAATGTTTCAACATTTTTATTACACACCTGAATCCTTTCTATTTCTATATATGTTGTTGTACACAGGGCTGGTTCACATAACTTGGTTCACATAATTGGTTCTGGTTTAATACATTGACTGGGAGTTACAATATACAGTTAGAGTATTATGTGTAAAAAGCCGATATGTTAGTGGATATTGTTGTAGAGTGCATGAGCTGATGATGATGTTCACACAATCCTCCCCTGAAGCAGTGGACGGCTTTCTCCTGGTGACTGTCGGCTCAGCAAGTTCCACAACAACAAAGGCACTGATGTTACTGCCGAGCTTCCGCCATTAATGTCGGCATGGTCTTCTCTTAGTGGCTGGTACTGCTTGAATCGTCTGTTTAAAAACATGAAACAAGTGAGAAAAGTGACAAGATTTCACTCATGAATTCATGACACTAAATTGAATACAAAAATTTCTCCTTAAAACTTGTATGAGTTTATATGGCATTAATTAAAGGCCAAAAATCAAGAGAGAAAGGGTTAGGGTTAGGGTGATATTTAGAGGTACTGGAAGGCAGATTTTCAAACTTTGGACACAGCTAGACTAGCTGTTTTCCAGTATCCAGTCTTTGTGCTAAGCTAATCTAATGTCTCCTGGTTGTGGCTTCATATTTAGCGTACAATTTGTATACTTTGTACGGTAATTATCTTAACTCTTGACAAGAAACTGAATAAACATGTTTCCCATATCCCAGGTTTTATTAAGATATTTTTTTTGTTTGTGTCTTGCACCATCTTTCGTGGCACCGTTAGCTGAGCTAGCATTGGTTTGGACTTTGGGAAGGTAAGATTTGTAAAGAGGTTGCCAATAAATGTATGTATATATATATGTATATTTTTTGTATTTTTCTGATCAGGTCATTTGGGGTGTTCCACAGGGATCAATCAGTGGGCCCTTACTCTTCCTAATACTGCATATGTACATTATGTGCCACTGATTAAACTTAAATTAAATCTTTTTGGATATCGTTCATGCTGGCTCACTGGCACTTACATGGCTTAATGACACACTAAAATGGAACAGAGCCACCATCAATAATATTATTTACAGCTGTGCTTAAAGGACTTCAGAGGTCAAAATATGAAGGAGAAAATACTGATGCTTAGGGATAATGGTAAAAGAAATGTGTAAAGGAAACATATGACATGCCAGTCAAAGAAACTATTTTGCACGATGAAGGGTTAACCATAATAGTGGCACATTCTGCTAGCAACTTTATTTCATTTATGCTTACTTTCATCACAATTTTCAGTGGTTTTCATAATTTTGCTTTCAGTTGTTTTTGGCCTTTTAAAATGTCGTAAATCAGGCACTCACCTGTACATCAAACCGATACAACAGACGACGCAGGCAAGAACCATAACACCCAGCACTGTAGCGGCAGTTCCAGCTGGGGAACCTCCGGAGGCTGCAATTGAAGCACATCATGCAAATGAGAACAAAATAACATACAGATAATAATAAATGTAATAAATGTTTCTTTCACCCACCTAATGTTACACTGACTCTAGCACTTGCCACAGCAAGACTGACATCATTGGTCAGAGAGACATTCATGCAAAACACTCCAGAGTCATTGAAGAACTGACGGAGGATGATTTGACAGTCTGGAGAAGGTGAAGCTGCATTACAGACCGTTTCAACTGGCGTGATGCAGTCTGCATCCGAAATGACTGTGCAGACCTCACTTGGCAGACTGAAGCAAGGAGAGAACAATCATGACAAGGAGAATAATTGTAAGTGGATATGTATTTTTTTGTACTAAACATAACACACAATTACATGACACGGTTTCTATTTAGACTAACTAGAAGATTACAAAGTGATGTTATTAGTTAATATGAACAGCTGGACGAGTCCAAATCTCTACACCCAAATGAACCTTGTGACCTTGTTTGTGTGCTTTATATATTAAGTCAAAGGCTCTTTATTTCCATTTTGGAGTTTTTTACTGTTAACATGCAGGTGTTCCTCATAATGTGGCATTTGCATTGATATGCTGTTTTTTGTATCTGTGTACCAGGTTAATTATGATAATAAGAGAGACAGAGATGACAACTTCATGGGTTGAAAACAAAAGAAATCAAAAATCGGTTGCATCTATCTTACTCTACTGTTTTTGTGTCAATAGTCCAACAAACCAAGATAAAACTTGGTTTTTAACAGATCAACAATAGCTTGTATAATGTGTGTTCCAAGTTTTAGTCCAGCAATTTGACAGAAATTCCTGCATTTTTCAGATAGTTACAGTGCAACCTCATGAAAATTTTTAGTGATTCGAGTAAAGATTGAATGCAGATTATATGAGTTGTGTACTTCCAGACTGAGTTATATTAACAACCACAATCGTACCTTTCAACTTGTTTGTCTAATTACTTGATGAATGTTACTACTCACCTTCCTTGACAGCTAATGGTGACATCCACAGCATTCTGATTCAGCTCTGTCGCCATCGACACAACATTGGACACCTGTACAATCTCTACACTTTCAATACCCTCTGCAGGGTTGAAAGAGAGAGCAAGAGCCATTAAATCACACTGTTTCTATCAAACTATAATGAACTGCAGACAAAATTCCATGATAACAAAACCGTGTTGACTTACGGACAACATCTACAGAGGTGGCGAGGGAGCCATAACGGTAGACCATGCAGTCAGCTGTCAGCTCTGGTGCTTGTCTCTTAGCCACAACAAGAGCAACCTGTGCCGTATCTGTTTCCACTTCTGCTTGAACTTCACCTTCAGCTGGAACTGTCTCATCACCGGCTGGTTGCTCTTGAAAAATAAATGATCACAAGACGACAAGTTTTTTTTTTTGATTCTTTCATTCATTCATTCATAGTGTGTAATTATTTGAGTTCACAGAAAATACTGACCTGCAGGAACCTCAGTAGCTGCAACCTCATTCTCTGTTTCTAGTGTTTCTGTCTCGGTAGCAACTGCAGCTTCGGCTGGTGCTGCCTCTTCTACAGTTGTGCTCTCAGTGGCAGCAGGAGCTACAGCGTTATCAGCAGGGGCCTCTGTTTCAGCTTGGACAACCTCTGCAGCAACATCAGCAGCAGCAGCAGCTTCAACATCAGCAGCAGCATCAACTTCAACATCAGCAGCCACAACAGCAGTTTCTTGCTCCTCAGCTACTTCTGCCACAGGAGCAACAGTAACAGTGTCAGCGACCTCTGGAAGGACCGTGGCTCCTCCGTCAACTGCAGTTTCTTCTCCTTCAGCAACAGGGGCAGCTGAAGCAGCAGCAGCGTCAATCACAGGCACATTTTCTTCAGCTGCATCTGCAACCACTGCAGTTTCATCTGCAGCAGCTGTGTCAGCATCTGCCGCCTCTTCGGCTGCAGGTGCGACAGGGGCAGCGGTGGCCACCTCTCCTGCAGCGGCATCTGTCTCCTCTACAGCAGCATCTACTTCTGCTGCAGGAGCGACAGTGTTGGCGGGATCTTGTTCTGCTGGAACAACAGCTGCATCAACTCCTGCAGGTGCTACTGAGGCAACCTCCACCACCTCTGTGTCTGTATCAACAACTGCTTCTCCGTCATCTGTGTTTACGGCGGCCTCAGCTGGCTGCACAGAGGCAGCGAGTGGAGTGGTGTCAGAGGCAGGCACATCCAGAGCAATCGCATCTCCTCCCTCAGCTGGTGCTGCTGGGACAGCTGCAGGGGTGGAGGCCATCACAACTACAACTGGGGCAGCAGAGGCATCAACAGGGACCACTGAAAGGAAAGTGTAAAATAACTGAGCAAAACATCATTCAACAATGACATTAAACAGAAAAGATGTATAAAAGATCAAAAAGAATAATTTGTTTAAACTCCTACCAGCAGTGGGGTTTCCGCAGCCATTGGGGATACTCGCCATCAGAACCACCTGAGGTTTGAAGGTCCCAACTGCAAGGTATGTGTGTGTGACAGTGCGCTCCCTGGAGATCAGAGTTCCCGTGTTGTCACCAAAGTCCCAGCTGAAGCTGATATCGGAGGTACTGAGGTACTGGCTGGGATCATGGAGGTTGACGCTAAAAGCGATGGCTCGGTTCTGGATGAAGTTTGTGTCGTCCTGGTTTATGTCATTGACTTGACTGAGTGATACAGTGAAAGGGACTTGGTCTGATGATGGAACAGAAGATGTACAGATGTTATAATGAGGCTTGTTAAATAATGCAAATATTGTAATTAGATGGTGTAATTTAGAGCTTATAAATCATTTGATGGGTCACCTGTGATGGAGAAGACTGTGGAGGCGTAGCCAAGGGGGATGAATCTGTCTTTACCACGGCAGTGATAGATGACAACCTCCATGTTGTAGGAGCCCAGGGGGATGTTGTCTGTACCAATGGTGAGTGAGGAGGATGGTCCATCTGCCACTTGCCAGTAACGCCCTTAAATACAGCAACAACGTGATTATTTAGAGTTGAGTGGTTATAAATTTGGAGATACAGATGTTACTTTCATACACAAGATTGTGATCATAATTTGCTGAGAAGCTGTAATAGAATAAAGTGTAATTTCTGTTTTTCTAATTAGAAAGAGGAACATGTTGGTTGGCTTCTACGTAGCAAATTGACTATTGACGACCAATTTGTGGTAATTTGGTTGAAAACTATTCAATTAGGAATAAGCATCATGTAAATCTTGACAGAGGGCCCTATAGCCAGACAGGACAAGTACTTATGCAGGATCGACCTAAAGGCCCAAACAAATTAGCAGTTAATTAAATTACCACAGACCAATTGAGAAACATGTATATGGGGCCTCAGGGTCCCCTGAGGGTCTGAGGCCCCGGGGTAATTATTCCCTTTGGACAGGTTTTATCCATCCTGATGATCTAAAATAAAAAATAGTAAACTGAGGCCATTGTGCTAATAAAACGACTCACAAGGTTAGAGTTAACAGCACAATTAAAACCATTAATACATTAAAAATGTATTTCCAGTAACAGTGTGTCTTGTGAGTGTCCTAAGGTGTTAAAGGTAGTAATGATTTTTCGTGCCAAATATAAAGTAATCACAGATCATCTTCACCACAGACAAGAAGATTACTAAAAAGTCTTTGTTTGTGATACAGCCTGGGGCAAATGTTAAACTTTAACTTCACTGGCTGGAGGAAAAACTTCCTCTTGATACTTCCACAGCTCTTTTATGCTCAGTTCTTTGGCTCTTCTTGGGTGGTTTAATTTTTCTGTGAGTTTTTCTGTGATAATGTAACTTCAAGTGAAGCACAATGCAACAACACAGCATTCATTCACATCATTCTCAAGTATGGAGCAGCCCAGGTTTCAACCAGACATATTTCAAAATGGTATATCTTTACCCCATGTCTTCCACACAAACACGTAGTGAGGTTTCTTGTTCTGGCTCCTGGTGAACGGTGTGCCGTCAGGAAAAACTCCAGTCGACTGAGTGTCTTGATCTGGATACACAGCCTGACCCTCCTGATACTGTTGTCCTGAGAAAGAAGACCAACATAGATATATATAACATGATAATATAACTAGTAACACTGTATATTAAGATGAGGCATCAGAGGTGAAATTGCTTGAGTGAAGATAATTTTATAGACACATCTGTGATAAAATGATCAATTATCCATTCATAGCTGCTTGTTATTGCCTGGGGTTTTGTGCATTTATGAAAAGTCAGATGTGATGCCTCCTCCTTCACAGAGTCAGTGCTATTAACAGAAAAGTTAACTCACCATCGATGGTGCAGTTACGTGCCCAGACCACCTGCCCATCAGCGAGCACTGTCTGGTTTGGTGGGAAATTGAGATTAATATTGAAGGTTGCTCTCGCTCCAGTCAGTGTTGGTGCATCATTCTTAAGATCAAAGGTTACTTCACCACCTGAAAATAACATCACAGACAATTTTACATATTTATTACATAGATTGGAAAAGAAAATGAGTTACACATCTTGCACAGAAGAAAAGAAAGAGCCTCACCAGACCAACAGTTTCTGAATCTTGCATCTCCATCTTTCCACACAGGATACATCCGTGAGTTCCATGAGCGGTAACGAGTGAACTGACTTCTATTTTCTGGAAGAAAGATTACAAACTCTTCAGGAAAAGAAACGACATCCTGCAGCTCATATTGTTCTTCTGAGTATCTTCAACAACCAAAAAGAGAGTTAACAGTGAAGCAACAAAACATGGTGACTTTTTAGAAGCTGTCTTTAAAAATCCTGTTTAAAAGTGTTTAATTGAGCTATTTCAACATAATGATAGAGATGTTTATGTAAATGAGAGCAGGCCCAGTGTTTTTGGTGTTGAGGAGCTTGAGGTGTGTCGGGGTTCTTGGCGGTGGCAGTCACACGATCTGCAATCCCCCTCAATCCCTTTCATGTGACTATCAGCTGAGCAGCAGCATCAGTAATCCCAGCTAGAGGAATGAGGGATCCCAGACGCTGTGTGAGTGTGTGAAACTGACTGGGGGATCATTTTAAAATGCTTTTGCTTAAAATACCCTCACATAATAAGAACATAATGAATAATAGTAGAGTTAACACACCTTGCACAATATTTGTGCTTTAGCCTCATGAATGCAAATTGGCATAGAAAATGCTGTAATGACGTGAAATTGGTGTGTAAAAGTTTACACATCTTCCCTCTCCTTAACAGAATGTGAAGTGTGTTACCATGACACAGGCGTAAAATGATAGATTAACCAATTTTCTGTTCAATTTGTAGTTCAAACAAAGAATCACTACTTCACAGATTCAGAAAGACACTTGCGGTTAATGGGAGGCAGGAATGTGTTGATTGGCTTTAGTCACAGTAATCACAAATTAATCACTTTCACAAAGCTCTCAACTCAAATTGCTGGATTTAGCAACACACAACAATATAAACATCCATCTTAACTAATAGTTTAGACTCATATCCAGACTTTTTCTTAAACAAATGAGAAATCTTTTTGCAGTGTATCTTAGTTTAAGGCGTCATTATCTTAAAATGGGACGCGTGAGGAAAGAAACTCCTTGAAAATCCTTGAAAGTAAGCAAAATACTATTAAATAATAATAATAAATGACTTTTTTCAGTGCAAAAGAACTGAGGACATTAACCTACCATTGTCTTATTAGAGAGAATTCACCTGTAGTTAGTAAACTTTCACAAAGGGAAAAAAAAAACATGAAACCACATCTCTGGCTAAATTTTAATATCTATAATTTCAGGTGTACTCACTTCCCGCAGTGGCAGATATAAAAGCCAAAACCACCAGCAGCAGCAGTGTCAGAGTCCTCATCCTGTAAGTGGTTGTCGTCCTTCTCTGTTCTCTGATCCCTGATCCTCACCCGGCAGTCCTGAACCCCAACACAACTCCCAGAGAGACTTAAGAAATGTCTCCTCACTCTCTATAAGAGGGCCTCGGACCTGAATTACCATAAATTTTCCTCTCACCTCTGACATCATGTAAACCGGCACCGCCCCCTTTGGTGAAGAACAGATGTGAGTACTGTTTTGTTAACTTTTGTTGTGTATTGTTGTTATCACTCATAGCTGCTCCTTTTTTATCAAATCCCCCCCCCCCCAAAAAAAACAAAACAAAAGTGTTTTTACTGGATGTGTACTGTATGTGAGCGACATCAAAGACAGATTTCCATTGCTTTGTGATGGACAAAAAAGTTTTTTGATGCTACAAAAACAAACACAATACAAATGCAATATTTCCAATGCAGAACTCTTTTAAACCCTTTTACAGTAACTTAAGCAGAAAAAAAGGTTCCTAACTGATGGCGAAAGTTAATATAAATAATTCAAATGAAGATAAAGTAGCAGACACTCACAGCATAATATTCTCTTTATTGGGAAATCAATGTGTGTTTTCTGCACAGTGTAAATGTTGTGCCTGCTTTAGGATGGCGAGTGGTGAGATCCGTGAGCAAAGTCATGCCTGTTTCTGACGTATGACCTTACAGCTATGTGTGCATGGGCGTCACAAGATGAGTGTGTGGACGGCAAATCAATAGCATCCTTTTATTTGCTCAGCCATTCCTCCGTATCCTGCTGTCCACCTCAGGCTTCAGCAGCTCTAAGAATCTGTGCTGACAGCAGCACACAGACTCAGTTGATGAGACCGATCCTCCTTCATAGTCCAAAAGTTTAATTCAGAGGAGAACCAGGATGCATTTAGAGGACCGAGATGATTGATTCTGGAAGTAACTAAAAAACATTTCCACTCAGAAGGTGTCACATCATTAAATATAAATCAGTTTCCACATTTATTTTCCTCTTGTGTGTTTATACTCAGTCTATCTAGTCGAATGTGATCCAAGAAAAAAATCATCCCAAATGTAGCATTTTCTGGTAACACAAGGCAAATAAGATCAATAAAACCTGAAACAAGATATCGGTGATAGATCGCAATTAATTATTCATGTTATTCTGAACACTATGCTCTACAAAGCTGGAAAACAGAAAAGCAACATTTTCATTTGTAATATAAAAACCAGAAGGCAACACACCCCTCAATACACATACAATAAACGAGAGCGATGTTAGACTCATAGTATTGGTCTAAAATGTTACACATGTATGAAAGAAGTTGCTTCAAAAGAAGCTGGACTGAGTGTCGTTGGTTAGGAAGTTCACTCTAATGCACTATTCACCAGTTAATACATTATAAATAAAAAAAAGTGCACTATAGAGATGATTCTGAAGAAAGAATTTTTTTTTCTTAAAGGGCAAAATATAAAGTTAGTGGATGGGTTCATGATAGTTTTTATTTTTCTCTTTTATTTTTACGTTTCATTTTTTGTTTTGTTCTTACATGCAGCTACATCTGTACTGTATGTTACTATGGTAACACATTATTATTACATGCCTCTTAATGTTATTCTAATTTCCTGGAAATATTCTATGTAATCTGGAGGTTCAGTATATATCGGTCAACTTTCAGGTCATTTAGCAAAACGTTTTCGTGCAATTTGGTACAAAAAAAAAGGAAATAAGGAAAATTGGGGGAAAGTTGGTTCAGTCTGTTTATATTTGGATTCATATGTAGTTCTTAATTTTCTAAAATTCTTCCAGAAATTCTTCCTTTCTTTGAAAGTTTATGTCATTTGGTAGGAAAGGAGAAATCTGCTCATTATAGAGTTTTTAAGATACAATTTAATATGCTAATATGTAGTGTGACATAAACTACACAATGAAAAGTATTTTCTGTCAGTTAAAGAATTGTCAGTAGTCAATTACTAAGGATTTTTGCAAATAAACAACACAAATATGATAAAAAACCAACTTCACACTTTTTTTTCTGTTTTTTCATATAATCGATATCATCGAGGACTGTAAAATAAAGCATCACCATTACATTTTGGCAAACTGTGAGCTAAAAGTAATTAAAACAAAATAAATAATAACTTCATATACATATAAATTTATATAGATTATTGAGTAATTATATTGTACTAGAAAATAAAAAAATATGTTCACTCTGAATGTAGATTCATCAGGATTTCTGTTAGTGGATCAGAGTGTTGGTGGTTTTCCCAGAGATGATGTCTCATGCCTATGAGACTGCTCAGGCTGCACTACATGTGACCCCTCATGTGCTCACAGCGGAGTTCAGGAGGAAATAAATCCTTCCCACAGAGCACCTGACTTCACATACCACAAATAGTCAACCATTAGCTTCTTTAGTCTCCACTGTATATAGTATTTTAACAACATTGTTCCTGCCTGAGAATTTCTGGCGTTAATGAATTTATAGAGTTGTATTTCAGAAAGGAGATGTGATGGAAAACATGGGAAATTCACAACTGTTTCCTTTCCAGGAATAATTACAGATGGATTTAACAATATGTTGCACAGATTCACAGTTCAGGAATCTGGTAGTTTTGTTCACAGCAAGTCTAAATTATTGATTATATTAATAAAGCAAACATAAATCTAGTTTTTAGCTTGTAGAATTGCCTAAAAATATTATAGTTCCTGACTTTAGTTCCTCTGGTTTCATCATTCCTGGAACTTTTTGCTCAAAAAGCACAATGTGTGAAAAGTAATGGGAATTCATAGAAAGGAGAAGCTTAGATATAAACTCACACAAACATTGAGCCCTTCCCCCACCTGCAGTCGCACACACACACACACACACACACACACACACACACACACACACACACACACACACACCAGCTTTCCCTTTTCACGCACTAACTCACAGAAAAGCACTGTTGTGTTTTAAAATTGACAAAAAGCCAGATCAATAAGGACATCTGGTTTGTGAAAGCTCAATACGTGATCAGACCAGACAGTCACATCAGTTCATGAAAAAAGCATAAAAGTCATTCAGTGCATTTACAGACTACAAAACCAAGGCTGAATCGAACTTTCCTCATTTTTTGGCAGTGACCCTAATTGCTTCTGTTTATTGGTCATTAGATTTCCTGATTAACACAGACACCAACCGTTTTGCTTAATGGGAAACCTAAAGAGAAAGGAAAACTAGAAATCAGGCACTTTTTGATGTGGACTAATATCCAAGAGATATAGGGAAAGTTTCCAGCCCCCTACAACCCTAAACAAGATAAAATATATAAATGTATATATATATATATATATACATAATGCTCATAGAAACCAGTACACACTGACAATATAGCTATGTATGGGATAAAAACTATAGCCAATAGCCTTTAACTCACATACTGTATATATAATAATATCTATGAAATAACTTCTTTGTGAAGGCCTGAGACGTCACTTCACATATAAATCTGTTGGGTGGAGACGTGTCAGGCCTCTGGGCTTTGATCATGTGCAGCGTTGGTATGAATGTTTCCATGTCTAGAAAGACCAACAGAGGCAGTTTCTTCATACAGTAACAGAAATGCCTCATCCTGGTTTATATTTCAGATTCATTTTCATTGAATCTGAAATATAAACCAGCTCTGTAGTAGTATATTTGTATCGTGGGAAAAGCATAGATGTTTTTAATAACATCAACGATGTTTCCATTGTACTTCAGTATGTTTGACGGTGAGCCCGCATGCACACAACCAGCACCCTGAAACTGAAGTGGCTAAACTGAATTCAGCCATTATTCATTTATTTGCACTTGTGCTTTTCTTACTGAAACATGTCAAAATGTCATATTGGACCATAAATGACATTTAAAGCCTCTTCACAGCCCGACCACACAGTTGTTTTCACTTATTCGGGTAGATTAGACTGACTGACAGGTTAAAGTTGGGTGGAGTTATGCTGAAAGTTTGCTGATGCCACCAAACTCCATATATGTAGAAGAGAAACCCTGACCCTAATAGATTTATAGGAATCATAAAGGTGTAACTGCTCCCACAGGATAATCAGTGAGATGTCATCAGTCAGTGCACACAAATGCAGTCCTGATGAGAGGTTGCAGAGATGTGATCCTCCTCCTGTTTGTGTTTTCACTGTTTTTTTAAAGTCAGATGTTCTGAAAATAATGACATGGGTCGCTTATCAGACCCGACAGAACTGCAGGAACATTAAAACTGTGTTCTGGTGGCTTATTAGTTAAGATGTGTACAGTATGACAGCAATGACCTCCGTTTGTTTGGAGGGCAGAGTATTAATAGAGGACCAGCAGCTCCCAGGGCCCCCTGACTGGATAATCTTGCCTCTGGGGGGGGGGAGAGGCTGTATCAAATACAGGTGTAACCGGTAACATAATTAATTGCTGCATTGCAGTAATTGCTGGACGGGAGCCATAATTAATGTCATTAGTTCCACTTGTGCTTTTCCTTCTTTCACAAGTCAGAATGTCTGCTGTGAAAATGGTCTATGATTCATTTAGGAACAATAATGAAACAAGAGTTAATGAGATTTTTTTGGCTTGACAGAAAGTTATGACAGAAACAGGCTGGGAACCGCAGCTCTGTAGTAGTATATTTGTATATATTTTAATTAATCTCTCTCTCATCGTCGTCTTCTCTCTCTCTCTCTCTCTCTCTCTCTCTCTCTCTCTCTCTCTCTCTCACCTTTTTAAAAAAAATGTAAATATTCAATATATATTCTTATTGGAACTAGAGCTTGAAGAAGCCAAATTTCACTGCCCTCAATGTTGCCTTTCTTGCAATCTCTTGAATACTGAATCTATAGACCAGTGACAGATTACACAACTACACTTGCTGCCATTAGAGGGAGCAGTTGTCCATCTCTCCTGCAGGACGTTGTGTGTGAAATGATGGAGGAACACTCCTCTGCATTAATTTGACATTTATCAACATGATACCAGACTAGATTATTTGTGTATGAAAAACTTGAAAATGAAACAAAATGGCCATTCTTTACATCATGTTTTATTTGTATTTGTATTGTAAAGCTCTTGTTCAGCTTTTAAAAAACAACTTGATATGCTATGTAGATGTCCAGTGATTGTGTGACCACACTGATGTATGAAGCTGAATAAACCATTTTTTATACTATGTTACTTATTTTTTGTGTTGTATTTTGTGTCAACTTGATTTTTTTTGTATATAGCGCTGTACAGTTTTAAATCTTTATTGTCAGTTGTTACTAAAATGAAGAGAACAATACTTCCTTTCAGAGGCCATATTGAACATTTTATCTTGTATTTGAAAATATTGGTAAAGAAGAAGACTTGTATTTTGTTTAGAGCTGCAATGATTAATCAATTAATCATTTAGTTGCTCGACAGAAAATTATTTGCCAATTATTTTGATAATCATATAATTGTTTTAGTGAATTTTTAAGCAGAAAATGCCAAAACTGTTCCAGCTGGTTCCAGCTTCTCAAATAAGAATTTGATGTGTTTGTTTGTCTGCTGTGGTAGTAAACTTAATGTCTTTTTTCACAATTTTCTGACATTCTATAGACAAAACAACTAAGCAATTAATCAAAAAAAAAATCACCAGATTAATTGTTAGTTGCAGCTCTACAGTGTGTAGAATTTAGTAGCACCTAGCGGAACAGACTTGGCAGAAATGGAATATAATATTCATAAGTATTAATCGCATGAAAATAAGAATTGTTGTGTTTTCGTTACCTTAGAATGAGCCCTTTATATCTACATAGGAGTGGGTCCTCTTCTACAGAGCCCGCCATGTTGCACCGCCATGTTTGCCCAGAACGGGCAAACCCTCTAGAGCGGCCGTGCAGTATGCAGTTGGTTGCAAACTGCAACCTCACCGCTAGATGGCACTAAAGCCTACATGCTGCTTCTTAAAAATCTATTCATGAAATGAATTCCTATTTTTCTGCACATTATATTATATGTACTTTTAAAAATGTTTGTAGTACAGTACAGTTTGTGCTTGTTCTTGTAGTTTATTAAATTGAAACAAAACTCTTGATTTTTGTTGGGTTTTTTTGTTTTGTTTTTTTATTGAAACTTTACTTTCTTTATTTAATTTTATTTATCATAACACATTCCATTCCATCACTCTAATGTCTTAGTATAAAGTCTTGTAACAGGAAATACAAAATAGACAAACAGTAAAAACAGTAAAGTAAAAAAACAAAACAAAACAAAAGTACAGTAATATACATATACATATATATATATATGTGTGTGTGTGTGTGTGTGTGTGTGTGTGTGTGTGTGTGTGTGTGTGTGTGTGTGTGCACTTTTGTTTATATATAATATATACGTATGTATGCATGTAAATATATATATTTACAATTGTAATTTGTAATGTAATTGCATTTTAAAACATTTTACTCTTTTTTTGTTTTGAGGAGATTTTAGAATGTTCAAGCAATATGTGAAGTCATGAAGGAACAGAGAAAATTATCTTAATTTTTTTGAAAAACGACATTTGTGGATAAAAGATTGCTCGGTACCGCTTTCGTCTCGACGCTGGTAACGTAAAACGTCATCGTCGTCGTCACACCACGTGACCTGTGAGGCTCGTTTATTGAAGTTTGTTTCTCATCCCGAGACACCGCAGATCGATCATCCCGACCTGCACCCACAAATTTACCGTTAAAACTAGCAATTTAAACTCAACTGACAGCATATTAAAAAAGGAATATTTCACTTACACTCTAACGCCAGTCTCCTACAAAACTGTTTTACCGATAAGGACTAGAAGCGATTACAAAAAAAAATACCGCCCGCCTGCAGTAGTCGGGAGTGTTTGAACACAGAAACGAACGCTCCCGGTGTAACGCGGGAAACGCTGCTGTGTTGTGTTTCCCACAGCGGAGCCTCCGCCACGCTAACCCTAGTATTTATCGATATAACCGGTATCTGGGTCAACAAATGATCTTAAGCTGTTTTCTGTCTCTGAGCCGAGAAAGTTTAGCCTCGACACGGTCGCTCCCTTCAGGCTGTGGAGTCTTTCCGGGACCGTTTGAACTAAAACCGGGAGGAGCAGCTCAGTACATGTCGGTTAACGTTCGTCTCCCGAGCCACCGAGACAGTTGTTAGCATCGACACAAAGACCGGAGCCCAGCCAGCCAGTTAAATAAGCGACAAAGCGGCCGTAGTTTTGTACAAATGGATACGTTTCAGAAGGTGGAGAAGATCGGAGAAGGGACGTACGGAGTGGTGTACAAAGCCAAGAACAAAGTCACCGGAGAAACTGTCGCTCTCAAGAAAATCAGACTGGACACGTAAGTTAACATAGGAGTGTTGTTAACGTCAATGAAGCTAACAGTTACCGCTTTTATATTTAATTAATGCAGCTGTTAAACCAACAAATGGCTCCATCAGGATGTTTTACCGGCAGACCACACTGAACACTTCAGAAACGACTCACCTGGGTGGAAAATGAAACTTTCATCCATTTTGACATTGCTCACATCTTTTTTCTAGACGTACAAACCATTATATTCGAGATTTAGATTTTATTGTATTCTTTGAAGTTATTACAACACCAAATTATGATTCGTATATAAGAAATGAACTTACAAACCATATGTTATCAGTGTTTCCTAATCTGGAGGTGGAAAAATGCCACTTTAATCCATATTTAAACGTGCACCTGGTTGTTGATGAAGTGCATTTTTCTGTAAAATGTACACAAAAAAGGAAATGCTTTTTAGAATATCTCTGCTGCCATACAGTATCAAGAAACACACATCTTTGGGCTTCAACAGGTGGCATCAGTGACTCACTTTAGCCAGTATTTTCTAATAATAATAATAAAACATGTTATTTATAGAGCACTATTCGGGGTACTCAAATATGCTTTACATGAGTTTGAACGATCATTAAAAAAAAACAACACACTAAAAGCACAATGTAACACCTGACTGACCTTTCTGGCCTTTGTTTCAGACCACAGATTAGTTTGTTAGCTAATGCAGTGCCAAGATAAGAGAGGCTGCTCATGTGTGCCACAGTCCCTCTTTACAGCTGTGGCTAGATTATTATAATGGAGGTCAAGTGGTTGTGTGACAGTTTGGCTGTCAAACTGTTCAGATACTTAAAAGATACAGTGTAGTGAAAACGTAAGAAATGTTTTCACTCGTTAAAAACATAGTTAATAATGTAAATGTTGTAAAATAATTAACAGAATGAAATTATTGTTATAACAAAGTCAATTTTCCATGTTTTTCATCCAGGGAAACAGAGGGTGTACCGAGCACCGCCATCCGAGAGATTTCACTTCTCAAAGAACTCAGTCACCCAAATATTGTCAAGTAAGTTGCCGGTCTTATAACTTTATCGAAATCCTGCCTGCAAGAGTCACATGTTATTTTCCTCTGTCAGTTTCTAAGCCAGTCTCACCTGCTGACATGTTTCAGATTGCGGGACGTCATCCACACGGAGAACAAACTCTACCTTGTTTTTGAGTTCCTTCATCAGGATCTGAAGAAGTTCATGGACTCTTCGCCAGTTACTGGTATCCCACTGCCTCTGGTTAAGGTAAACTTCAGACCAGATCAGTGTTGGCTTCTCTTAGCTGATATATTCATTAATATATTTGTTAATGTGTGTGTGTGTTTCTTGTGTTTGTAGAGTTATCTTTTCCAGCTGCTGCAAGGCTTGGCCTTCTGCCACTCTCACAGGGTTCTTCATCGAGACCTGAAGCCCCAGAACCTCCTCATCAACGCCCAGGGTGAGATCAAGCTGGCTGACTTTGGCCTGGCAAGAGCCTTCGGGGTGCCTGTCCGCACATACACGCATGAGGTAAGGTGTACAGCCGCCCGATTCATCCACGTCAACAAGCCTTTTAAGTAAGTTAGGGTTATATAACTTAGTACATATTCATTACTGTGC
Source organism: Thunnus maccoyii (assembly GCF_910596095.1). Classification (NCBI taxonomy): domain Eukaryota; kingdom Metazoa; phylum Chordata; class Actinopteri; order Scombriformes; family Scombridae; genus Thunnus; species Thunnus maccoyii. Next base: position 14,861,508 of record NC_056535.1, on the reverse strand, counting down.
CCAGTTAGGAAATGAACCTTTATGTTCCTGTAAGAATCACAATTTTCAAAAACTAGATGCACTCAGTGAGCAGTAATGAATCTCTTAACATTGCAGCACATTTTTAGATATTCTGCTTGTTTTTTTGAGAAATTGTGTTTTCTTATTAAAAGTTTCCTTGTTGATATTTTCCAGGTGGTAACACTTTGGTACAGAGCACCGGAAATTCTCCTCGGCTGCAAATATTACTCCACAGCTGTCGACATCTGGAGTCTGGGGTGTATCTTTGCTGAAATGGTATTGCACTCAGTTTCATCATTTTACAAAACGACTCCATAGTCAGTAAATTAAACACACACATGATGATGGAAACAACTGTTTTACGTCACTGTCTACTGTTGCTCAGATCACCAGGAGGGCCTTATTCCCCGGCGACTCGGAGATAGATCAGTTATTCCGAATCTTCCGCACCCTGGGCACACCCGACGAGACCGTCTGGCCAGGAGTCACGTCCATGCCCGACTACAAACCGTCTTTTCCCAAGTGGGCCCGGCAAGATTTATCCAAAGTGGTGCCTCTTCTCGATGAGGATGGAAGAGAACTGCTCGGAGTGAGAACATTTATCATTCTTACCTTTTTATACTTTCATTCATTCATTCATTCATTATTAAAAATATTTAAATATAAGTTGGTAAAAAGTTGGGCTGAAGAACAAGTGATTAGCTTTGTTGTGGATCCAATAATTTTTCATAGATTTCATAGCATTGCAAGTTTAGACATTTTTGAACATTCTCATGAACCTCTGCACTTACTTGAATGAAACAAATTTGGTATATATGTCTATATATATGTTTGTTTTGATGAAAATCTGTATCCAGATGCACATGATTTTAAATGATTTTAATGTTTATGTTTTGAAATGTCCCACCAAAGATAGAACGCATATGAAATGTATAGATATATTGACCACTTTGTTGTTTTTCTCTTGCAGGAAATGCTGAATTACGACCCAAACAAAAGGTTATCTGCCAAAAATGCCCTTGTACATCGATTCTTCCGTGATGTCACCATGCCAGTTCCTCATCTGAGACTCTGAGTTATGCAACATATCTGGCTATTTTAACGTCTAAGCAATAAGGACCTCACTTCAGGTCAATGACTGAAACGGACAAACAAAGTGGACACTACAGGATATGTCGGATCCTTTAACTGATATTTGATAATACTTAAAACCAACTTCTAGAAGATAGATGTCCCAAGAGTTTTGCTGTTTATTTCAGCCATGAATGTTGTAATAGATATGATTGATAATAGATATAACTGTAATTCCTCAATATCATTATTTTGTATATTTATGTGCAACTGCCATATTTGATGTAAATGTTATTTGTGATCGGGGCAGACCTCTGACTGGAGTGCAGGTTAAATAGACACATTCTGTGCCATTCGATTTCCGAATTTAAACGGTATTTTGGCTTCAGGATGTCCAAATTTAAATAGTCAAGTTGTTAGAAATGAATGATTTCATAAGTTTGTGGGGTAGTGCAAATAACAAAAGTCATGCTTTGGAAGACAAGCAGCAGCTGAATGAAAGTTGAGTGACGGCTGTCGGCACGAGTTGTCACACAACAAACAGCGAGCTGATGTAAAACATTCGGTGCTAAAAGAACAAGATTACAACAATGTTCTTATAGGTTGATTTTCTGTCATTTAAATTCAAATTTGGGTCCAAATTTTCTTGAAGGGGTTTTAAAACTGCACCTTTAGCTGCGTAACACACCAAAATGTCTATTAGTCATTCAGGTTTCCTGTCAGGATCACTCGCCAAACTCTTTTATTACTCAGCTTTGTACATAGAGTTGTGATATAAAAATGTTCGCTGTTTGGATCTAATTTTTACAGTTTATGTGCTGTTCCATCTTTCTTACTCTAGATTTTATCCACGCTTAATGAACCGTTTTTATGGATATTGTTTATACAGTTTGAAAAAATAAACTTGTTTATAGAACTGTTACTGTTTTGTTTACGTACCCTAAAGTAAACGTACTCCGCTGTTAAGATCATTACGATAATGATCATAAGTGTCGACTACAGCCGGTTCATTTGACGGGTCAGCGGAGGCACAGTTTGAATGTTAGTGAATTATGTTTGGAGACAGACATCTGTGCCAAATACCTTATGAAACAAAGCAAATACCAGAGTCGTTTGCTGTCTTGAATTGTTTAATCAAATTACTGATACACCTCATTAATCTCTGGACCGACATACACAGGTCCACGTTTGATGGTTAGTTTTTAAAGTAAAGGTGTGTTTTGGCCTGTTAGGTCCAGAGAATGAAAAGAACCCTTTGTGTTTATATGTCATGAAATGGCAGAGACGATAATGATGAATTAACTGTTTAATATGTCTCATTTTAACTTAAAATAATAATAATATTAATAAATATAGGAACTACAAAAGTTTATCAAGTTCTCAAGACAAAATGTTAGACCTGTGGTGTGAGGAACAATCACACACATTCATTTGAAATTCCTCCAACCCCCCCCCCCCCCCCCCCCCCCCCCCCCCCCAAGTAAATTTTTGAGATTTCTATGTAATATCTGATTTATACTTAATGTTTACCATGTACAAATTCACCAATTTGAGGTATTCAACACATTTATTTCAGCACAGAACACAAAAACTAACCTGGCTCAATCAATTGTTATCAAATGAAAGGCAATCCATCATTTTATTTTGATTAGTCAGACAATAAAGAAGTTCACCTTAAAGCAACAAAGAGTGAAATCAGGAAAAGAGGTAAAGCTATGAGTTCCTTTCTCTCTGTCACGGTGTCTTTTTTCATACTTCCACCAGGTGACACCAAGTGAGATGTTCAAATGCTACTCAGTGGCTTTAATGGTCCTGGTTGTGTCCCTCTATACAGTTCATAGAAAAAGACAGACTCTGTTAGGTGAAAACGTTTTTTATTCATAGTGAACAAAGGCAGAAGTCTGAGTAAATGATAGGAAATGTGCATAATACAAGCAGAAAATACAAATGTCATTTCTTAAATTAAACACTAGCATTATATGAAAGACATCATTGAAATAGTGGTGCTTTTTGTTCATTTTGGTGATTTTATACAGTAAAAAAACACAACATCTAAACTTAACAGCATTACATACTGTATGTGCTTGACTTTAACCACTGGAGTGCTGGATAAGACAGACAGAGAGAAGGTAACAGTACTAGCCTGCTAGCTGATCATTGAAGAGATCCTATTTATATTAACTGCTGCTCTAAGCTCACACACTGCTGTCGTTACATCAGAAGAGACGACACAGGAGCTTTCTGATAGTGAGAGAAATCTGAAGAACAACTGGAGAAAACATAGTCATGCCATCCTCAAACTAAGCATTGCCTCTAAATTTTTTAAACAATATAATAAATGTTAGATATGTGGATTAACTCAGTGGCATTAAAGCCTATGTTTAGATTAAATTATAATGGATGCTACTCATATTGTTACCTCTGTCTTTAAGTTCCCACACAGTAATATGTTTATAGCAAATAAAAGCTCTTAACTCCAGTTGAACTAACATTTTCAGCCTTAAAGCTGCCATGGAAGTCCTTTATAAGCTCTAATGATCAACTATGCAAATAATAATCAGACCTAACAGCTGCTCTCGTTCTCACAGCTGATCAGTTAAAGTAAAACTCAGCCGATTTGATTTTAAAACAAATATTTATAGTCCTATTGCACAGTAGACATTCTGACTTATCATAGCAGGAATAGCACAAGTATTATTAATAAAATTAATGATGGCTCTGCTCCTTTTAGGTTTCAGTAAGTTGATTAATGAGCCAGCGTGCACAAAAGCAGGGCCCTGGTCGTGGATTACATGAGTGGAGTGAAGCCAAGTTATTAGTTATATGTGTGTACGAGAAGTTAAATGATGTGAAAAGGGTCTTTAGTCAGATGTGCCAACAGTAAATCAAGCATTCATGAAAAAAACAACACTAGATTAAAGGTCACAAGTACTTATATCATCCAAAACCATCTCTAGTGAAGTTAAGGTGAGTATGTATCATCTTCGTTATTTTCCTGTATTTGCAGCGTGAAAAAAAAAAGAAATTTAAGAGGAGAGTGGCAGAAGAGCTCACAAGTAAGTACAGTAAATCTATTCGAGTCCACTTGCCAGTAGACACAGACATGTTTGTGAAGATGATGAAGGTGCAGTGCAATCTGATAAGCAATACGGTTGTGGCAGCCATTACACAACTTTTCCTTGGATGAAGAAATCATATCATTAATCAACTAAGTATTTTGGAAAAATATTTCCTGCGTTCACATCTGTGAGTGTGTGAAAGTGTACAGATACCTTTTCTACAAGACAGCACTTTTGGATCTGTTTATGCTTTTAGAGATTCAGAATTAAAGGACCATTCCGGTGATTTTTCATGTTTAGCCCATTGTATAATATTTAATATCACTGCTGGCTATTTTCCAAACCATGCAATAGTGTTTCCAATTTCTGAATGTGTCTTTCCTTCCTTTCAAGTAGCCATTGCTTCCCATTTATGTCCATATGGTGTGAAAATCCAAAGGCAAACTCTGTAATTTGGTAATTGTTGTGAGGTAATGCAGCACAGACCTTTCAAATCAGTCTAGATTTTAGCTACTTTACCATGTAACAATATAAATCGATGTTTTCCGTGATGGAAAATACACAACTTAAGCAATTTTCAAGAGCATGCTAGTAGATTTTTATATCATACGGAAATGAATGGAGACCAGCAGCTGACTAAAAAGTAACAAAAGTCACATTAAAAAAGTGAATATTTAAACATGATCAGCAGTGATATAAAATATACATGATTTGTATTTAAAGAGTTACAACTGGCCAAACGCTGATATGGTTCTTAAAGGGTTATCGGGTGTGTTTGTGGAAGTTTTGGGAGGCTGTTGGTGTGTTTTATTCAGCTCAAACCTCTAGTTTCTTTTTCATGACAAGCTTGTACAGAATCTGGTAGCCGTCATCCCAAGCGTAGAGCAGCTGCTCCTGTGGGTTGTACTTCAGACTGGAGTGAGCTCCGTAACGTTTTGGAAAGTAAACCAGTGGTGCATCTTCATTGGTCACCATGTCGTTGACGTCGAACACACACTGGACACGTGAACGACCGGGGTGCTTGGTGTTGTACACCACATACAGCGTGCCGCAGATGACGAACGCCGCCTCTGCGTTCTCTCTCGGACAGTTTGTGTCCCACATCTGCTCAATGTCCAGTGAGTTGGCGTCCATTTTAGCCAGAGAGATGTGCCTCTCGTTCTGCCGTGTGGCATAAATGGCCCACAGGCCTTCCTCGTCCACGGCCAAGTCCATTGCTGTCTCAGGGGTCAGTCCGTACACCGGGACATGGTCCTGGACTGGGAACACTGCGCTGTCTGCCACAGAGTTGTTCTTCATGTCATATTTGACCACCGTCACCCCTTCAACCTGATTAATATAATACGCGTGATTGTTGTAGACAACATGCCCTGTTCCTTTCCAGGCGGACGGCAGCTTCAGCTGCTTTGACAGAGACATGCCCAACGAGCGGCTGAACTCTTGCACAGAGGCAAACTCATAGACCATGTCTTCATCTGTCCCATTAAAAATGTAGACCTTCCCAGAGGCCCTGCTGGTGTCTTTGGTCCACATGCCCTTTGGCCCACCAACTCGCTTCAAGATCTTCATGGCTTTTATGCTGGAGATCATGTCTCTGCAGTCTGAAAATAAGAGTGACAGGTGTTGCATGATACCATTTAAATATATCAGATGTGGTACAAGTCAAGTCTAAAGTCAGTGTCAGTGATCAGTGATCAGTGTCAAGTCCCTTAGGTCCAAATTAAGTCCTCATTTATGTAACTTCGGACTGAATCGACCAAAGTCTGAAATCTAAAGCTTTGAGACATGTTTACTGACAGATTGTATGATGTGTTTCTCTTGTCTGTGCCCTATTTGTTCATGGTTTATAAAAATGGGTCACAAATCTGATGAAAAACCCACATGAAGTGTCTTAGTAGGGCATTTGGCCAACATCAGTTTTCATGCTCTGTGTAATAGTTTTTCTCCACATCTGTGTCTGATTAAATGTTTTGATGATGATGGAGGAGAGGGCTCTATAATAAAGACATCTGTCCAAAAGCTCACATACAGTAAGTGTTGAAAGCCCAAAGCATAACAGTCACATCATTTTCACACTCATCAAACCATTTAATGTGGAAGCAGCTTTATTCATTATGTTTCTCCACTTTATTCAGGTTTTCTTTGTATCATCTATCTCTAACTTCCAAATATTAATCCTAAAATATAAACTCTCCTGGATGTACAGTGCAGTTGTAGGTTAGATGTCCTCTGTATGAGCAAATCTCCATGATTCATGGACAAGTCTCAAGCAGCATGTTTTCTAATTTCTCTAAAACTAAGATTATGAGAGGACTCAGTTGGGAGAAGGGTGTCTGAAAACACACGTTTTCGAATTTTCATGTTATGATTGTTCTTGTTATTCTCAGAAATGAGTCGATTTGAATACAAATAAGACAAAAAAATGAAAGTCATTGACTCTCTGATGGAGAGACTTGTAGCACAAATGGAAATGTTATGTAGATTATTTGTGCATAGTTGATATTGTAATATTTATTACAATTTTGTTATCAACTATGTACAAATAATCTGTAATCTCAATAATGAGGAATTTGATAGTTTCAACATCACAAACTTGAAGATGAGTTGCTTGCTTTTCCCCATCTAAAATGATTATAAATGTTATACTTTGTGTTTTAGTTGTTGGTCATATTGAGTAAGAATTTTCAGGTTCATCCTTGTTGTTGTACATCAATACTCACAGTATATTCTGGTAAACAGGTTAGTCGTTAAGAGCACCGTATCTCACCTGAGAGTTTTGAATATTTGGCCTTTTGCTTCTCCTTCACCAGAGTCACCTGTTGCTCTATCAACTTGTCGTCCACGTCCACACATGGCTGAGCCCCGTTCTGGGTCTCCAAGTAGTCCAGTTCACGCTCAACCCGGTCCACCCGAGTCCCCACACTGTCCAGATTAATTCGCAGTATCTCTTTCTCTTTGTCCAGGTTCTCCAGCTGGGAAACCATCTGCTGCTTCAGCTCCCGCAGCTCTGAGGCGTAGCGAGTGGTCTGCTCATGCCACAGAGAGATACGGTCCTGTTTTTTAAAGAAGGTGACAAAGGTCAGTTATATCTCAATTTTTACACTTTGTTTTTAATCTAATAATGTGAACAATATGTGTTATACAGGGAATGTAAATGCATTTCCAGAAAGCACTGAATTCTATGAAAAGGCCATAATTTTATGTTATTTTCAGGTTCAGTGAATAGACTGGGACAGAAGGGCATAATAAGTAGGAAACTCATCTTTGAAACAACCAGGTTCAGCCCACACATGGCAAGAATCCACCCTGCTCAAATGTCCCTCAGAAAAACACTACAGCTCACACACAGTGGGTGCTGCTCTGTCACACACCCTGACCTCTGACCTCCCTGTGGAGACTTTCTCTACAGGTGATTAGTGAAGTCTGACACTATTTTCCAGAGCAACACAGAGGCTGAGGAATGTAGATAGTGTTTATTGTAATAATCTATGTAAAAAGGACTATAGACCTGGTATGAAAGAGAGTAGATCATGTGTTGTAATACAGCTTTTGATACAAACAAAACCGCAGTACTAAAATAGAATAACTGAATGGCAAGATCCACATGGCGCGCTATTACTGGTAATTTAGCGGTGGTCTGTTCCTTAAATTAAGTGACATCACAGAAACAAGTTTCCACACAGGCTGGAAATCCTCTGAGAGATCTGGAACATGGTGGAACTGTGACTGTGCTCGTCATGATTAATGTACTTTTGTGATACCAAGATAGAAAAGTATTTAACAAATAAGCTCTATAGCCTTATCAACTTTTTTTTAATAATGCAATTCTATGCTGCAGTTTTTGACATCATATGTGCATATCAAGACTGATGAAACTTTTAAACTGCATTTCTACTTCAGTAACACTCACTCATGACCCCTATACATTTATGAGAGCTCAGTTTTCCAGGATTTTATCCTGGATTTAGCCACATCTGTATTCCATTGCCTGTGTCCTGTCCCTGAAAGTTTCCTTTCAGAGGGACTCTGGAGCCCAGGGCTCGGCAGGGAGGTAAAGTGAGTCTTACCTCTATAGCAAGTAGCCTCCGCTCCAAGTAGTCAATCAGCGCTTGGTGCTGAGCGCTGGCAAAGCAGGCCAAAGTAACCAAGACAACAAGTCCTCTCATTTTGTGTCAGCTCAGTCTCTTCAGCTCCTGTAAAAGTTTGACTGGAGTTCAGTGAGAGTGTGTAGAGGAGCCAGCAGAGTCCCAGAGGTGGGCTGGAATGTTTCGTTGAGCTCTTTGGGAGGAGCCACAAACATCTGGTGAAGATGAAGGCATACAGTCTCAAAGAGACATGAGCCAGTCCTTCTCACTCTTGGTTTAGCCTTTACCTGGTTGACAGAGACAAACACAAACAAATAAGTAGTCTGATGTTTAAATGTATGTATGGCTTTAAGGGGCAGGAACTATTTTTAAAAAAATTTAAGACACAGGAAATAAATGTGGCACAGGACCACACGTTACGTAGGAGGAGGCGTAATGTGAGTGGGAGTCAGGAGTCAGTGAGGGACTGTAGTCCTGTAGAAAGGGGGAAACTATGGATAGTAAAATTTAATCAGATTAAACTTAAATTGACATAATCTCCCTCATAAAAAAAATCCAGAATTTTTTAATGTGCAAAGATTTTTCATTTCAAAGTTTAACCGCTGGACACAAGATGTCTCCTGCTTCACTGTAAAGTCCATTCTTGTGCTCTGGAGGTTTTGAGTTTCCACGTCACATTTGTGCAAGTTGCATACAGGACCAGGACCGGCTACAAACTACTTCTAGTATCAAACTCTGCACATACATAATTCTGCAAAATGAAAACAACAACAAACAAAACACAGCTCTGAGTGGAGAGGGAGTTTAAGTTATCATGAAAAGTTCACAGGGGCACGATATCAACCATTCTACCATCTGATGTTCTTGAATATTATACTGAAACTTATACTGATTACATGGATGGATTAGAATCACATCGAATCTATTACTCAATCTTAAAGGATTACAGTTATTAAGATGATGATGGTTAAAGCGGTTATGGTAATGATAATTGCTGTTGTTGTTGTAATATGTACATATATATTAATTATTACTGTTCTACTTCTGTTTATTATTTTACCTCCTGTTTTTACAGTTTTTCTCAGTTGCAGAGGTCGTCAAAACAATATGTGAAATTCTTCTTGTGCACAACATAGAGAGAGTATTTCTTATTCTTTGTTACCATTTGCAAATGTTTTAGCACATTTAGGCAAATGACTAAGTACAAATATCTACAATTTGAACAGTTATTGGTTGTATATGTCTTTGTGATCAAATAGATTATGTTTCTTCTCAGTTGAGTAGTTTTACTCTCAAACATATGTTAGAATTCTTTCATTGTGTAAGTCATCACATGAAGAATAGTCCATCTAATTGTCAAAATCTGCTGAGCCCATGTTTCATGAATTGCATTGATAGTGACAGTTTCTCACATCTTAGCTCAACCCATGACATATGCTGTCCAGTTGGCTTATTGCTGTAAGTCATGAGTATAGACTGTAAAAGACATTGATAGAGCTTGAGGGCAACAGAGTTAATACAACTTGTGAACGGGGGCGCCTGCTCAGATGAACACTGGACGGGGCAAGGGAGGGGTAAAGTGAAGCTGTGAAGTGTAAGATCAAATCAAATGTCTCTGCTTGCTTCAATAGATGCTGCTTGTGATGACATAGCAGCAGAAGTGTGCAGAGACCACCTTGGTTTTGCACAATGTCAAAGGGAGGGGTCATTTTGGTGGCGATGACTTATTCATTAACGCAATAAGTTAATTTAAAGGTTTTGGGTGAGTTATGGCCTTTTGCAGGTTAACTGTAGTGTTTGCTGCTTGTATTAGCTGTTTTGGGAAATGCATCTTCAGAGATCTTTAAAAATGTTTTGAGAAATGTGCAAGGCAACTGAGAAAAAAACTGTAAATATATTTTAATATTTTAACTGTTAATTTGATAAGCACTTTAAGTAGTCATGTAAACCTAAAACGTAATGGACAAAGTCGTAGAAAAAGGTAGTGTTTATGCTGGATTCATATGTTAAACATATTTTAGTCGTGTTATAGGTGTGTCTGCCATTTTTTCCAGCTGCTGCTCTGCACTGCGACAGCTGTAATACTAGGATAGATGTCTCTCAGACATCAGCAAAACCAAAACAGTGGTTGGTTGGATGAATGGTGAATTACTGGGGGGAAAGGAAATAGTGTTAAAACTGTCTCTGGTCTCCCCTGTAATTGCAACCACCTTGCTCTTCAAATATCAGAAAGCCAAGAAGAGTAATTACATCACTGCACACCTCTTTTTCAACAAGGTTTGGCTTACTGTGTTTTTCCAGTTAGCTCTAAAACTCGGCACAGACTAATTACTGTGTATGTGTACGTTTAAACCCACTCTGGGACAAACTGTGTTCATGCTATAATTAATATCGTAGTCTTGTCTTTTTAAGGTGTACATGTGTGTCTTCTCATTTTGGCTTTGAACAGCATGACATAATTTTCAGAGAATATCGTGGAGATGAAGTAAGCAGTTTTTAGATTCTATGAGACTGAGATGGTTTACAGATGCTTAACTATTGAAGTCATTGTTGTCATTCGTGCTCATATGTTATTATGTAAATGTAAATGGATGTGGTAAATGGATTTTGCAAATCAAAACTCTATTTTCATTCTATACAAACTACAATGGTATTGCTTTGCATTTTTCATATTTTCAGTATCTCAGCAGTATGTCTGCATTCACCCTATCATGACAGACACTATGGTGGAGTTTATCCTTTTAGTATCACTCATTGTGATGAAATCAAACCAGGAACCGCAAAGCATGGAAGAGTCTCTGTATTTTATGTGTTTTGTTCTGATCTCTGGTGTGTGGAAGAATAACTGATAAAAAAAAAAACTTTTACATTTTGATTTGACCAGCAAATTTCACTTCACCATGACAACAAAATTCAGCCTGGAGTCTGTGAAAAGGCTCATTTTACAGCTTCTCTGTGTTTCAAAAGTTACTGATACACATCACTTTACCATCATGAGATCTCACAAAGCCCAGAAAGATATGTGTGTGTGTGTGTGTGTGTGTGTGTGTGTGTGTGTGTGTGTGTGTGTGTGTGTGTGTGTGTGTGTGTGTGTGTGTGTGTGTGTGCGCGCGCTATTTCACTGAAAACAGAGCAGAGAATGTGGATGCTTTCATTTCTACTGATGACTTTTAAGATTTGAGGATCTTCAATGACACTGCAGTGTTCATGAAGTGGCTTGTTTGCCACTGAGAAAGTCATTTCCTCCTGCTAACAGTACTCCATTGTACAGGGTAGTAGCTCATTTGTAATTCTGCCAGTGGGCTCTGAGGCTATCTCATCTTCATACACACTAATGCTGTTTAACTCTACACAACTAAAGGTCTATTGTACTGTTGGTTATTTACAATATGGCCATTCCAAATCCTGGAACATGTTTATGACTGTCCTTTATCCCACATTGCATCATCATTGGTTAAGGTTTGTTTGTATAAGAATGTGCTGATTTGAATAGTCAAGTTTTTTTACATATGGCTTTTTAATATTTAATCCATAAAAGTAAGGATGAAGGCACTTTAGCAAAAGCAAAACAAAAATCTAAATTAGACAGGTTTGTAGCATAGAAATAACTGAAACATCCAGGACAGATAGGCCTGTGAGTAACAAGACTAAAAGTCTATAGCAGCTCAATGAAGCTGTACTTAGGCACAGTGGTGCTTTGAGCTAAATGCTAATGTCAGCACATTAAGCTCCAATAATTTTATTATATAATTGACTTTTCAACCACACTTTGAGAAAGAACAAGTCAGTGAAACATAGATGATAACATGGTGACGTTAGTTTACCATGATCACCTTAGTTTAGTGTGTTACTCTGCTATGATCAGCTAATTAGTACTAAACACGGAGTACAGCTGAGGCTGATGGTAATGTCACTCGTCTTGCATGTATTTAGTCATAAACAAAAATGTAACATTTTTGACTCACCATCATTGGTACATTATTAAATGACTTATTAATTCAAGGTGGATATGTTAGTATGTCACAAACCAGTGTGTGTAGAGTTCATGTGCTGTTTTTGAACATGTTTGTTTGTAGGGATTCTGTGATAAATGATTGTGTGTTCGTATAATACATTTGTGTTGAGGGAACAATGGTGTATAGTGACCTCTAGGAATAAGCTAAACCGGAGCTTCAATGGCTGCGTGTCTTTTTTTTTTTTTTTTTAATTACATACATTTTAAAAAGTGTATGTAATTTTCACTCAGAAAGGAGACATATCAGGAGCTGTGTCTAGACCCACTTAGGAGGGGGCTCAACCTGGATGGGTCTGTGCTCACCATTACTGTCTCCAACATGTCTCCAACCAACCCCAGGAGCCCGTCTCAGTCACAGTCTCTTGTGAGAGCTCAGTCAGAGCTGTAACTGAGGGGTGCAAACAGTGACAGACAGTATAGACGGACACAGATAGGCTTAGTGTATGTGTGTGTTTGAAAGTGGAATAACTATCTTATTCATAGCATTCACATTGTATATAATAATACTAAAAATGCTGCTACTACTACTACTAAACACTTCTGTTGATATTTATATACAGTGTATCTACCCATCGCTGTGCATATAACCATATATGGTGCGAACGTGGAGGTAAAGGGCCAAGAAGGCAGGAAAATGAATGGATGTGATGGAGATGATCAGTGTTACTGTGTGTGTAATCATTTGAATATGAGTCAATCCTTTTTTCGGCACATTTGCCTACAGGATTTTGTGTCTTCCTCAGTGATTGGACAGAACACTGTGAAAGGTCCTGAAACATGCAAACTCAGGCAAATCTTTTAGGAGCAGTGAATGGAAGAGGATCGAGGGCCTTTTGTTATCAGATTGAAAATCAGCTGTTGGAAGATCATATAAGCTTACAGGAACCTCTGTAACCAAGAATACCAGGTATGTTCTGTTCTGTAATTCATAAAGTCTCATTTTGTGCAGTTTATCGAGAGAAAAGAGAAAAATATTTTCTACATTTGTGCTGTTGTGCATTTCTTACTATAAGGATATTGTATTCAATGCACAACAAACTTTCATTTTCCAAGAGAAGGAAACCAAGCAACAACAGTGCCACTGAAAGTGCATCCGAGCAACATGGAGTACACATTTAGAGCAGTGACTCAAAGCCCGGGGATTATCATCTGGAGAATCGAGGTAATTTGATTTTACGGTAGATGCTGCAGGCTGTGACTGTGGAATGACAAATCAACAGTTTGATTTCACTGTTTTAAAAAACTTCTATTCCTCCAAGCAAAATGATTTCAACACTTGTTGAGCAGCAATGATGTAAAAAAAGTTGAGACTGAGGAATACTGGTTATTAGCTCTGAAATGTTAGTGGACATAAAAGTAAAATGGACACTTTCTTCTCTTTGTCCAATAGAAAATGGAGCTGGTGCAAGTCCCTGAGAAATCTTATGGAAACTTTTATGAGGGTGACTGCTACGTACTTCTCTTTGTAAGTCTGTGCAGGTCACTGATGAATCATTGTGGTTTTACGTGCCAGGGCTGCTTATTTGTATATTTAAACCCTATTCTTTTATATTCAAAGCCTTTGTCTTCATTCTTTTCGTATATCAGATAGCATGCTCTTCTTATTTCCACTGTTTCCCCACTCCTGTATCTCTTCAGACCCAGAAGGTGAGCAGTTCTCTGTGTTATGATATCCACTACTGGATCGGCTCAAAGTCCTCTCAGGACGAACAGGGTGCAGCTGCTGTTTACACAATACAGCTTGATGAATTTTTGGGCTCCACTCCGGTCCAACACCGTGAGGTTCAGAACCACGAGTCTGACACCTTCAGGGGCTACTTCAAACAAGGAGTAATGTGAGTGAAAGTGTTGTTACAGTAGCTCATAATTCATAGACAGTAAAAGATCCTCATCACCATTCTCCTGTGTTGTTTTAGCTATAAGAAAGGTGGCGTTGCATCGGGCATGAAGCATGTTGAAACCAACACCTATGACGTGAAGAGACTGCTTCATGTCAAAGGGAAGAAAAGAGTGATTGCCAAGGAGGTGAGCCATGCTTCACAGTGGTTATATAACATTATGGGATAGAGGAAGTCATGTAGAAAGAGTGCTTTATGTTTTAACTTGTTGCAGGTGGAGATGAGCTGGAAGAGCTTTAACCTTGGAGATGTGTTTTTGTTGGACATTGGCAAGACCATCATTCAGTGGAACGGACCGAAGAGTAACAGGCAGGAAAGGCTGAAAGTAAGATTTGTGTGACTGTGTGGAATTCATATAAAAACATACTTGAGTAGAAAACTAGAAGAAACATAAGCACAACTTGTTCCTCTTCTTAACAATGAGGGTTTATTTCTACTTTTACTACTGCTTTTTCAATAATACAGTATATGTGTTAAGTATGTTTAAAGAAAAACTTACCAGTGAATAAATTTGCAACTTTATTTTCCAGTTTACTTTTACTACTACTACTACTGATTACTATTTGAACTTTCTGATATTAAAGATGTTTTATGATCATGTGACTTGAAAAGTTATGTGAGAGGACACTCGTTCAATCTTAATTGTTGCCCCCAGTCAGTGCGCCTTTAGTTCTGAGTTGCATTGAATGTTTGGACCCTGTTATACCTGTTTGCAGGTCAAGTTTGTCCATCTGCATTTCTGTCTCCACAAAAACATTTACAGTCCAATGCACTTTAAATAACAGTATTGTTTCAGTATGTACATCATGTGCATTTTAGATAGACCCTAAAACAACTCTGAGTTGGACGCTGTTTGTGGCGGCCCTCATCATCAGGCCTAAAAATCAGCATTAAACCTTTATGGGAAGCTGTCGGAGTGCACAGTTGAAGCTGATTTCCTCCTTCCTGCAAAAGGCTGGAGGCTCTGAATGGTTTGTTATTCCACCACACAGTTAAACACAGTTCAAAACTACTCTGTGAGCAGAACAATGCAGTGAGTATGGACACTTTTCAGCTCCTTTTATAGGTCCTTGTAAGCATTTTCATTATTTGTCAACCACAAACCTATTAATTTAGCCATATTTAGTCATTATTTAGCTTACATATTCATCCCAACTGCATGTCCTATTATTATAATGAGATTCCTACCAAACCAACATATAAAGTTTGAAAGTAAAAGCAGATAATACTAGAATTTATAACAATTACGCTACTGAATCTCAGTTAATTACAGTTTTTAGATGTGTGCTTGTGAGAAGTTTTACTGAGTAAGTCAAAACTGCATACACTGGTACTATTGTCAAAATCTGCTTGTGCATTAGGGTGCACTGAACAGGAACGACATTCCACTTTAAAATACATTTTAAAATTTGTGCTGCATTTCCTTCAAGTCTGGTAATAAATTCAATGCACACAGAAAGGTTTTAGTGTGGATTCTGAGAATTCTGAATTGTGCTGTTGTTCTGTGCTGCACCTCTGATTCTCAGGGTATGTTGTTGGCCAAAGACATCCGAGACAGAGAGAGGGGAGGTCGGGCAGAGATCAAAGTGATCGAGGGTGAAGCAGAGAGCAACTCTCCTCAGAACATGGAGATCCTGACTGGTGTTCTTGGAGACAGAACCTCCAATCTGACAGATGGACCTCCCGATGAAACTGCTGACCAGGAACAGAAGGGAAAACTCACACTTTACCAGTGAGTTGCTCCCGAACCCATGTTGTCTAATGTGTCATGCAGTCAGTGGGTGAGGATTCATCCAGCTCAAGTGTTGTTTGGTTCTGCAAATGTGTTGTACTCATTTCAGTGTGTCAGATGCTGAAGGTCAGATGAAGGTCACAGAAGTTGCTACCAGACCACTGGTTCAGGATCTCCTCAACCATGATGTAAGTTGTTCTTCTGGATCAGCTTTCCCCAACAGGAAGTTGACTAAATGATGGATGCATCTAGTATACAGGATGTTATACATTTCACCATTCCTGTAAAGCTAGAAGTTTTAAATTCTTGGCATCAGCAATAAATATTTTCCTTGAAGGAAATTACTTATTTTCCAAATGTATTTAGGACTGCTACTTCCTGGACCAGGGAGGGACGAAGATCTTTGTATGGAAGGGAAAGAAAGCAAACAAAGCTGAGAGACAGGCCGCCATGGCCAGAGCTTTGGTAAGTGACACTACATAAGACCTTTGCATATATGTTGCGTTTTATTGGTCTTGCACAATATGTTTATTTCTTATTATTTATCTGACTGGCTGTTATAGGACTTCATCAAAGCAAAAAACTACCCCATTACTACAAATGTGGAGACAGTGAATGACGGGGCAGAGTCAGCTCTCTTCAAGCAGCTGTTCCAGAGGTGGACTGTAAAGGGCCAGACTCAAGGTCTGGGTAAAGTGCATACAAAGGGGAAAGTAGGTATGTGTCTTTGTTTGGTGACTTGTAAAAACACATCAAGTAGCAAAGAAAAATTACCTTTCCTTCTAATAAATAGATTTTTCTTCTGATGAAAACTTAATTTTACCATATTCTGCTTTAGCTCATATCGCACAGGAGAAATTTGATGCCACTTTGATGCACATGATGCCAGAAGTTGCTGCACAGGAGCGAATGGTGGACAATGGCACAGGTCAAGTGGAGGTATCTGTGACAATGTAATCTGAATTTAACTTTTTTTTTTTTTTTTTTTGCCACATTAGTCGCATAGCAGTCTGGCAATGTCAGTCAGTCTGTTTGTTGCTTTGTAAGTCAAACAAATGGATCCAGAATGAAATATCTCAAAATATGGATTTTCAAATTTGGCACAGAAAAAAACAATGCCTGAACACCTGTCATCTTCAGCTGTACTTTGAGATTAATGCTAACACAACATGCATGTGAATATTCTAAAAGGGAGAATGTTACACTAACTTGCTAAATGTGAGCATGTTACCATGGAAAGTGCAACATGTTAAACAGTATATGCTAATGTTAGCATGCTAAGATGCTAGATGTTACAAATGTTAAACATCTAGTGGGCCTAGTTGTTAAAATGTCTGTCAACATTCTAACTGTGCATTCAGCTCAAAGTGCAGTTAACCTTATCTAGGGACAGTTGAGGATAACAAACAAACTGGATTACCAACCTGGCAAAGTGAGCAGCCCCAAGACCCTCCGGGACCCTGGAGGCCTGGTTTTCTGTGAGGGAATAGCTTTGTAGTAATTGAATGAATTACAAATTAGTTTGGAAACATGCACCACTCAATAGACCTTTTTTCACAGCAGACATTTTGACTTGTTGTAGAAAAAGCACAGGTGTTACTAATAACATTAACAATGACTGTTCTATTCGAGTGTCCCAGTAAGCCATGACAGTGTGACAACATGCACATTACCAGGAAGTAAAAAAATAATGTTTCAGGTTACACATGATTACATGAATATGATGTACCCAGGTGTGGAGAATTGAGAATTTGGAGCTTGTCCCTGTGGACCCTCAATGGTATGGTTACTTCTATGGAGGAGACTGCTACCTGATCCTCTACACCTACTTGGTCAACAACAGGAAGAGTTACCTGCTCTATATGTGGCAGGTGAGGATGTAATACCTAGTGTACTACATAATAATAATAGGATTGTCCACTAAAATACTATGTTTATTTGGCTTGCAAAGACCTCTATCCTTCATGTCCCTGCTTTGGATTTTTCACTGTATTATATGATAAAATGTAATTTTACCACTTATTATTTTAGGGGCGCCATGCAACACAGGATGAACTGGCAGCTTCAGCATTTCAGGCGGTACACTTGGATCAGAAGTATGGTGATGAGCCAGTTCAAGTGAGAATTACCATGGGCAAAGAACCAAGACACTTAATGGCCATTTTCAAGGGCAAAATGGTCATCTTTGAGGTATGATTGTTAACAATGTTTATAATAATTTCATTAGAAACACTCTCCTTATTTATCTTTTCACAGGGTTATTAACAAGAGGATATGCTATGCCCAAGTGTTATTTCAGGCAGGTGTATTCAGTATTTATAACAGTATGGAATATTTCCCTTCTTTTCTATTAGGGGGGAACATCTAGAAAAGGGCCTTCTGACCCAGAGCCACCGATAAGGTTGTTCCAGGTCCATGGTTCTGATTCATCCAATACAAAAGCCATTGAGGTTCCAGCCCTGGCCACCTCTCTGAACTCCAATGATGTGTTTTTACTCAAGAGCCAATCTGGACTTTATCTTTGGTGTGGAAAGGTAGGGAGGATGGTGAAATATACAACATACACACGTCCTATAGTCTATCTCCCCAAACTCTCGTCATTTACACTTACACAAATCATCAACATGTCACTCATGTCCAGCACATTTCCCATCACTTTTAAGCAGGCTCAGATTCCCCCACTGCTCAAAAAGACAGTACTTGATCCATCGAAAGTAGGAAACTACAGACCAGTTTCTCTTCACTCATTCTTATCCAGAAAACTTGAACTTGCTATACTTAACCAAGTCTATAATTTTCTTTCACTGAACAACATACTTGATCCTAACCAGTCTGGCTTAAAGAGTGGTTAGTGGTCTGCTGCCTTCAACACAGTAAACCACCAGATCCTCCTGTCCACTCTCTCCAGCCTTGGCATCATGGGGAGTGTCCTCAGCTGGTTGGACTCATGCCTCTCTGGGAGGTCATACAGGGTGTCATGGAGAGGAGAGGTGTCAAAGTGATGTCAGGTAACCACTGGTGTTCCTCAAGGATCTGTGCTTGGCCCATTTCTCTTTGCACCGCACACCGCCTCGCTGGGCTACATCACCAGGTCGCATGGCTTTTTATACCACTGCTACACTGATGACACCCAGCTGTACCTGTCCTTCACCCAAGAGAATACCACAGTCCCAGCATGCATCTCGTCCTGTCTAGCCAACATCTTTGCTTGGATTACAGAACGGCACCTCCAGCTGAATCTGTCCAAAACTAAGCTTCTTGCCTTCCCTGTGAATCCAGCTGTTCATCACAACCTGACTGTACAGCTCAGTTCATCCCTGTTATTATCATCCAAGTCTGCAAAAGCTTTGGGGAGATGACGAGCTAACCTTCACTGAACACATCGCAGCATCGCACATCGCATCTACTGGTCACGCAGATTTACTTTGTATAATCTCAGGAGGATTCAGCCATACATGCCTGAGCATGCAGCACAACTCCTAGTCCAAGTGCTGGTCATCTCACCACTGGTCATCTACTGCAACTTGCTCCTAGTTGGCTTACTAGCACGCACTGGTAAACCTCTGCAGAGGATTCAGAATGTGGCTGCCCGTCTGGTGTTCAACCAACCTAAATAAACTCATGTCACACCTCTGTTCGTCTCCCTCCACTGGCTCCCAGTGGCAACCCACGTCAAGTTCAAGTTCAAGGTGATGCTTGCCTTCAAGGCGACAAATGGAATACCACTCTCCTACAGTGAGTCACTCATCAGGCTGTATGTCCCCTCCTGATTGCTCCATTTTGCAAATGAATGACCGTTAATACCATTGCCTGAAAACTCAGCTCTTCCATGAACACTTCATCACTTGAGCCCCTTAACCTTTTTGATTGTTGCACTTCTTTCTTGTTTCTTATGGTATTTCTTATGCACTTGTATACTTCCAGTTGTTTCTTACTTTGTATATAAAAAAACAAACTTCTGTTTAGCATTCTTTCTCATTGCACTGATGTCCGGTCAGCTACTTGAGAATTTTTATCATGGCTCTTTCGGAGTCACTGTCCTCTAACACTTGATTGTCTTGCCTAACTTGTAAGTCACTTTGGATAAAAGCGTCTGCCAAATGACTAAATGTAAATGTAAATGTAAAGACCCTTTCCTGCTTCAATATGATAATGCCCCCATGCACAAAGTGAGGTTCATAAAGAAAAGGTTTCTCTTTGGTGTTGAGGAATTGGTCTGCACAGAGCCCTGACCTCAACCCCATCCAACACCTTTGGGTTGAACTGGAACACAAAATGCGAGCTGGACCTTAACACCCAAAATAAGTGGCCAATATCACCAATTCACTTGTGGTTGAATGGAAGCAAATCACTGCAACTAGGTCCTGAAATCTTTTGGAAAGCCTCTCCAGAAAAGAGGGGGCTGTTATAGCAGCATATCAATGGTCATGGTTTAGGAATGAGATGATCAACAAACACATTTGGCTGTAATGTTTTGTTGTCCAAATACTTTAGACCATATAGTGTACAACTGTGCATTATAAAAGACGGGCTTGGTCCTGCAAACATCTTGTAGGCTGTACAAATAATTTCCTTTCTCAAATCACTACAGTGTCACAGATACTAATGATCAACATATTAAAAATGTTACCAGGGATCAAGTGGAGATGAAAGAGCCATGGCAAAGCAGGTCAGCTCTGTGATTGGCCAGAACTCACAGAATGGCTCTGAGGAGATTGTTGCAGAGGGTCAGGAGCCCACTGAATTCTGGGAGTTGCTTGGAGGGAAAGCTCCCTATGCAAGTAGTAAAAGGTAATGATGATACAAATATTATTTACAGTATTGGCAAATGAGCTTCAAAAGTGTAACAGCAGTCATATATCACTTATAGAGGAAACTTGTTCTCCAACATTTTACAAGTTGTTTGTATGTTCTGTCCACAGATTACAGCAGACGGTTTTAGACCACCAGCCACGCCTGTTTGAATGCTCCAATAAGACGGGCCGTTTCATTGTGAACGAGGTGACTCAGTTCACGCAGGACGACCTCATTGAGGATGATGTCATGCTGCTGGACACATGGGACCAGGTATGAGCTGACAAGGCATAGCCCCCAACCCTGGAATTCCCTCTTCTCTACTAAATGTTTTGATGTCTTTCAGCTCATTGTTTTGGTTTTATGGCCCGCGACGTTACTATTTTGGTTCACTCACCACTCTCATAATGTAATTTTTCAGTGTTTTCAGCAAAAAAGCTGTGATAAATCAACTGTATACTACCTGCTGAGCAAGAAACATCTGCTGAGCAGACACAAAGTGAAGCAAAACATTTAGCAGCTAAAAAGTCAAATATTTCCCTCAGGGGTTAGTGGAGACCAGAAACAGAGCTAAAAGGAGAGTAAGTATTAGATTTTCACTTGTCAGGTGGCCAGAAACAAGTTTGCCATATCAACTTTATATGTGAAACTATGCCCACATTGTTTTTTACAGCTTGTTGCACCACCCCTAAGTGGCCCAAATAATCAATTAATGCAGGTTTAAAATGTTTAGTCTTTGGAAACTGAACTGTTTATTGGTAAATGGTAAACCTTTCTTCTCCTAATCCTGCCATCTCTTGGTCTCAGGTGTTTCTCTGGATTGGTAAAGAGGCCAATGAGGTAGAGCGCAAAGAAGCCGTGGTCACAAGCCAAGAGTACCTGCGCACACACCCAGGAGACAGAGATCCGGACACCCCCATTGTCTTGATCAAGCAAGGATTCGAGCCGCCCACCTTCACTGGGTGGTTCACAGCCTGGGATCCCTCCAAATGGAGCGTGAGTGTTTTGGTTTTTGAGCTGAAATAGAGTATCAACATTTACATTAATGAATAAAAACACAAATGTTGACTTCTTTCTTTTAGGATGGAAAGAGCTATGAGGAGTTGAAGAGGGAGTTGGGAGATGTAACATCACCAGTTAATGTTGTACGGGTAAGTACAGTCTGATTCATTTCTTAATACTCTTAGCCAAAAGATACCAAAATGGTACCATTCTTGTTCAAGATAAAATGAACTGTTCTTCATCTTCATGTTCAAGAGATTATTTTGTTTGTTATATACAAAGGTCTTTTCAGGAATTGGTACACTTGGGGTGCAAAAATGTTGTAAGCCTCTAATACTATGTAGTATGCCATACTTTTCCACATTTACAATTTCAACTTGGCTAGCCAAAGGACTTTTTGGCTAGTCAACCTTGAATAGGTATGGGATTTATGACTAAATATTCTGAGACAGGTGTAAAAAAGGGACAAAAACTTGCACTCTGCTACATACTATAAACCAAAATTGAAAAGCAGTTTGTTAGAGCCATTTCAATGCCACAGCAGCAAGTGGTAGATAAATCATGACATACAGACTAACCATCTATTTTCCTTTAATGTGACTTTCTAGCAGAACAGTGTTGAAAGCGAGAAAAGCTTTCAGCCTTTTCCACCAGAAGCTTTGGTCAACAAGCACGCCAACGAGCTGCCTGAAGATGTTGACCCGACCCAGAAAGAGGTAGTGTGTGTGTGTGTGTGTGTGTGTGTGTTCATAGAGTGAAACATATTCCTCTTTTAACAGAAAGTGAGTTTTTTAAAAATTTTCTCCCTAGTCCTAAAGTCGGTAGCCTATAATTATCTATCATATAGTCTTGGATTTGCAGTTAGTCCCTGATTTGCTCCCTATTCATTCATTATTAATAGCTCGCAATTTTGTGTACCCTCTTGTTAGGTATAACTATGATGCTTTGCTGCTTAATAGTACCAGTATTTTGACTTTGAAGTGCATAGTTGTACTTATGAAACGCTCTGTGTCATGCCTAACAATGCCCCTCAGCTGTTCTAAAATCACTGTAAACCACGACCTCTTGTGGCTTATTGCTTTATTAACCACCTCAAGAAAGAAACTGCATTGTTAGTCATTTGTTTTCACTCACTACTATAGTTTGTGAACTGCTTTTCAGAAATACCTCTCTGACCCTGACTTCAACAACGTATTTGGGATCACCAAAGACGACTTTGCAAGCCTGCCGCGGTGGAAGCAGTTGAAATTGAAGAAAGAAAAAGGGATGTTTTGATTTTTCTTTCAGAGTCTGTATTTGAAAATAAGCTATTACATTTTTAAAGCTAACAGCAGGTTGTGTCTTTGTGTCAGCTCCCCTTCCCCTCCAATTACTGATTTTCCCCTTCAGTGCAATCTCCTACTGTAGTTAACCTGTTTGAAAATAGGACTCAGAGTTTTTAAATTTTAAGAGTAAATTCTAATAATGTGCCTTTTCATACCCTGATTTTATTGTGATTCATACATTTGTTTACACACATCAAATCACTGTAATACAATTCTTGAATTTTTTTTAACCTGTGCTGATGTTGTGCAATAGACACTGTTTAATTAAGAGCTCTTGTTACAATACTATTTGAGCTTTCAGAATGAAAAAATAAAAACTGTGTTGCCTATTCTCCTGTGTGTTTATGTGGTGTGGTTGCATTTCAGTCCTGAAGTGAACACAAAGGGCTTCATGATATTTAAGACCAATAAGACATATATAACTAAAAAATTTAACTATTTAGAAACAACACATACCCAATAGAGTTAACAGCCAGAGCGTGAAAAACTGAACTAAAGTTAATCTAACTAAGAACCAAGTAAATCAGTAAAATACATTTACCTTACCAAACCCAGCACTGTGACTTTAAGCTCACTCATGAACACAAAACTGATCCAGAGGGAGCTCTTCACATTTCCTCTTCACATAAAGAGCTACTTTGCCATCTGTTGGACAAGTAATGTAACAACATGTCAGGCCAAAAATATGTGAATGAACAAAATGAAAATAGCCAGTTTAAATATTAATTCACATGTCTGAGGAAATTCGGTGCTATTTTCATTGG
The DNA here is from genome assembly GCF_910596095.1 of Thunnus maccoyii. Lineage (NCBI taxonomy): Eukaryota > Metazoa > Chordata > Actinopteri > Scombriformes > Scombridae > Thunnus > Thunnus maccoyii. The sequence goes on along the minus strand of NC_056535.1, from coordinate 14,837,763 downwards.
ATTTTTATGTTAACTGTTGTAGTGTTTTAAATGATTCATAGGAATAGAGGAGGAAGGTTGCCTTTAAGCAGTGCTATTTTCAGTGTAAATTATATTCATCCAATTCAGTTACATTAAAGTTTCTCTTATCTTGATTTTTAGCACCAAAACTATTCACATCTCTGCCTTTAAGTTTTAGAAAATGCTATGATGTTCATTCCCAAAGACCACCATCTTTAAAAACAACTAGATGGAATTTATTTTTGTATGCAACATTCCTGCAGTGATTAAAGCTGCTTATGTCTCATATTCTGGATAAAACAGAAGTCAACACAAACGAACAACCAACATCAGCATTATTCACTCCTTTTATTGTGATATGTCTGTAATGTATTTTCAGTTACAAGTATAAATTTATGTCATTTACTGTCACATCTGAACATTTAATTCAAAGTTTAAGACAAGTCAAAAAATATTTGGACCCATTAAAGACATTACAGCAAGGCAACATTTTTTGCATTGTTGTGTGAAAACAATTTGATTACTTATCAAAAAAATCATTGATGTGTGCTCAAAATGTCAAACTGTGCCAGTGTCAGGGAAGTAATTTCCCTACACATTGTGAAATGAACTTTTAAACATGATGTTTGATCAATTTAACATAAGAACTTAAGAGTGATGTAACTTAAGTGACTCATAACAAACCAAATCCCTTGATAGGGAAGGAAATGAAGAGGAAAATAAAACAACAACAACAACATAAACAACCACTGACTGTGGATGTTTAATCAGAAATGTCAGACGTGTTGGTTGCGAATGACCTGATTGTTCAAGATAACAATAATGCCACCACTCCAGCACCTGTGTATAACAGTAACAGTAACATCCTATCAACTCACTTTGTGGAAAAACAGCATCAAACAGTCATCTAAGCTGTTTGATTCTCGGATGCTCTGTGCATCACGGTAGACAGCACAACAGATAATCAAGTATTAGCATTAGAACCAGCGTTATGTTGAGATCAGACTGAGAAAAGAGATACAAAAGACAAATGAGACAGTATACAAAATTCAAAATATAGGCTTAAACCCACAAGATGATATGCAGCTAAATGAAGCAACTGCAAACATTCATGTACAAATTAGTTCTTGGGACTTTACATTTTATAAAAAAGATGAGTGTTACACAATGTGTTTCCTCATAATTGCAATTAATTTTGCAAAGGCTCCACCTTAAAAAAAAAAGAATGACAGAATAATGCATGATCTGCAGAAACTAATGATTTTGAAAATCCCTTTAAAACAAATTCTTGCAGTAAATAATGTAGATCAAAGTATTACTTGAATTATGCGTGAAAGTACTGTGTGCAAAAGTACTAAGAATGACAGATCAATTCATGTGCAGTTTGGAAATCAATATACATTCTTAGGTGCTCATGCAAACTATCAATAATAAAGGAGGTGGATGGGCCCATTCTTGCCTCAAGCATAAAAAAAATGAATTGTAACATTGTAAAAAATAAACATAAAAAATTGCAATTCCTTATGATTAAATATAAAGTGTGTACAGCAGTCGAAGACATCCAAAGAGACTCATTTCAGCAAGATCCACTGCAAATGTGCAAACATACAGTAGTATCATGCAGGCAGAGAGAATACAGCCTGCCGCTGGTCAGCTGATTATTCCTCACTGACGGGTTTGGTTGTTAAGGGAATGTTGTTTCTAATGTAATCTGACAAATTTATGCCACAATACAAGAATTTTAAAAAGTGCAAATGCAGCCAAATCAATTGTCCTAAATCCTCAAAATTATTAAAAAAAAAAAAAAAGGAGCATATGAAGTATAAAAAAATAACTGTTCTTGTGAAGATCAGTGAAGCATTTTCCCTTTCTAAAAAATCCTTATCTTATGACCCTATTAACATTTATATCTGATATTAACTTCCAAAAATCAATCATCAATGTCAAACATGACCTAAAGCTTCTTTACAGTGAGCTCTGCAACTGACGAAAGCCAGACTGCATATCTTTAAATGCAGATCATTTTAAATTGATCTTATCTTTCAGGTATATGAGACAAACATATTACAGCTTGCACTCATCCCTTTTTGAAAAAAAAAGAAAAGAAAAAAAGTAATGTAATGTAGTTATAGTTGGAGACAGGAACAGTCTCTGTCCAAATACTTATGGAGCTCAATGTATTTTGTATACAAGTAAATTCTGCTTTGTGTCCTGGCAGCTGTTACGTAAACAAACTAACCTTCTTAAAAGATTACCAAACAGATAAACAGTTAAAGCAGCATGGAGTATTTTCCATGTCTCATCACGTAGAAAAAAAAAAAAAAAAAAGTTAAGACGTATCAAAAAGAAATTTACTTATTGGCAAATGATATAAAGTAGTCATGAGTGGGATTGCAGCTAGTAAACCACCTGGATCCTGAGTTTTTTTTTTTGTTGTAAAACTACAGTGTTTTAAAAACTCTGAACGTTATAGTTGACCTCAAAGTTTTCTAAGGACATAAATATCAAAGGTGTTTGAACTGAAAATCAAAGAGCTCTTGAATTTTATCAAATAATCAATAACTATATGTGACCTTTTGCCCTAGTAGATAAAACAAATGAAGTTAAGACACAACGCAGAGCTCAGGGTTTTTGGGGTCTTGGAGTTCCCCCTCGCAGCTGTTAGTCAGACTTCCCTCTTTAGCTGCTGAGTCATCAGGCAGCTCCAGAGAGTCTGCGTCACCTGGGAAGATCTGGTCCCGCTCCGGAGTCTCAGCAGATGCGTCCTCGTAGGCACTTGTGCTGTCTGAGTCGTTCCTGTCCGGAGAAGGATCCCGTCCGTCCTCATCGCTGTCTTTGTAAGGCCTCCGGAGGACCCCGTCTTCAGAGCCTGGGTTGTCCAGTGCGAGGGAGGGCACGTGGCCCAGGGGCTTACTGACAATCCTTCGTGGCTTCGCCAAGACGCTCCCCTCATCCTCTGCCCCTTCATCCTGTTTGGCTTCCTCAGATGACGGCACGGCTGTGCTGCTTTCACTGCTGTGAAGTTCAGACGGGGAGGAGTCCTTTTCGTCTCTGGTTGCAGCCTGAATCATTTCCTTGGCATCGTTTTTCATTCGCCGTCCCTGTCTCGTTTCCCCGTCCACACTTTCATGGGTGTTCACAGGAACAGATGATTTGGTATCCCTTTCCTGCAAAGAGACATTTAGCTGTCCGTTAACAAATGAAGTGCACATTCAGATCAAATAAAATGAAATTCCATTAAAAATGTATTTAAATGAATTTTAATTCTAAATGCATGCTAATATACTGCAATTATACTTCATTTTACAATTTGTTTCCGTGAACATTTCAGCAGGCTTTTTTTTTAGTGCCTTGCAATTCATATGACTGTCATCTATATTTAAGAAGCATTTTGTTTTCAATGTCTTTACTGCAGCTACTAAATACTTAATGTTGAAATTCAAATAACACTGAATTTTATTGTACTGAAATATTTATTAACAAACAGTAGTAGTTGGATTTTGCTTTTTTCTTGTTCTTTACTCAAAATATTAACTCCCCAAATACACCCATACATGTGAAGTATGCAAGGGCACAAGAAGAGCAGCCCAAGAAACAACATTAACAAAAAAGGCTACAGAACGGACGGCTGTTTATGGGCATGTGCGAGCAATCTGAAGTCTGATGGGGGAGTAGATGTAATGTAAACAGAACGTTCAGAGCAGACTGAACTCTGGGCTTTTGACTTTCAGGCAGCATTTTTACATACTTCAGGTTTTGGAACTTTGACTATGCTTAACATAGACATCCAACGTTATAACAGAATATAAATGAAAAAAAAGCATGTTATGCCTTTACTGTATGACTATGTCCACCATAGGTAGTAATATAGTGACAAAAGCATAAGTGGGAAGAGAAAAATTAAGGCTCTTAGATGTCCTGGAAAAAACAAAACCTCCATTAATCACATTCAATAACAAGCCATCATGCTCTTGACAAACTGTTACATAACAGGTTCCACATGTAACACAAATGTAAAACCTTTGCACCTCTGTAATGTTACATAATGTTCTCACTTGACACTTGAATAGAAAGCCCTCATTAATGTTATCAGCAACATCTGTGTTTCTTTCAGTGCCTTACAGTTCATATCACTGTCAATTACATTTAAGAAGCATTTTGTGATGATTTATCTAATGTTCTCCTTTCACATGTCACATTACCTCTTTTAATCTCTCCACCTCTTGCATCAAGGAGCACACCATGCTCTCCAGTTTCTTCTTGGCCTCCCTCTCTCGCTCCAACTCCTATAAAAGCAGAATGAAACAGTGGCATCATGAGAGGACCGGCAGATTGTTAGTTTTGACAAAAACAAACTTCACATAAGACGATGAAGACTGCTTAAAGTCTAAAATGAATACTAAATGCTTTTGTGTGACTGAGGTGAAGTGTTTATGTGGTGTTTCAGCTCTGGAGAGGCCTTCCACGTACCAAACTAGCCTGTCCAGCTTCCCTCTGGGCCTCGGCCAGCAGCTCCTCTACACCCTCCAGTGTGTCCTGCAGGACGTCCACCTGGAACAACAGAGCCTCTCGCTCGACCTCCAGCCCACGCAGCTCCTGCACCACCTCGTCATAGCTGGCCTGCAGCTCCAGCTATACCGCAAACACGGTTACAGATCAGTGTGGGCAACATTAGAAGAACACATGCCAGTTAGTGGGTGTGCAAGTGTTTAGCAAGCTCTCAGAGGCAACCATCAGTGGGAGGCCTCATCTGGAACCACGACAATTCCTCCATATGTAAAGAAATGTTTCTCGCGTTAGAGATCTATCATTAGACCTGAGAGGACTGTGGACTTTAAAAATAGTAATAAACTTCATCACAACTACAATAACAATAAGAAATAGTCACCATTTCTGGGAGTCCCATTAAGAGGTCCTGGTCAGACTGCTGAAAAGAGGGAAAAAAATTATTTTGCAAATAATACTCAAGTTATTCATTATTATTAATATATATTATTAAATGATGAAAAACATGCTCTAAAACGCAATATAGGATCTTTTGCTGAGGTCCCATCACACACACACACACTAACAATAACACAAACCCTTTGTACAACATATTGCCCACAAATTATGGCCTCAAAATTACTTTAGAGTTGATTCACAAATGTTCACAAATCATTTTAATCTTCATACAGGCAGTATGTCGTGGTGCTGGATTGTGCAATAGCCATTTCCAAATATGTTAAATTATACGTAAATGTATTTTTGTTGCTGCAATTAATGTTGTGGTACTTTGTTTATGTTATTGAGATGCTGATGGAAGGCAGACATTTTAATATCATACCAGGAACAGCACAGCTGTAATTAGTAACATGAATCATGGCTGCATATAGTTAATGCTGGCTCACTGGGACAGCTAAATGCAACAGAGTTATCATTAATATCATTAGTTACACCTGTGCTTTTCCTACTGTGAAAATCATTAGTGCTTTGAGAAAGAATGTGACGTTTTATTTTTCACAGTAAAACTTCAAAATGGTTACTGGTGTTGCACCCAATTCTGTGACCCAGTTTGAAGTTTCAGCTATGTTGCACCTGCAAATATTTTTATCATACTTTATCATATACTGCTTATTTTTTATTGCAGCTGTTACCAAATATGGTGCCCACATGGTTTGTATTTGATAGCTGTAGCAGCAGGAACTGTCGTGTATAAGTCTGTCTGTACAGCAGCGACATCTCACCTCGTTAGGTTTCTTTTCATGTGGTTAATGGGGTCACAGATTTCAGTGCGCAGAAATCACAGCTATCAAAACTTGTGACCCTATTTAAACACTACAGAGGCACCATGTTTGATAACAGCTCCAAAAATAAAGTATGTGATAAAGTATGATGAATACATTAGCAGAAGCAATATAGCTGAAATTCCTAATCAGCTCACAGAATTTCTTGTAACCTTGACTTGACTAAGATTAATTTCCACAGACTTTAACTCTAGTAGTGGTAACTGAAAACAGTGCCAGAGATAGCATTATATTTTTAAAAATACAATCTGAACCTTCTGACCAAACATCCTGACAGAGACACATTGTGTCCCGACATGTTGACCTAATGCAAGTTTGGATTTTCCGGCTCTAAAACTTATCTTTGTGACATGAGTCACCAAGGCAGAAACTGAGTTTTCTCTTAAGTATAATGGTGGAGGAAGTTGTCAGATACTTCACTTAAAGATACCAATCAAACAAACAGTCTATTAGAAGTAAAGTTCTGCATTCAAAGTCTTAAAAATACTTACCAGCAAAATGCACCAAAAGTACTGCAAAATGTTCCCTGTGACTGATATATATGACTATATATGACATTGTTAGGCTTTTAATATGTATGTAACAATGTGTAAGCAGTATTTTATTGTAGATTAGTCTAATCAGGTCCAGTGGTTCCCAACCTATGGGCCGGGCCCCTCCAAAGGGTCACAAGATAAGTGTGAGGAGACATGAGATGATTCATGGGGCAGGAAAGACGCACAAAGTTCAGCTAAACAAATTTGTACTTGTATTGTATATTTTGAACTTTTCTTTATTCTTGCTTTTTTTGTGAAACATGGGATAAGTTCACCTGTATAAAGTCATTCCTTTTGTATATTTCTGAAAATTGTTGTGTTGTTTTTCTATGTCAGTACACTGATAGCTACTAAACCGGAGTCAAATTCCTTGAATGTGTAAACAAACTTGGCCCATAAAGATGATTCTGATAAGTCGATCTTGAACACTTATGTAAATAATTCATCTAACTGGGAGTAACTCTTTGTTGGAGCTGCTAACTCATAGCATTTGAAATACCAAGGGGGTCCAACTAGACACAAAGGTTTGCAATGTTTTGTAATGTAAAATCATAATCTGAAAAGTAACTAGTAACTATAGCTTTGAAAAGTACAAAATGTAATGCAGCAGCAATATAAAAAAATAAGAAAATACTGACATAAAGTATGTCAAAATTGTACATGAGTAGTACTTTCCACCATTGCTCATGTATTATCATAACACCTGAATGCCATCATACTGAGTCATGAGAGACAACTAGAACAGGGGCGGACTTTACCATTAGGCAAGATAGGCAACTGCCTGGGGCCTCCAGCTAAACGGAGTTTAGATATAAAAAAGATTGAATTATGTTACTATTCTAAGTCATTGTAACCATGAAATAACTTACAAAAGGCCCCAAAGGCACTTAAAAAAATTGTATACTTCATACTAATTCAGGGGAAAACATTGTACCACTGCATTTACCTGCCAGATAAATGTTACTGGTTATGTTGCAGATTCAGATTTTACTCACTAAATATAACAATAACAATATGATGCATCATTATTGATTAAACTATCCAACATTATATAAAGGAAATGGCTAAAGGAATGGATTCCTCTGTGCCAATAGTCCGTTTATTGTAGGTACGGGATTACTACGCATGCACATTGGTATTGATTGCACAAGATCACATGATCAAATTCAAATTGTTGATTGCCAATCCGTCCCGTGGTTTGGGCTAGAATGGTTAGGTTTATGCACAAAAACCATCTGGTAAAAGTTCGGGAAATAAACAGTAAAATGTGGTAAAAATGTCCTGTTTAACAGCACTAAAATGCCTGATGTGACTGTAAACAATGTCCAGTTACTGGTCTATTAGAGGTCCAGCAATAAATTCCAGAAACCCATTCTGTACCAACAGAACAAACCACTATCAGTAGTATCAGAAGTCTAACCAGTCCGGACCAGCAGTCTGTGGACTACTGGCACAGAATCCCGTCCCGTGTCAATAGTCTGTAAATGACTACACCGGTTACATTACCATAGCCGGTTCCTTATATAAAATAGAATTGAAAGCTCCACCTTGAACAGACTTAAATAAATTTAAGTACATTGTGCTAATAAAACCTCTCTTTTACTCTTCACTTTTAAGTAAAACTTTGAATGCAGGACTTTTAAAGTACTTTTACTGTGCAGTATTAATAGTTTTACTATTGATAGCTAATAGTTTTGCTTTAGAAAAACAGTTTTGAGTACTTCTTCTCCCACTGCCAATACCAACATCCCCAGTTATAGAAAAGACAGAGTTTGCTTGGGGCCCAAAAATCACTGAATCCGCCCCTGAACTGTAGATAACCAGAACCACCATGGACTGGTTGTTATCTGGCACCTACCTGACTGTCACTCCTCTTCTTCAGGGTGCCTGCCCGGCTGTCGCTTCGTGTAAGGCGCCTGGATGAGCTGTCAGACTGATAAAAGAGGACATCAACATATCTCAGGTGGATCCTAGCATCACAAATAGTCTGAACGAAAACACAAGAAGCGAGCTAACAACGGGGAGGTGAAATCAAGCTAACAGACAGGCCCGATAACAACAACAACTCTTCACTGTCCATGAGAGACGCTGTTCACACTTAACAGGAAACACAACGGCTTAACTTCTCACTTACTACATTTTAGCTGAAGTTAAGTCGTTTATAAGACACCAAACTAAGCTAACACAGCCGTTGCATTAGCTGTAAACAAACACTACCGTGATTTCTGTCTGCTCACCTCCTTTATGATGCTGCGCAGAGACTCATCCTCGCTCATTCCCCGAGAAAACGATCGTTTCTTCGGGGAGCCGCTGCCGTCCAGGGTGACTGAATGCATTTTTTTAATGTTTTATATAAGTTTTTTGTTTATATAACAGCCACCTCCGAGCTCCCTGGGTGAAGTGCTGTTTTCGTGCTTGTTTCCTACGCAGCTGCGGTGATGTGTACAGACGACGCCCAGGCCGGGATCCACGGATTGCCGCGGGGCTCGAGCTGTCTTTAACGCCGCCCTCGCTCCGCCCACACGGAGGAGTCAGAGATCAGCCGGAGTCATGCTGACGCCCAGAGGCGGACTTACCATCAGGTAAGGTGGGTAACTGCATGGGCCCCCCAACTAAAAGGGCCCCAAACAGATTTATTATGATGTTTAGATATGAAAAATATTTAATTATGTTCTTATTTTAACTCATTGTTCTCCTAAATAACTTAAAAAAAGGTCCCCAAGCACTTAAAGGTGCAGTGTGTAAGATTTAGTGGTATCTAACAGAATGGACTTGGCAGAAATAGAATATAATATGTTTTAATTATTGTATAATCCCATAAAAATAAGAATTGTTGTGTTTTTGTTACCTTAGAGTGAGCCCTTTATATCTACATAGGCAGCAGGTCCTCTTCCATGGAGCATGGATGTATAAAGAGAACTGGATACAGTGTTGGAGGAGGCAGGGCCCCATTCATTCCTATGAAAGTTGCTCAGTGGCACGAGAAGTCAAAAAAGTTCAACTTCCTCTGCATTGCTTCCGCATTTGTTGGGCCCATTGAGCAAGCTCACTAGTGACTTTCGCTGGCTGAGTTGGTTTACTTCCGGTTTACTTCCGGTTTACTTCCAGTTTAGCCCTCCGGCTAACCTGAATGAGGATAAAACAATTCCATTGTGCATCTCTTCTAGACTTTCGAAATGTGATCAGACCAAACAGATCAAATTCTGATAGTGAGACGAGTCATTTTGTGGGGGTTGTGATGCTCAAAAAAAAGCATCCGCTGATTTACAGACGTCTCTTTCACAATGTAAGTCTATGGGAAAAAGTCTTTTTGGGCCCAATAGCATCACGTGATGTTGTAATTACACAGTTTGGCAGCTATGTCAAAGTGGCCTCACAGCCTGGCGCTGATCCTGGGGGCTTGGTCCTCCTCCTCTGGAGGCCACCATGTTGCACCGCTGTGTTTCTACAGTAGCCCAGAACAGACAAACCAAACACTGGCTCTAGAGAGGGTCTTTCGTATTTTTCATGAGTTTCATCATAGGTTCTCCTACATGCTTGGAAGGGGTTGATGAGGCAAGGGGTATTCATTTGGTTAAAACAAGCAAAACACCAGTACTCACAGATTTATAGTGTTCATATTTATTGTGGACAAGAGCAAACACATTTCAGATAGAAGCCATCATCAGCGTAGATGTATGCTGATAAGAAGACTATAGATCTGTTAGTGCTGGTGTTTTGTTTGTTTTGATCCTTGGTTCGACAAATGGTTCATCCAATCACCTGCCAAGTATTTTTTGAAAGTGGCTGCACTTTTCTCAGATGGTTCTGTGTAACAAACCATCTGGCGCATCAGGTTATACTTCGACTTCTACTTCAGAGGAAAACATTGTACCACTACATTTACCTGACAGGTAAATGTTCCAGATTCTGGTTTTACTCACAAAATATAACAATTAAAATATGATGCTTTATTATTGATTAAACTATCCAACCTTATATAAGAATTAGGGCTGTACAATTAATTAAAAATTTTATCAAAATCACAATATGGCCTACTGCAATTTTCAGATCTCAGGAAGTGTAATATTTGTTAAAGGAAAAATGTGTCACAATGCCTCACAATACTGTCTAGACATCCTGGCCCTCACATCATAGTCTCCAGACTTAAGAAAACATCTTTGTTTGGAACAGATCCCCACAAAAATCACACCATAATCATTTTAATGTGTTTTTAAATGAAAATGAGAATAATGATGTAAAAATTATCAGTCCAATTGCAATATCAGTCAAAAAAGCTCCACCTTGAACACAAGTTAAGTAAATTTAAGTACATTGTGCTAATAATACCTCTCTTTTACTCTTCACTTACAGTATTTTTACTGTGTGGTATTAATAGTTTTACTCAAGAAAAAAGTTTTGAGTACTTCTTCTACCACTGCCGATACCAACATTCCCAGTTAGAGAAAGGTTGAAAATAAAGTAAGACAGTTTGTCTGGAGCCTCCGAATCACTAAATCTGCCACTGTTTATGGCTGTGGGGAGTTAAAAATAAATGAGTTCCTTTGACATTTTGTTTGTTTTTAATTTCAAATGAGCACCATATTAAACACATCAAGCCCCAGAGGCTGAAACTGGGAATTGGGATTAACAAGCATTTTCAGGTGAGCCAATTCTTTATTTTGTGTGAGACTGGATTACCAACTAGCAAAGCTGACAACTGCCCAGGTGCCCCAGACCTACAGAGTCCCCATAATTACAACATGGGGGGTGGGCCCTTAATTACCACTTAAAGATCTTTTAAACATAAAAATACTCAGCTTTGAATGACAATCTGTTTGTGATATTTTTTCTCCACCAAAATTTCAAACCTTAAACCTAAAACAACATATACTCTCACATCCTAATTGAAAAATCCACAGTCTATGCAAATATTTCTCATTTCAAAAGTTTACAGTTGTGCTCATAAGTTTACATACCCTGGCACAATCTGTAAGATGTGTATCATTCATAGTGTCTATAGTTGTGACCATAAAACTCAATTTTGGTCTCATCACTCCAGATAACTTTGTTCCAGAAGTTTTGAGGCTTGTCTGGGTGCTTTTTGGCATATTGTAAGCAGGCTGTTTTGTGGCATTGGCACAGTAACCTCCTTATTGTACAACTTTAAACAGCCACATGCAACTTTCAGCTGAAGTTGCATGTGGGTTTTCCTTTGCAATCTGAACAATTTTCCTGGCTGAAACTGTGGCTGAAATCTTTGTTGGTCTACCTGACCGTGGCTTGGTATCAACAGAACCCTTAATTTTCCACTTCCTCATCAGAGCTTGAACACTACTGATTGGCATTTTCAAATCTTTGGATATCTTTTTATATCCTTTTCCTGATTTATAAACTTCAACCACATTTTCTCACAGGTCCTTTGACAGTTCTTTTGCTTTCTCCATTCCTCAGTATCCAGTAAAGTCAGAGCAACCCTGGATGAAGTGTGCAGGGTCTCTCAAGAGCTGAGAAACTCATTGACTATTTATACACAGACACTAATTACAATCAAACAAGTCACAGGTGTGGAAACTTACCCTTCATAGCCATTTAAACTGTGTGCGTCAACTTGTGTGTTTATTATCAGGCCAAACATTCAAGGGTATGTAAACTTTTGATCAGGGCCATTTTGGTGATTTCAGTTATCATTATGATTTAAAAAGGGCAAACACAATTATGTGAAAATAAATGGCTTCACCTAACCACTATCCCTAAATAAAACAAAGGTTTTCAGCATGATCAGTCATATTTTCCAAAAAATGGCCAATATTTTACAAATTCTATCAGGGTATGTAAACTCATGAGCACAACTGTAACTGTTTTTTGTTTTTGTTTTTTGCTTGAATATATTTATTGGTTTTTATATTTTTTATACATATAATAAAGACATTAGTAAAATTAAACAGGAACAACAAAGAAAACAAAACAAAAAAATGTGGAGACAAGTGAAGTTCATTCTCAGTGTATGCACGCAGACATCAAGTTTCCACACCACACTGTCTTTTGTAAGTTGCATATTTGACTCTGATTAACTTCCAAACTACTTGTGATGCCACAAAGTCCAAAGTGTTTGTTGTACATGTTTTAAACTCAGATTTAAGTTCAGTGGAACCTTCTTCCCTCAGCAGATGAATCTGAAAACAGACTATAATGTCAAACTCTGCACATACATAATTCTACACAGTGACGGTTCAAATGAAGTAACAATAAGTTTAACACATTTTTGAGTGGAGATGAACTTTAATCTTTAGGCTCTATCTTGTAGAGAGGCTCTGCGTTATTATTTCAGTATATATTGGGCAGTTTCCCACAGAAAACCACCAGGTAGTACCACGCCAGTGTCAGATTACTGACTGGTCTCTGTGTCTCTAGTCATTTAGCTAATGAGGCTGTCATATGTAGTCTGATGTGTGCAGTGTACTTCATAAGAGCACAAAGGCAACAGGGTACTGTGCACGAGGGCAGCAGGTGAGGTGTGGGGGGTCATTAGGTGCCAAACAGCTAATTTTTTGCCCCAGAGTGCTCTTAAAGCTTAACATCGATGTGGTTTACAGAAACTTGATACAATTCAAAGTTAATTAAAGCACTACACTAATGTTTTGATAATGCAACCTTCTAAGTAGCGTTAATTGTTGAATAATTGTTAAGGAAAATACTCTTTAATCCATTTTATGTACTTTATTTTTACTTCTTTACTCTATACTTGTTTTATTTTTGCTATCGTGAACTCTGTTTCTTCAAAGAGCAACTATGTTCTTCCCGGCATGAACAATGTAACCAATTGTCTAAATTGTCTCTCTCTCTCTCTCTCTCTCTCTCTCTCTCTCTCTCTATATATATATATATATATATATATATATATATATATATATATATATATATATACAGTCCATGTTCTATACTTTTGTTTCCTTTTTACTGTACTAATTCATTTTTACAATGACTTCTGACTGTTTGTTGTATCTTTTACTTATTTGTAATCGCCTTTACAGAATTTGTGCAGTACTGTTTTCATAGTTTCATCAGCTGCTTCCAGTAAAGGTAGTCCGCTGTCTTCAATCTTCACACTATCATTAGTGTGTTTAACTGGCAATAGGGCTGTTCAGACCCACAGATTTATTTATCACCATACTACTAAAAATATCAAAGCAGGCTGAATTTTGGGGAAATGTCTATAAAATGAGCACTTTTTTTCAATCTTGTATTTTAAAAGGTGCGTCAAAGGTTGTAACTGTAGTCTGAGCTGTTGTGTCAGTCAATCAATGTTAAGTTGGGAAATTTAATGTCAACAATTCACATTGAATTCCATCTTCGTATACATAAACATATAACCCTACAAACACACTGTGCGGGGACATTCAACCATTGTGCAAGAATAAAAATAATCACTCACACGTTTATGGTTTTAATTCTTGATGAACTTTCAGTCGATGGTTATGAAAAACTCAGTGTGAAGGGTCATCCAATTTTTTCCTTCTCAGTTGTTTCTTAATAATACTTCCCTCCTGGGGTGGCAGAGATTCCTTCCTACCAATAAACTGGAAATAAGCTGAAATGTCATGTTTTTTTGCACAAGAGAGAAGGAATGAATGGAAATTTAAGCAACCAGCAGCAGTGTCTCCCATCCATTCATGTCTGGGAAGTTCCACCCACCACTGTTGGTATCATTCAGTGTCACTGTTGGTATAAAAATAAGTTTTTTGTTGTTGTTTTTTTTACTACCAAATACCCAAACAGCAGTGAGCTACAGACTACGAAGGAACCTTGTTTCATGATAAAATACCACATGATGAATCTAGGAGAGAAAGATGCAGCACATGATCATAACTAATAACTGAAACAAGATCAGCTGCAACTGTGTTTTCGTCCAGCAGATGACACCAGTGGGTCAGTGATGCCACACAGACTGCAGGCAGCTCATTGCTCTCTGAAGTGCAATTTGTACACGAAGAAATGTGTTTCAGAAATATCACTTAACTTTTATTAAGCCCATGAATCCGGTATCTCTCCATGGCTAGTTGTAGTTTAGACCCTGACATGTTTGCATAGTTGTAGCTTATAGATGAAATGTGATACATATAAACCTTAAAAGTCCACGATCAGTAATAATTAATGGATAAACTATTTAGAAATGCATGACACTTTTATTGGGCTTACTCCCAATTTCATTGATTAGTATAATTTAAACTTTAAATAGGTTTATATTATAAAAGAACCTGCAGATGCTGCATATTTGCAGAGCCTATTGATATATTAACAATCAATCTTTTAGTGTTACTATACTGCCGAAAGGATGCAGCGTTTTTAAAACATCAATTATGCATTTTAGAGTCATTTGGTTTTAGAGAAATAACCTTTAATGACTTAACTGATCCATACAGATACTTTGACGCTGCAGTTTGTGAGTCTTGACTGTAAAAAGCTTTTACAATTTAGATAATCTGCATCTGATCATCTGATAGGACTCATTAAAATCAATCTTCAGTAGTGTTTTTTTGTGAAAAATGCGGTTTACATGTTTTGCTGTGTGTGATTTGGGAGATCTCGGGAGGAATCTATTAAGCTTTTTTTTTCAATTTACACCATAATAATAAAGCATTTATAACAAATGGCGCAGTGAGCCATAGATTATGCCATCATCATAATAAACTAATTGGGCTATATCTCTAATGTGAGACATTGTTTGTGCACTGTAAAAACATTTATAATCTCATAACAGTGCCTGCACCCTCCCTTCGCTCTGTCCCTCTTGACTTGGTGACAGACCTAAAAGCCTTTTGTTGCAATCTTAGCCAATGGAGACGGATTACGACACCGGGCAGCTGAGATATATAAAGAGCCCCTTTTTGACCGCACTTGCACATTTTTCAGTGACACTTCTGAACATTCACACACCTCCATGGACTAAATTGTACAGAGGACCCCAAAACAACCATTATACTACATGTGAGCGGGCTATGCATTCATTAGATTGATCATTTATTAACTTTCAATCAAAACAGCCTGTACCGGGACACACTGGAACGCACTTTTTTTTGTCTTTTTGAAAATTTATTGCAAAAGCTCCTGCTGCAAAAAAAGGCCCAACTTCGGGGTGATCGTATTGGAATAGATGCATGACACTGATTCCCTGCCTTTTGTAGGATAAGGCAAGGAGCGACGCGCATCCAAGAGAGGGGATATAACGGGATAACGCGAGTAAAAAGAAAAGCAAAAGAAAGAAAAAAGTTGCATTGCCCGGTGTCCACGCATCGTCATGCCGAGGTACAACTTCTTACTGTGCTTGATGGTGCTCATCTCCCTGGGACAGTCGGGGAGCGATGAGCCCAATCTGCTGCTGCCTCCTTCCAGCGAGACGCCCACGGATGCCGGGCTGTCTCTGCTGGACGAGGACGCCGGTGCCCACGAGTGCTCCGCCTGTGTGTGGAGGGAGCAGAGCAAAGTGCTGAGACTGGAGACCATCAAGTCCCAGATCCTGAGCAAGCTGCGCCTGAAACAGGCGCCCAACATCAGCCGGGAGGTGGTCAATCAGCTGCTGCCCAAGGCGCCTCCGCTCCAGCAGCTCCTGGACCACCACGACTTCCAGGGAGACGCGTCGTCCCAGGACGAGTTTATGGAAGAGGATGAGTACCACGCCACCACGGAGTCCGTGATCACCATGGCCTCTGAGCGTGAGTAATAGTTTACAACCCAACAATATTGTCTCCAAATGCGTCATGCGCGTAATTACGGATCAGATAGGCGCAAGCGAGTCAGGCCTGCGTGGACAGTGGAGCCGCTGGGGCTCATTCAAGTCAGTGACCTAACCTTCTTGGGGGTCCACTCTGCGTGTCTGAAGCGGACTGATAAAATTAGACAAATGGCCCTGGTCAGCTGTTCGCCACGGCTGTCAAAATAGGGATTGCGTGTGAACCTGATAAATCAATAATCAACAGCTTAAAGAGCCTCGACACTCTAAAACAGACAGCTCCAATATGGCCTAATGAACTTTAGTTTTCAGGTTGACGACGATGATGAAGAAGATGATGATGATGGAGGGTTTGCATTGTGCACCTGGTGATAAAGTTCTGTTGGGGCAGGAGGGTGTCTTTAATATTTGGATCAAGCTGCTGAACTCGTCAGTGAACCTCCTGCTGTCAGACTGTTCAAACTTTCCCTCTTTCAGATGATTTTTGTGTTTGACAGGGAGTGAACGCATGACAGACCCGCTTGAATGTCAAGTGCATTATTAATGATAATGCAGCATTTGGCTGGCAGTCGTATCACTTTATCCTTTATGTTTGCATATAAAAGCCCTAAATCCTGGAGTTATGATCACGTCATGAGGCCCCTAACAATTTGCTCGCACTCTTATAGTTTCCCATAAATCCACAGATAAACCGCAGGCAGGCCCCTTGGAGACATTTTATAAAATTACTGTTGAACCCTGGCAGCTGTGCTCTATCGGTCTTTTATAGGAGGCTCTACCGGTTTCCCTGCTGTTCATCGCAGTGAGAAAAAGTGTGTCCAAAAAGCTGCTATTGTTCCCCTCATGCAGCGGCCCCCCTCGGCCGCACTTGCCTTTTAAATGCGAAGTTTATAGGCGCAGCTCGTTTTTTTTTTCACCACGAGTACACAAAGACAGAGAATCACTTAGGGTCGAGGGGAGTGTGTGACCTTTTCCTGGAGAATCGCGGGGTTCAACAACATTTACACACGTAATATATTCTGCACAAGGCGGATAAAACACACTCCAAATAATCCGTTTTTTTACACCATGAGTGAACAAAGATGGGCCTGTGTGCAGGAGACTTTGGCCTCATGTGTTATCTGACATAATTATAACATCTATCTATCTATCTATCTATCTATCTATCTATCTATCTATCTATCTATCTATCTATCTATCTATCTTATCTTTTTTTAGCTTCCCTCTTCTCATCTAACTTATTTAGTTTTATAATAAATCAGTCCAGTATATCTTGTAGTTTATAACACAGATAAACACTTCCTCCCTCGCCTGTCCATCTATTTCTATGGTTAGGGCAGAAAAAACATCAGTTGACATGTTGTTACTGCAAACTTAAAGGCCATCTGAATTTTATGTCAATCATTCCTCCTCCAATTACACCATCATCACATTTTTGAACTATCCCTTGTAGAACTCTCTGTAGGCTTTGTGCACATTAAATCTAAATCAATCGATCCTTGATTGATTCATATCAGTGCACAGCTGATGTCTTGTATCTTACAGGTGAATTGATTTTAATGTCTCAGAGTTCATACTTAAACTGTTCTCTGTCTGTCTATCTATCTATCTATCTAGATATTCTATAATAATTGGATGTTGTCTCTGAGTTGCAGAATAATCCTATATTTCATTATTCTCTCTCCACCTGTAAATACACACAAGATGAAACCCTGCATGCTTACACTCATCTGTACATTACAGAGGAAATCAACAATAACCTCAAGTATATTTTCAACACTTTGCTTCCTCTGCACAGCCCGCCACTCACACACACACACACACACACACACACACACACACACACACACAGAAAGACACACAAAACACCATGCAAAGTGATTTGATACCTTCTCAAAGCAGAAAAGGGCATTATGCACGATGCTGGCTAATTGCATATTTCTAACAGCTTCATGCCAGCCAGAGGAGCTAATGACTGACATTACTGCTGTATCTGTCATGTTACAGCACTTCCTCTCTGTTCTGTTTGCCTCATCTCTTTACGTCAGCTGCAGTTTTTATCATCTGCTCCTTCTCTCTCTCTCTACCCCCTCTCCCCCACCACCACCACCCCCACCCTCCGCCCCCACCTTCCTCCCCGTTAGCCCCCTCTCTCCTTCCTCTCTTTTCTCCGGTACATGGAAGAGTTGAGAGAATGAGTGCATCTCTTTTTGCCTGTGGCGCCTTAGTGATCCCACAGGATTAAAAGTGCCTTTTCTGTCTCTCTGATAGAAGGAGGACTTCAAACACTATTCCCTGCGCACCTCGAACCCAATCACCCTTTCACGGTCGTGCACACTGCCTTTGATGGGCCATGTGGGTTCACACAGTACATACTGAACTGGACCCGTGCCAGAGTTGCTTCTTAGTATTCACTCAAGGTACGTGGGTGCCGCAGTGGGGGTTGAGAGGGTCCATGCTTCCTGGTCTCTAATTACTATGAAATTTCATGGAAAAGTACAGCTATTTATATCATAGTGCAGCACTTTATGTACTAAAACATCTTCCTCCATACAGTGTGTTGTGTAGGTAACCGCTCCACTCGCTGTGCATGCATAAAAAATGACTCACTCTTGAGCAGTTTATCAGGGTCATTTTCTAATGCAGCATTGTGAAAGAGTGTTGAATGTTATCAACAAATCTATTCACATCTGAGCTGAACTGAGTTTGTATGGGTTGATTTATGTGTGTAACTGTGTATGTGTGCATGCAAAGTGTGTATTTTGCAGCCCAGTTGGTTTTGCCTGAGGTGGGGCGAGGATTTGACCTCACTAGTCTTCCATTTGTCACCTGTCCAAGACATTTAGACCAGACCTTACTCCGCCATCAGTGACCTTCTCTTTCTTTCTTTCTGTCTCTCTGTATGTTTTGATGCCTATCAACCTCACATTATTTGACTAGAAACTTACTGAAAATACTTGAAATTACATCTGCCAGAGCGTATCAGGAATAATAATAATAATAATGATAATAAGGAATAGAATTTAAGGAGATGTGGCACCTATGTGGACTATGGTGGTCCTGTCACCAACTGATGCAAGAACTCAGTTAAAGTTGCTTGTGTATTCCTGATCGTTTTTTGCTTTGAGTAAACTTATTTTCTGTGCTGTGACAGTAATTTCTGAGATTGTCCAGTAAAAGAGAATCCAGCAGAGAGCAGCACTCGCTTACCCTCCCTCCCAGCTTCTTTTCCATGTTTAAATTTGATTTCAGTGACCAGTGTGTCCAAAATATATTTATGAAATCAGGCTGTTTGCAGAGGGAAAACTTTGCCACTAATGGAACCATAATCAGACTCAAACAACATTTGAAACATTTCTAATGACCATTCAACTATTCTTGAAACTCAAACAGCCTGTCACTTTGTGAAACTATTTTATACCCACATATTGTCTTTCCCATTATGATTGTGTGTAGGCTAACATAAGAAAGTGCTATACTTGTGTTATTATGTAATCCTGTTAAGGTGAGGCACATTCAGTACAAGCACAGGCTTACACAACTCTTGAGTACCTGAAAATGAACATCCACGCACATGTAACTGTATGAATGTATGAATTTCTACATGTGCACACTTGTGTGGACACATGAGGATGCTAACACACACACACTCACTCACACACAGTCACACACACACTCCAGAGAAAAGTTCTCCTATTGACA
This sequence comes from Thunnus maccoyii, assembly GCF_910596095.1. Lineage (NCBI taxonomy): Eukaryota > Metazoa > Chordata > Actinopteri > Scombriformes > Scombridae > Thunnus > Thunnus maccoyii. Next base: position 14,818,030 of record NC_056535.1, on the reverse strand, counting down.
AAAAGGGTCACAGAGTTCACAGCTATGTGATATATTGAAAGAGGAGACTATTAACCTCATCGGGTCTCTTTCTTTGGCAGCAAAGACGAACCGGTAGTAACTTGAACACTTATCCCCCACCACACACACACACACATACACACACACACACACACACACACGCTCACACACACATCCACTAACCACTCCCACAAAAAAACAAGTCTTTTATAGTGTTGACCCTATAAAAGGGTCATTTCCTGAAGGTGCAGGAACCATAAAAATTAAGAGGGAGAGCGCTAAAAGGACAGAGCAGCAGAAGCCGGACTGTCTTCAACTCACTGGCCAGTGTTTGCTGGAAGTTGATGACTATGTGAGGTTTTTATAGATTTATTTATTCCATGGAGGTCTCAGTTTGACGATGACACCTGTTCTCCTTGTGTAGTTGCTGGCATCAGTTGAGGGAATCCGAAGAGGGAAGATAAACTTTGGTGACGAATTGTTTGGACGCCCGGGGCACGACCGGTTTGTTTAAAAAGGAGTAAAAACTTAAAGAAAGGTCTGTAGGACTGTAGAAATTGCACAACATACTGTCAACTTTATGGCTAATAAAATTTCAAAGGGACCAAAGTCTATTAATACAGGGACAAAATTTCCCCAGGACCTCAGGAATCTCACTCCTTCCACCCTCCTTCCCCTATTCCCACGCTCCCGTGTACCAGTCCCTGCAGCCGGCCTTTCCTCTTGGCATGTGGGAATATGTTGCTTTGGAATTTAATGCATGCTTCACCAAAAATACAACACTGAGAGGTTCAGAGACTGGATGCAAGACTGCATTACTCAGTTTGAAGGCATGGTTGTGCAGGAATACTCTTTTTTTGTCTCCTTATAAAGATGATATGTACAAGAGCTCAGCCTTCACTTCTGGTGTGTATATCCACTGCTGAGCTCCTCATTGATTCTTTAAAGGATTTTCAAAGAGTGCGATCGAGTTAGGTGCACGGTGGCTCACGCTGTGGGTATGAAGGGGGTGGAGGGAGGGAAGAAGGGAGTGAGTCCGCAGGGAGCAACAAGCAGCCCAGTCCTATCCTAAAGGGACAGAAATCATGGAAGGGTTTTATAGGTACAATTAAAAAGACCTGAAACAGATGTTACGTTTCACTAATAAAGGAAATAATTACTTCACACCAGTAATTAAGCCCTGTGTAGGGACATGAGTGAGGAGGAGGAGGAGGAGGGGAGAGAAAAGATAAAATGGAGATCATTGAGGGGATTATTGTTGATGGATGCGTTCAGGCTCTGTGTGGTCGTGTGCGAGGAGCTGCGGATCAGTTTATGGAAGAGTCCATTAAATCTAAGAGGCATTTAAGCAAAGGAAATGCTGCCTGGGCATAATGTTGGATCCCATGAGGGAGCCACTGTGTTGGAAAGAAGCACAATTAACGGTGGATTACCTCATGATTATCTACATGAAAATTTAATTAGCCTCTTTTCTGCGGCAAAGGAGAGCAGCTTTCTCGCTGTATTTATCACCTGTGGTTGTATCTCAGCTTGCCGTACCCACATCAGGAAGTTCATTATGTCCAAATGATTTCTTTAGGGACAAGAGCCAAGTTTGATTTATATAATGTACAACGCAGATGGATGAAGAGAAGCTCATATAGGGAGTGATAGATATTTTATGCTGCTTACAATTCTTGAGCAACAGTACAGAAGAAAATGCTTCCTAGAGGGAGGGTTGGCAAGATTCTGTCACACTAACTTTGTCTTGAGAGAAAACTCTTGGCTGAGGTCCTGACAGATTTGGGTGGCTTCAGGGATTTTTTCAGTAGCTAAGTGTGCTGAAACAGAAACTCTTCCAGGAAGAAACATTGTACATTTTTTGAGCTTTTAAGGAGGTGACACTTACCAGTGGTTGACATGTTTGTGAGGGATAGTCATGTGTGGTAAAGAAAGTGTTAATGTTCATATTATGTCCAAATATTTGGATAAATTGTATTTCGATGCTTTGGTAACATTGTTCTTGAAACTTTCATGCCAATAAAGCCCATTGAATTGAATTAACTGAACTGAATTGTGTTTGAGGAGCAAAATCAATGACAAATAATGTATCAGCATAAGTAATCAATCTATATATTCACCATATAATTGTCCTTAGTATGCTACACTGTCTGTTTTGAATTAGATTAATTGTTTTGCAAGAAAGTGGCCTGCTTAATTTTATAACATCTTTCATACACAATTTCAAGAGATTTACATAACATGTAAGACATATGAAGTTAGAAAAAGCAAATTACATTTAATATACAAAATGCTGAAAGCAAATTTGAAGATGAAGAAGGAGCAAAGAATAGAAGAGTACAGCATGAATGATGTTGGTCTGCAGATTCAGTTAGAAGCAATGAAAGTTTTGTAAGTTTTAACCTGGTTTTAGAGGAAGGGAGAGTCGGGACAAATCTTGTACCCTTTGGAAGTTTGTCCCACCTACATGGCACATAATACCAACTTCTGCTTCTGCATGTTTAGTTTGAATGTTTGTTATCTCACTGCCAACAGATGAGAACATCGTCATAGCTTTCTTTTTTGTTTAGTTAAAGAAACTGCACACATCTTATCATTGATTTGTTGAACACACTGGTGGAAAGACTGTAAGAACGATGTCACTTGGTGACAGAAGTAAATTAGGGTGTCATCTGCAAAATTATGAAAGTTGATTTTATTATTTGGAGAGTAAAGTATCAAAAGTCATGCACACTTTTAAGAGCAATGGTGTAAATGGGTGGCACATGGGAAGAATTTTCTCCTCTATTCTCAGTAATGGTATGTACCGGATGCATTTCAATAAACACAATTAGCTGTGTTTGTGGGTGGGAAAACGGTGGGGGATCATGCCCTTGTTGATTCATTAGTAACATGTTACCAGTTACTGGTCCTCTAAAACAGAATGAAGCAGCTTGCCATATTAAAAATAAAACATGATCATAAAGAATTCCAATTATTGGAAACTAACACAATATGCATTTGTAAATGTATTTGCTGTAGATTTTCATGAGAAGATCCAGAAATGGAAAAATGGAATGAAATGTTTTTGTGCAGCGTCATATAGATTAGGTTATTGGAGTCAGAGGAGGAATACACCGTAGGTCTAATGCAATTGTTACAGCTCCACTGTTTCATTCAATAATTTCCAACACAATTGTACTGTACTATAAATTCATGGAGCTGCTTTTGGACATGGTTCCTGCTCTGTTTTCATGGATCTGCATTAGAGTAAATCACTTTTAAATCATTGTTTTGCTCATATTCATTTAAAAGTGCAGTATGTAGAATTTAGTGGCATCTAGCGGAACGGACTTGGCAGAAATGGAATGTAATATTCATACGTATGTTTTACTTAGTTTGTAATCCCATGAAACTAAGAGTCATTGTCTTTATATCTACATAGGGAGTTGGTCCTCTTCCACGGAGCCCCCCATGTTGTACTGCCATGTTTCTACAGTAGCCCAGAACGGACAAACCAAACACTGACCCTAGAGAGCTTCTTTCACATTTTTGCGAGTTTCATGGCCACCGTAGGTTCTCCTACACACTTGAAAGAGGAGGGAGAGGGTGAGGGGTATTCAGTCTGCAACCTCACCGCTAGATGCCACTAAATCCTACACACTTACAATTACATACACAATTAAGTTACAATTCTGATCTGTTGTTATGTTTCTCCTTTAAGTCTGCAAACTTTTAACTAAGTAACTGGGAACAAAGATTAGGGTTTTGCTCACTGATCATGAGAAAAATGATCAGTGACCATGTCAGTGACATTTCAGAGGTCAAACTCAAGTCTGTGTAACAACCAAAATGTGTTAGCAGTGGTTATGCAGTGTTATTGTTGGTAGCTTGTAGCAGATGTCAAACAGGCTTAGATGGGCAAGTGGTGATAATTTGTAGATATCTGCTCCATCAAACATGACAATTCGTATTATTCTGCTCAAACTGGTTCACAACAGAGGGTCAAGCCAGAAAACCAAAATTCCTGTAAATCCAGCATTTGGAAAAGTCACTTAAACTTTAATCTTTCTACGACAGGTTTCTGCACGACTGCTGAGATGAGCTAAGTAAGTGAACAACCAGTAATTTGTCTGTAATATGGTGATGTTAAGCTTAACTGAGCTTTTTTTATTGAGAAACAATAACTGATTATTGAAACACTAATGATAAAATTATAGCAGCTGCACAATCTTCAGGCTAACAAGGTTACTGTCATGATTCGCTGATTTGTTTGAGAACAAACTTCCAACAACTTAATGTCAAAATGCTCGATGTCTTGGCTGATGGTGCATATTGTAATCAAGGAGAAGGTTCAGCTGATTCCCAGAATATTTAAGCACATATAATGGACGTTGTATGCAATAAACACAAAAAAGATCAATGTTGTTCCCCAGAACTTATGACTGGCATGAATTAACAAAACTCCAAATAGCAATAATAAATACTCTTTTTAGTTTTGCTCTTTTCACTTAATGAACCACTATTGTTACTGGACAGTGAAACCTGCTCTGCCTGCCTCTTTATTGCTTAAAACATGTAAAAGTGGACTGGACCATGATGATGTGTTTTTTTACAAGAACAGACGGTGCCCAGGTGCATGTGTGGTTTTCCTCAAATGGGCTAATCTAAATGTTGTCTCAGAGTTTCATTCTCCAGTGGTTTTTCCTTTAAACACAGTAATAAAAAAGAATCTGATGGCAATACTGAATTCAGATTGATTCATACAGTGAATGAGTCCAAAGCAGCAGCACTTCAAACAGCAAATCAATCACAAGCATCTTTCTGTTTGTCTTTGTTTAGATGTCTGCTTATGTGACATATGTAAAAAGTTTTTGGATTTGACTTTTCGAAGCAGAGTAGTTACGTCTTCTGACATTAACGTCTCACATGTATGTGTGAATGCACACAAACACAAGCGGTGAGACCCCAGCATGCTTCCTGCTGTCCAGCTGTCCACCTTATTGCACTTCACTGCACGCTCGCTCTTTTCATCCTCTGCCCGCGTCCTGCTGGAGATGTCCCACAGACATTCGAACATATATAACCCCAACACTAAAAACAATGAGCTTTAAGTCTGTTTACTCAAGACAGTCAGTTTGAAGCTGGTGTATGTTGTGTGTTTATGTGCGGCTGCATGTTTCTGTGTGTGTGTGTGTGTGTGTGTGTGTGTGTGTGTATGTGTGTGTGTGCGTGTTCACTGAGCTAGAACAGGGAGCATTAGGAGGTGTCTTTTGTTGCTCCTGGGGGGCTACTGTGCTCAGTCCTAATAGGAGTCTTGTGCCTGCCGTTGTCCCAAGGGAGGGCTTCTGAATGAGGGGGTCTTACTTCACACTCCCCCCTCCCCTTCCATCCCCAGCTCGAGCCCGGCCTCCCCCACCACCCTCTCCTGTCCCTTGGGACTGGCCGAGAGACAAAGAGGGAGTGGGGCTGGGGTGGGATGGGATGTTTGAGGGGGTGCACTGTGGCCCCTGTCTTATTAGAAGGGTCGTGAACGTGTCACGATGATTAATATGCCGAGGTGCGTGGGGATACCCTAGAGTCACATTTATTCAACACGAAGGCTCCCAAACACACACTCACCACAAAATGGCACATTTGCATTTCCCATTAAGAAAAGAAAATATAGATATATATGCAAATGAAACTCCTATCTAGGTTTACACCATTATGCATTATCCATTTGGACATTAACAATAGATGACCATTTCTCTCCCCAGCCCCATTTTAGCTGCGTATTTTCACCTGATTGGCATATGTTACGGTACATGTGTACAATACACACACCAATGCCTTTAAAGAGTTTGGATAAAGAAGAGAACTCTGATGAAATGTAGTGTTTTAAGTGCGTCATTTTTTTAATGCCCAAAACATCTGTGATGAATTATGGTTCATTAAGATTTATCATTCAGCTTTGTTTCCTACTTTGAAACAGCTAAGCCTATGTTCTTGGTTTTAAACTTTTTAACAAATATTTTAACCTTTTTATTTATGTTACTCTGTCATGATCATGGTGTAGGGAACTTATCATTGCAGTAAATATAGTGAGGTTGCTCTTTACTGCTGAAGTTGCCAGAAGGGAAGTGCAGGAAGCAGCAGCTTGGTCACCATCACAGAGATCATCAAAGTCTTCATCAAACTGAGTGTTTAACATTTGTGAATTCTCTTGGCCTTTTTCCTTTATACTTTGTGAAAATCAAAGATGTAGAAATATCTATTTAAATGGAAAAATCCATATTTTTCATATAACATGTAGTCACACTTACTGGTAACACATGTTACCTATTCACTGTATAACTACACCTTAACGTCCTCCGTCCATCTGTTTTCAACAGTTTAACTGGCTCAATACACACATTATTGCGTTTTGCTTATTAAAAACATTTTGAACTGGCGTGTGGTTATATTAAAATGGACAGATGGCATGCTGAATAAACCCTTATATTCTATATGTCTCCCCTTACACACACATATAGAGGGCTCTGGGCTAACTATGGGACACAGGTACCCAGGGAGTCAACCAGATGTTTGATAGGCTCACCTGCAGGCCTGCTGCGTGTTGGCAGTAAAATTCATGCGCTGCATATGCTGCAATTATACCACAGGGAAATAAGCTGCTGTAATAATGAAGTAGGCTGGAAACATGAGGAGGAAAAGCAAGCAACCCTGTTTCCTTTGGAAAAACACGGCCTCTGTCCATATTTTACTTGGTTTTCACTTTAAGTAAAGTAAGAGGAGTGTTCTTATAGAGACTATTCATCTTCAGCTTGACCAAGGAGAGAAGTGTAATCGCTCCAGTAGGTGGTGCTGGATGCTAAAACAGAATCCATATCCTCACTGCAGGTTTGAATTTAGTGTTGAAACACTGTGCTGAAATTGTTCAGGAAATTAGGCCATAAAAACAGTACTGCAGATGCAGTAAAACTATGAGCTTCTCAGCAGGGATGTGTGATGGCAGCAGAGGCAAAGTTAGTTCAGGTAGATGGGATTAAATGTTTGGTTTTATGATCATTACAAGCTAGCCTCGCTCATTTTGCACAAGTGAAACGCTTTGCCAAGACGTGGGGTGCAATTAAGCTGCAGGCATTCATCCTCCTCGGCTTGCCTCCTACTTGTGCACTTACAGGTTCTATAAAGGCACAAATTGATTTCATCTATCAATGCAGTCATTGTTTAACATGACGTAGCTCATATGTTGTGCATGTGTGTTTAATAATAGGGTCCTAACTGGATCACGGTGTACAGGCCCTGCTTCTCAAATTACTCCTTCTCAAGAAAGGCCCCCGCTTGAGAAAAGTGAACTGTTTCAGCTCTTCAGTGTTGTGGTGGCGCCTTGTTTTTTTTTTTGTTTTTTTGTTTCCAAGAACTCAACAAAAGCAACGTAAACTGTTTGCAAAGGAAGTTCTGGTGTGTGTATGTGTGCGTCCATCTGCAGCGATTAAAAACAACAAAAAATAGTAATCGCAAGCAAACCCCAAGCAAACTGCAGAATCATTCATTCCCAGTTTTGTGCTGATGAGCAAACACAACACCATCCACGTTAATTGCTGTGACCCCAGCAACCCACCAAAAGGAACATTGACATATTGTTTGTCCAGCGTGAGACACTGTATAATTTACACTCACTAATGACTGTGCCTGGAAATACAGGCTGAAGGACCACGTCTGTCCCTGGCTTGGCCCTTATTCAACATTGGCCCGGACTCTTCTAATGGATAGTCCATCTGTACCTCTGTGAATTCATATCCCTCAATGCATGCCCATAATTCAATTACAACACTTGTTTAGTGTAAAAAAACAGCCCTGTGCAGTGTTCTCTCCTGGCCAATTGAGGTTTGATAAACAATTCACTATTGGCTGGAGAATCTCCACCCTGATCAAAACAAAAACAAACTGTGGCTGATTCAGTGCTGTTGTGTCTCACAGATTTCAAATGATTCTCTGGTGAAATAGCTTGTTGTGAAGAAAGACATATTACCATTGCCATAGGGTCGACCTTGACCTTCAAACTCAATCTGGCTATTAGGGGCTGCCCCTCCCCAGCACCCCTGAGATGTAAAGAGGCTGACGGTTTTGACCCCTGATCCCATTTCTTAACTAGGCTGAGGTGCCAAATAACCTTTTGACCCAGGAAGCATTTGCAGGTTGCCTGAGCAACCTCAGATTTAGCAATGATTGACAGGTCCATACAGTTTTTATCTTCTTTTTTTTTTAAGTGGAGGAACCACAACACTCCTGTGCAAGATAAATGAAAGAAAATGATGGTTTATTTGCTTAAATCTAGAGTTGTAATATGTCAAATATGCTTAGTGAAAATGGGAAGATTAGATATTCTATTGTACTCTGTTGGCACATTATTATGCCAGATAGATGCAGAATAAATTTCCCTTAATAAATGAACGCTTTACATGGAAATGAATGTATGAATGCAATGGATGGATGTCATTATATCAGATGGAGGTCTATGTAAATGAACCGCTGTGCAGATTTGGCATGTGGTGCAAATCACAGAAACACCAGAGCTGAGGATCATGACAGGAATAAATCTGCCTATTTTAGGAGACGCCTTGTGTTCTTTAACATAGCCCTTAATCCAGACCCCAAATATATTTGCTAGTAAGGTTGAGCTTCTAAAAAAAAGTTTAATTTTGCTAGTTGTAATGTAGGGGTACACCATTTCATTATGACTGACCCAGGGGAATCTAAGGTTACCATCTGGCCACTGGCCACCATTACTGATCCTTGTTTTAATATGCAAATGTATCTGTTTTTTTCCAACCTTGATGTAATCACAAATGTAACCTGACTGAATTGGCCGAACAACAGGACCATGTGCCATGATAATCGACAGCCCTCATGCAGATATAAAAAGCACTGCAATGAGTGCTTTTGGACACTACTGTTTTACAATATCATGTTGTGAAAGAAATAATATCCAATTTCTCATTGTAAATTACTGTACATGGATTCAAACTCAAGGTTAAATTTTTTAAATCTTACTCAATATCCATCACATTATATAAAATGTAAGTATTGTATTTAAAGAACAACAAATACCCCATATCTTGACTGCAGTGTATTTCTGTTGATTCATTCATGTTAAGGAGTAATGGGCCAACATGTTATCACTTATTATCAGTTATCAGTGATCTCAATCTTTCTCATTTAACTGAAAAACTCCTCTCTGTGCCTGCTTTTTGCTTTAATCCATAAGCAGCTACTCATCAGTGTTGTTGTTAGTATTATAGAAGTAAAGTTTACACTAAAACATTTCTGTTTGTATTTCTAAATGCTGTATTAACTGCTGAGAGGATTCTTTTTAGTTATGTAGTCCAGTATGATTATAGTTATTAACAATACATGAACTAGAGTGCCACGGTCTGTTCATCTGGTGATTTCCTCAGTTTCATTTGTTCTTGTTGTCTTTAACCTCTTGTTCCTGTTGTGAACCCATCAGTCACGACTGTTGTTGGTTGTTGTAATGTAGGAATTAGATAGGTCGTTAATTCTTTGTGTTGCTACACATGAATGAATCTACTGTCTATCCTGGTAGTGAAAAATTCTGTATTTGCTTTTTGCTGGTAAAAAGTGCCCTGCGATGCAGAGGAAGTTATGTGTTTTATGTTTCCAGAAGTCAAATGTGGGAACATGTCATGTCCGGTTACCAGCTGGCAGTTTGCTTGTTGTTACTCTGCTGCTCTACCTGTTTTTAACAAGTTTTAACAACTTTTGACAACTTTTTATGACCTATTCAGACTACTGGCTTTCTTATTAATGCCTTTTAAATCGCAGAGCTATTTTATGGACTTATTTTATTCTGATCACAGATTGCTGATTTGTCCCTGATTTGAGTTTCCTTCACTCCGCAAGGACGAACAACAGCTGAGCCCTATTCTTAGGAAAAGCCTTTGCAGGTGATTTAACCAGAGCTGTTTCTGCATGCTGGGCCAAGTATTTTGGACCCAGGTGGGCAAGTTTCCTGCCCCTGCCTGTTTCCTGGTCCTGTGTCCTGGTATAGCTGCAAAATTGCTGTCAGCTCCATATTTTGAGCCCTCGAGCCATTCCTAGCAACCTGTCCCTGAAGTGGCTCTACTCACCTCTCTTCTGGGCTGTGTTAGCTGCTCTCACCTTTCTCAGAAGATCAAGGAGTTGGAGGGGAGGATATCAGTGTTGTACCAGATTCGAGAGGAGGAGAATTCCTGGAAACCGCAGTCGCTCCAGCGCCAAAAGCACCTTCCCCTGCAATGTTGCAGCCCCAACCCATCCCAACATCTGCTGGGAACTGTTAGGAGCAAAGCTTAAAGAGCCACCTACTAGCTCTACTCTATATCCACCAGACACTGGTTGGCAAGGGGAAGCACATGTATAGTCACTCCTCTCGGTTCTCTCCATCTTTCAGGATTCACTTGGAGAATAAATTTAACATCCTGGACGATCTAGGCTTTCCCCATCTATCCAACCCTCTCACCCACATCGTCCCACAAACCCCCGACAATGCTAATAATCGGAGACTAATTAGAAACATGAGAGTCAGATAGGCTCATACTCTGATTCCCCAGCACCAAAGTGCTTGACATTGCAGACAAAGTTCCAGACATAATAAAATCCCACTCTGAGGTAGATAGTTTATTAGTAGATAGATTATTATCCACATTGGCACAAATGATACTCTTCTGGGAACAGGGGCATCTTTTTGGCCCAGATGGTCTCCACCCGAACAAAGCTGGAGTTCGGATGCTATCTGCCAATTTAGCATATAGCGTGTTCAACCGCTCCTCACAGAAACCAACCATGCCACCCCACAACTTTCATGACCAGAAATGACCAGTTCATTAGAGACTGATGGTCCTTGGGCCCCAGTCCCTATTTGTTTGGTTCCACATCTAACACTGGCAAATTTTCTATCAGACTTGGACCAGACACAGACATTTTCACCATCCCTGTGATAATCACTTATAGATGCTCTGTGAGATTTGCAGTCAAACAATCTGGTGCATGTCCCAGGAACCTCATCACTATTAATGTTCAGACTCAAAATTGCCTTCAGCCAGCTCCTTCAGCTTTAAATCAACTACTTCTGGGTCTTCTGCATCACTCATCACTTCAGATGCTAATTTAAATGATCCACAGATTTTTAAGGCTAGAAGTGGTTTTGTTTTCTTACATCTAATTATACACAGTTTGCTACGTCATAACAAATCACTTAAGTATCCTTTTATCTCAACTTTATCTAGATGTTATGATTTTAACAGAGACTTGGCTGAAAAAAGAGATTTATAATCAAACTGTTTCTTTTAGTAGATTTAATATATAGAGCAGGTAGAGCTGGTAAAGGAGGTGGTGTGGCAGTATATGTAAAATCATCTCTCTCTGTACTTGAGCTGACTTCAGTCTCAATTCCTAAATATTTTGAATTTATTTCCTTGAAAATAGATCTGGGGCATAATAATTCAGTAATAGTTATTGGTGTCTACAGACCTCCCTCTGCCCCCTCAGAAGCCCTAGAAAAGCTCTGAATTAATTACAACATTGATTGATCATAAGGTGATTATCCTTGGTGATCTCAAGTTAGACTGGCTTACCTCAGCATCTAATAATCTTAAAGAACTTTTTTACAATCTTAATTTTACACAAATTATTTCACATCCCACTTGCCCCAACCTGAAGGATTTCTCCAAGTCAAGCTTAATTGACTTAATATTATCAAACAGAACAGAGAAATATCCTGTCTGTGGTGTTTTTGACCTTGGTGTTAGTGATCACTGCCCAATTGTTTGCATTAAAATGTGAAACAGAGGAAAACTAATTCACACATAGTGGTTAGAAGAAACTTAAAAATTTTTGATGACTAGGCCTTTCTACTAACCTGACATGCCAGATGGTTTGTTACACAGAACCATCTGAGAAGCTAACAAGAATGGGGATTTATTCATCTCGTATTGTGCCTAACTTTAGTGGATCATAGCATATCGGGTATGGAATTCATCTGCAGATGTGCCGGTTCAAGATGAGACTAAACTTTTCTATGGATGTCAGTTTTTGAGCCATGACAAAGGCCAAAATTTGGCCTGCAACAGATTAGATAAGCCTTGTTTTTATCCTAGCTGATTGCCAGCAATGCCTTTTTCTATGTTGTAATGCATATCATCAAATGGTGAGGACTCATAAGGAATCTTATCCTATTAGGCTTATGCCTGGCAGATAATAAGCATGCACATTTTGAAAAGGCAAGAACAAAATGTAGCTCCACTCCCTGGTTCTTTCTACATTATTTTGTTCCAGAAACAAAGCATAGGCTCTGGCTAAGACCTTTGTCAGTGGCTTGCCTTTAAACAGTTGAGGAATAAGTGCACTGCTGCTGCCAGAAAAGCTAAAACCGAATATTATCTGTACTTACTAATTCCTCTTGTAACCCCAGTAAATTCTGGAAAATAGTCAAATCTACCTAACATTTCTAGCACTCTTTTACCTTACCTGGTGTTAATGGCCTTACTCAGATAACTGATAGCTTTGAAATGTTCACTGCTTTTAGCAATCATATTGCTGCATCTTGTCATTTATTTGTCTTAGTGTTGATCTCAATGGTTGTGTGGATGAACATAGGTCATCCTTCCTTAATAATACTGCTGAGGTAAACCATTCCTTTAGCTTATCTCCTGTTTCTGGTAGGATGGTAGCTGGTGCCTTATGCAATATTGATGCATGAAAATCAACAGGTGATGACAAACTGGAACCATTTACTCTGAACTTCTCAGCACAGCTAGTTTCTGAATATATAACTAACTTGTATATAACTTTCAATCTTAGCATTACCTCTGACATCACTCCTATAATTTGGAAGACTGTCTATGTTCTTTCTCTCCATAAAGGCTATAGCAAATCTGAATTAAATAATTATTATCCAATCTCAAAACTATCTTGTCTTGCAAAAATACTTCAGTCTGGTCTCAGGCTTAAGCACTATTTCTGCTACTTCCCTAGTTATTAACAATATAGTCTCAGCATTAGATAACAAAAAAACACTGTGCTGCTCTTTTTGTTGATTTAACTAAAGCTTTTGACAAAGTCGACCACTCTCTCTCTCTTACGCCAACTTTATTGTTTGGGTTTTGACAATGCTAGCTGCCTGTGGTTTCAGAATTCATAGGTTTCCAGTCCTCTTTTCTCCCCATTGCAAAGGGAGTTCCTCATGGACGGAGTTCCTTGGACCAGTCTTATTCACAATTTATGTAAATGACACTACCTTTTCATTGTATAATTGCAACGTCCATATTTACGCAGATGACACTCTCTTTTATTCCTGTGTGGATTCTATTCATGCCGCCACTCTTAATCTACAGCTATTATTTAACCTCTTTCAAAAACACCTTCATAGCTTGAAACCGGTCCCAATATGTGCAAAAACAAAATGGATGTTGTTTTCAAATGCAAGAAATATTGACCATGGTAATTTTGAAATTTGTTCTGTTAATAACAGCATAATAAAGAGAGTGCAATACTATACATATCTAGGGATTTGGATTGATGAAAAACTATAGACTGTATAAAAATAATAACGGTAGCCACCATGACATCATCCATTGGTTTGTTGACTCACGTTTTTGAAGCCTCAAGTTTGGCATTTTGACTGTCGCCATCTTGGATTTTTGGAGCCAGAAGTGATGAGAAGTGACCATATTTGGACAAGAGGGTGGAACTGACCCTAACGCTAGCTGGTAGCTCGGTTAGCATGGTGCATTTACAGTCTAGGGTTGACTGTGATAATGCTAATGCTAATTTTCGCTAGCGAAAAACAGCTTAAGATCATTAAAACAAAATGTACTTACCAAAAAATTCAACATCTGACTCTTTAGAGGGTCTTTTAGTACAACTAAATGCTGAACAAGACTTTTTAGGTGATCAAAATGTTACAATTAACTTCCATGAACTGAAAACACACTGAAATAATGATGGCTATGGCTATGCCTATATTCTGTGAATCTGGAATTATGCCATGTTTACTTTACCTAACCAATGCTGTCACCGTGATGGTGACTTGTCAATCACAACATAGCCAAGCCCTAAAGCACACCCTGCTTCATCATCAAATTTAAATTAAATGGGACCATAATTAACAAAATGAACATCATGCAGTATTGAAGACTTGAAACTAGCGGTTGAGACCATAAACTCATTAGGAAAGTGTTTACTGAGGTAATAAATCAAGTGAGAAGTAGGGTCATTTTCCAATAGACTTCTAACAATCGGACTTTTTTGAACCAGTGGAGTCACCCCCTGATGGCCATTAGAGAGAATGCAGGTTTGAGGCACTTCTGCATTGGCTTCATTTTTCAGACCCAGAACTACCCACTTGTGAAAAACTTTTAAAGTCCATATTAACATGTTATCAAGCTGATTGAAATTGGGCTTTCTTTTTAGAAATAAATCTTGTTTTCCTTTATTTACAAGAAAAATAATTGTTGAAGGAGTTTTCCTCTGGACCACAGGGATGTTATTTATGGGAAAGCGACCAGTTCCACTCTCGAACCTTTATATTCAGAATATCACCCCACATTAAAGGTCCGGTGTGTAGAATTTAGTGGCATCAAGTGGTGAGATTGAAGATTGCAGCCAAGTCAATACCCTTCCCCTCACCCTCCCCTTCCAAGCATGTAGGAGAATCTATGGTGGCCGCTAAACTAGCGAAAAACGCAAAAGGCCTTCTCTAGGACCAGTGTTCAGTTCTGGGCTACTGTAGAAACATGATGGTGCATCATGGCAGCCTCCGTGAAAGAGGCCTTTATATCTTATGTAGATATAAAGGGCTCATTCTAAGATAATGAAAACACAACAATTCTTATTTTCATGGGATTATAAACTTATTAACACATACTTATGAATATTATATTCCATTTCTGCCAAGTCTGTTCCACTAGATGCCACTAAATTCTACACACTGGACCTTTAAGATTCATTACTGGAGATAGTTATGGGACACACCATTGTTTACTATTATACTGTCTGTTCTTATTGTATGTCTGTACCTCGGCACCATTGTAAATGAGAGTTCTCCAAGTTTTCTGAAGATTTAAATAAATAAATATAAAGAAGCAAAAGTGGTTTGTTTGAAGTGAATGATGCAGATGTTGTTGCAGTAACAAACAGCTACCATGACTATGAACAGTTACAGAGAAGATCACCAGCTACCAAATGACACATTTTGTTAACAGAAACTCTGTGAAAAAAGATGAACTAACAATGTGTTTTATGTAGAATAAAATGCAATTTTATTTTTACATGTATACTGTAACAAAATGCCAACATGTATTGATGGTGACCTGAAGGGAATTAATAATGTCTGATATAAAACTGTTTGATACAAGTGCAATGTCATGTGTATTCAAATGATGATGAGCAGGATTCTATATACAAGATTGTATATATACTGTACATATATTAATGTGACTGTCCTCTGTTTCACAGCGGAGCCACTGGTGCAGGTGAATGGGAAGCCCAGCTGCTGCTTCTTCAAGTTCAGCCCCAAACTGATGTTCACCAAGGTGCTGAAGGCCCAGCTGTGGGTGTACCTGCGACCGCTGCAGCAGACCTCCACCGTCTACCTGCAGATCCTCCGGCTCAAGCCCGTCACGGAGCAGGGTAGCCGCCACATCCGCATCCGCTCCCTGAAGATAGAGCTCAACTCCAGGGTCGGCCACTGGCAGAGTATTGACTTTAAGCACGTGTTGCAGAACTGGTTCAAACAGCCGCACACCAACTGGGGAATCGACATCAATGCCTTTGATGAGAGCGGCAATGACCTGGCAGTTACCTCACTGCGACCCGGGGAGGAGGGGCTGGTAAGGACCCTCAGACCTGTCCCAGGGGCAGAGAGGGAATCACTTTCATTTTAATAAAAGGAGGGCAGATGAAAACAACTTTATTTAAAAACATATGTAACATATGACAAAAAGTCATGGGGTAAAGGAGGAAGGAGCCAACCGCCTTTCTCTCTTGTGAACTCTTGTCAACTCTTAAATATTTTTAGAATAATGTATCAAAAGACAGTGTGTAATATCAGAGAGACTGTGCAGCTCCCCTCGGCTTTACAGAGCTTTATGGAGCTTTACAGCAAGTTTCAGCTCATTGTTTAGCTCTCTGGCTGCAACTTTTTGGCAGACAGGCAGCTGTTTTCAGAGAAAGAGCCACTGTACACTACCTGCTCAGCACAAAATGGCAAACAGACACAGTTAGCCGCTAGCTGGTGAACATAGTCGAGCGCTCTCACTGCTCTCATAGTGTTTTCAGCTGCAGCAGGCTACTGTTTTCAGCAAAAAGCTGTAATAAATCCATTGTATGCAAAACAGTTGCCACTAGTTTGTGAACATAGTGGAGCATTTAGCAGCTAAAGACCTAGACAGAGTATTTCCCTCAGGAGTTGGTAGAAACCAAAAACAGAGCTAAAAGAGTGTGAATATTGGACTTACATTCACCAGGTGACCAGAGACCAACTCCAAATGAATGATAATTTTGATAAGTTTGCTAACATGTTCACTATATAGACTTAAAAGGTGATGATATGTTAGTGTTGTGTTCACAACGACTTTCTGCTGCCCCCAAGTGGCCAAAAAATCAGTTATTACAGATTTAAAATCTTGAAATGAAAAGCTTGGGGTTAAATATATACCTAAAACTGCCAGCAATTACTATATAGTGAGGACCCATGCAGGCAAATACACTAATGTATATCTCTTTTTACATAATTTAATGTAATTTAAATTTACATCTTTAAAATGCATGCTGCTGTGTTTTAGACTTTTGAATATATTTCTCTCCAGGCTCACATTGATTTCTATTCATTTCACCAATCTATCAAAATCAACTTATGGAGACTTAAAAAATAAGATAAAATTTTAAAATAAAAAAGTACAGTAAAGACAACAAGTGTGCGTTCCAAAGAAAGGAACTGATTGAACACTAAATGTCATGTTGGTTTTTATTACTGTCAAAGTTCTGTTTTTAGTGCAAATTGTAACTGCAAATTCATTTGAAAATTTACGCTGCAAATGTTAAAGCAGACATGACGTTCATCCATCTCAAGCTAGCAAAGTATCTGAAAGTTGAGTCTCATGTTGTAGTGAAATGAATGAAAATCAGTTGCTGCACAGAAGATAGAGAAACACATTCAAAAATGTATCATAACGCATGAAAAAAACACACACATACTTCAAGGTTTGGCTATTGTGAAGTAGAAGAAGACCATGCTGTATAATCAATCTGCATTATGAATACGAAACGTATCAAATATGAAGATGGACAGTAATATG
Source organism: Thunnus maccoyii (assembly GCF_910596095.1). Taxonomy (NCBI): domain Eukaryota; kingdom Metazoa; phylum Chordata; class Actinopteri; order Scombriformes; family Scombridae; genus Thunnus; species Thunnus maccoyii. The sequence continues at coordinate 14,800,709 of NC_056535.1, read as the reverse complement.
AAGATGCACCATTCTTGACGTCAAAATGTTTGAAACCATAACCAAAGCAACAGCCACACTTTTATAAAGGCACAAATGGTTTCAAACAAACCTGACATGATGTTTCTGTAAAGCAGCATTTATTTGAACAGACTAAATCACAAAGTCACACTTCAAATAGAACAGAATCTCCTGATCTAGATGTCATAAGTTCCACTAGACACAACATTTTATTTTTGTTGTTAGTTATAGACACTGACTGGGAATCTCCATTTATCTAAAGTGTTGATTTGAAATCTACAGGCATAAAAAAGGAGTGGGCATATTTAGTTGTAATTGTTGCAAGAGATATTTAAAGGTAGTTTAAAGGCAGAACACAGAATAATGTGTATTCTGTGTTATTTAAAGCTTCCTGTACACTGGATACAGGTGGATAATGATGTCTTTTAATCATGTCCCTAGAGAGAAAGCACAGCTGCTTTGTTTGGATCAACCTTCATCAACACATCTATTGTTCACTAATTGTATGTACAGTGCAGATCATTTGCACTGGCTCACATATTTTCTAGTAACACTTATTCTTTAGAAACCGTAAATTTAATGTGCATTGTCTGTGCACTTTTACGGTTTTGTGTTTTTTCCACGTGATCGTGAAAACTCAAAATGTTAATTATATCACTCTTTTATTGAAAATGAAGGCTGAAGTGATTGTACTCTTTTGCAAAACATAAATGTATTTTCTTGCGGGAAATATTTAAAGTGCGGCATGTATCCTAACCCAGTGTTACTCTGGATAGTTTTGGCACTGGACATTTTAGCCTCATATTGGGCCTCAAACTCATCATCACCAGACTTGTTTTGGCTGACATATTTGCTTAGATTCTTTAAATAAAAAATAGATGAACCACTGTTCAGTTTATGTCTAATGTAATTAATGAGGCTGCATGGATGAGTTCAACCTTCAGTCTTAAAACGAAACCATCCGTGAACCATTAATCTAGTTAGAAATCCCAGCGTCACTGCAACTGACAGCTACATACAACATCTATGTTGAACTATGTAGGCCAGTCATCCCAGTTAAGCAACACCAAATATTTACCAAGTGGTCATTTGGGTCAGATCTTCTCAACACATATCAGAGGTCAGCTCTGGTTGTCTTGGCCAATAAATCGCTGCCCTCTGAGCACACAGCAGTGTGCAATATTATTCTTGAACCCCAAAAAAAGGAAAAGATCAAAAACACAGGCAAGTTTACAAAAATAAAACAAAACACAACAAGCAAAGAAAAAATTCAGCTTCTCCTTGATCCTCTGGGTCTTTTTTTCTACAACAAAGGCCCTAAAGGCCGAGCTGACATGGTCTCACTCTGATGGCCTTTCAGCTTATTTCCTCTTTTGAATGCGTCACAAAATCTGTGCTCAAGCCCAGCTGGAATCACTGTGGGGAGAGGAAAGCTTTGTAAAACAAACATGATGGAGTAAAATATTTGATCTGCTCGCTTTGCCCAAAGGTCAAGGTTATGGCAGCCTGCAGATGACCTCTTGGGTCATGGATCAAAGTAAGCACACAGACTCATACAGGCTAGTTTCTATCAATGCTCTTTGATTGGTGATGAAATGGCACGTTGTGATTCTACTTTAAAAATGACAAATTCATTCATATGTTTCGTGAAATGGCAGATAAGGAGGTTAAGGCTTTTTATTAGGAACTGAGGAGGAAGAGTCCTTTTAGGACATCCAAGAGTCAACTTATTAGTTTGGTCAAAAAAACGGTAGCCATTAGCAACTGTTAATGCTAATACAAGTCAGCGAGTATCTGACCTCTTCTTTCTCACCTCACATTCATTCCTGTGGAGAAAATAACCAAACATAATTAAGACTGAGGCTAAAATCCCTGAATTTTCTTCAATAGAACTTACTATAAGACTACCTACGTCCCCAAATCCTTTAATTATATAAATGCATGTGTATTATAGTATTTGCATTTACATCAGTGAGGAAATATTTGTGGTTAAGTGACATATTTGTGTTATTGAGAATTTTGCACCACTTTTAGATGTTCAAGGTTCAAACATGACTCTGTTGACATGGTTGCTACTCAGATCAGATTCTCTCTGTACACACCATTGAGCTATGGAGATGATCAGATGATTATTGTAACTATCATCCATATTATTCAGGTTTTAAAATTGAATTTGTGTGACAGCTGAGTTAAGCTGATTACCAACAGCACAGCTACTTTTATATTTCAAGAATTGATTAATACCTGGTGTGTCAGGTAAAAGCAGGTAACTGGTATGATAGAAAACCGGAGGAATATGGTACTACTGATTTTTAGTAATTTACTACTAATCTAAACTAATTGTGCTTTGTCACAGCAGACATTTTTACTTGCCATAGAAGGAAAAGCATAGGTGTTACTAATTACATAAACAATGGTTTTGTTATATTCAAGTGGCTCATTGAGGACCTGGAATAATTCACACAGCTATATAGTCTAATGGTTTATTTCAGTTTGCTTACTTTCTCCACACAGGCTACTTATCATTTTGAAAGGAGAAAGAGTTTTCATCTTAAGGATATCCTCCCGTTATCTTTTTTAAGTTTAACTTAATGTGATGAGCTTCATTTGCAGAAGAAACACTGACAATAAGTGACAGAGAAGCTTGAAAGGTCTCAGGTTAAACTTTGTCATCTTGCTTTGAAAAAAGCTTTCATGAAGCTGTTTGATAACTGATCAAAACTCAATGTGAAAAGTCATATATCTTCTGATAAATATTAGCATAAAACTATAATTTCAGGATCAGATATTTATTATCATTACTAATAAGACAATACACACAGTGGCCAAAGGTGTCATCTGTTTTTTTAATAATAGTGTTTTTGATCTTATGTTTACTAAAAGACTATCTAGCACACATAATGATAATCATCAGATACATTTTTCTGGATTCTTTTCATGTTAATACAGTTTCTTTCTTTTGGGATGTTAGCTTATGTAATCTACGCTAGTTGCCATCTTGAAATTACAGCATTTTAAGAACTTAAGTCGAGTCTGATCTACTGACGTGGCAGAGGAAGTCCACATTTCTACTCAAGTTTCAATGAGTTTGTAAGCACATGGATTAAACACAAACCTTTGCATTAGCCAACTGATTTTATGTGTGCACATCTGTCTTAATTACACTGTGAGTGTCACAGTAAGACATCAGTGAGCCATCATGCACAATAGCAGAGCCGTGGAACTAATCGGGATGCAGCCATTATTAATGTTGTTTTTTACACTTGTGCTTTTTTCTGTGCTACAACATATCAAAACCAAAGAATCCCGCTTTGGATCATTTGTTTTCATTTTTATGTTTCATCTCATCTCATATGGTGAAATTTATATGCAACAATATGTCAATATGTCTGCTGTGAAAAAGGTGTTTTCTGTCAAGTCAATCAAGTCCATTTTATATGTATAGCCCAATATCACATATCACAAATTTTACTCAGGGGGCTTTACAATCTGTACAGCAATACAACATCCTCAGTCCTTAAATCGTCAATTTGAATAAGGAAAAAATGGAAGAAACCTCTGGAGGAACAACAGAGGGATCCCTTCCCCAGAATGGATAGATGTGCAACAGATGTTGTGTGTACAGAATAGAGCAAGAAACACAATTTACAGAAATACATCACGGACAAACAAGATGACAGAAATATAATGGATTTATAATAGATATATATGCTGTCCCTTCTGTTTGTGTTAAGATTAAACTTAGAAATGATGAAAAAAATTATTGTTTAAATCAAACCTCAAAAATTAGAGGTTGTTTAAGCGCAAAGGAACATTGTAAACAGGAGCTCACTTTATGTACCTATACTTTAAGACAATATAGGAATAGTTTGAGAAATATGTGTGTCATCCTTCTTGCCAAGAGTAAGATGGGATGATTTATGCAACTCTTGTCTCTGTGTCTCAAGTACGGAGCTAGAGCCAGGGGGCAGTTAGCCTAGCTTAGCATAAAGAGTGGAAGCAGGGGGAAACAGCTAGCCTGACTCAGTCCAAAGTTCAAAAATACACCAACCAGAAAGCTCACTAATTAACATATTGTACCTTGTTTGTTTAATCCACACACACAGATAGAAATGTACTAACATTTTTACGAGGAGTTTTGCGCTCCTACTATATCATAGCGAACAACAGTTTATCTCAGTGCGGTTGCCAGGCAACCAGCTGAGATGCTGTGCAGAGGGAGGAAGGATAAACTGTTCATCAAGAGATATTAGGAGCATGAAACTGTGTCTAAAACCACAAACTGTTATTTTTATGTTTCTGTTTGTGAACAAATTTAAAAAACAAACAAACAACGTGTTTATTAGTGAGCTGTAGAGCTAGGATAGCTGTTTAGTCATGTGTCTAGTCTTTATGCTAAGCTAAGTTAACAACCTTCTGGCTTGCACAGACAGAGAAGTGTTATCAATCTTCTCGTTTAACTCTTGGCAAGAAAGCAAATAAGGATACTTCCTGAAATGTTGAACTATTCCTCTAAGACATTATGTTATTTTCCTCTCCTGACATGTCAGCCACATCTCTTCTGTTGTTCTCTTATAACCACCTCTTTCTCTCTGTCCTGCACCTCCTCCCCCTGATTCCAGCAGCCGTTCCTGGAAGTGAAGGTTCTTGAGACGACCAAACGTTCTCGGAGAAACCTTGGCCTGGACTGTGACGAGCACTCCACCGAGTCCCGCTGCTGTCGCTACCCTCTGACTGTGGATTTCGAGGCGTTCGGCTGGGACTGGATCATTGCCCCCAAACGCTACAAAGCCAACTACTGCTCCGGCCAGTGCGAGTACATGTTCATGCAGAAATACCCGCACACCCACCTGGTGCAGCACGCCAACCCCCGAGGCTCCGCAGGGCCCTGCTGTACCCCGACCAAGATGTCCCCCATTAACATGCTCTACTTCAATGACAAGCAGCAGATCATCCACGGCAAGATCCCGGGGATGGTGGTGGATAGATGTGGCTGCTCTTAGGCTGCAGGGGAGACGCACACTTGTGTACAGCCACCATTGCATCAAACCACCCAAAACCCTTATGGAGCTCTCCCCTGGCACCAGAACCCACTCCTCGGCACCAGATGTCACATTTGCTCAGCCACAAAAACATCCCACTGGGTTTCCATTTTTCCAGTAATTAAATTGATTCTAAATGTAAAAAAAAATTATAAATGAAATATGAATCAAAAAAGGACTGAGTGATGGAAATACAGTACATTATGAATGATTTAAAGAGGTTGTACTTGTGGAGAAGCTTCAAAAAAATGGTAAATGAGACAAAACTATGTTATAGAGTATGTGTTAGTTTTGTGGGGTTTTTTAAGACTTTTTTTTTTTTTTTAAATGGCATCTTTGTGAAATGTCCAGGTTAGTGGATTGAGATGACAGGAGACAAAAGCATTTACAGTCCTAAGGAGAAGGGGTTTAAAGAAGTTTTGGAAATACTTTATTTCACAGATACACTTACTTACGGGTGAGATTTGATCCACAAAAAAAAAAATGTTTGCAAGGGGGCATGATCAGAATTATTTTGCAATTCATCACTTTAACAAAAACTCTTAAAACAGAATTCATGCTAATGTGAGGAGAGTTTACTCTTAGGAATACTGTTAGGATAAATCCCAAATCTTGTTTACAGATGTTTAGAGATGTGCTTTAGAGATGTTAAGTGTTAAGGAGATCCAAAACCAAACCTATACCCTCTATTAATGTATAACACCCCAGTGTGACATTCTCGAGTATCTACGAAACCTTTTCACAGTCACTTTGATCTTTTTTTATTTGTAGTCTTGTAAAACTCAAAAAGGAAAAAGGAGAGAAGAGGTTACGCTGTTTTAACTCTATCTTTCAAAGCAGATAAATAAAGTCGTTGTAGCTATTTCTGCCATTCTGCAAAAGTAGACAATACGGATTTAAGTTTGACTTGCACACTAAAATCTGAAACAGAACTGTAATGTAGATGCACTCTGAGGTCACTCGGCACCGTCTGGAAGAGGAGGAGGAGGAGGGCACGTCCTGCAGGACGACAAGAACCTGACATTTTTCTTTCTTCTGTGTAACAAAGGAAAATACACTTTAACACATTCAGCTTTTGTATTAAATGTTTAAAACAGAGAAGAAAATGCACTGTTTCATAACTTGAAGAGGCCTGGGATTGAGCAAGTAATAACAAACAGACAGCAAAACATACAAGGGTGCCAGTTTGCTCAAATACTCAACCTGCTGTAACATGAGTGAGCAGAAAATAGTACAAAATATAATGACAGTATTATCACTAGAAGTTTACATGTTCATACTTGCAGCAGTGTTCACATAAAAACATACACTTAAATTAAGAAAGAGCAGTAACTCCATTACTCCTGTCAAGCAAGTTCACTCACTTTTTCTCAAAGCAAGTTTCAGAAAATATAAAAAGAAAAATGCAAAATCCTTTTACTGCAGTACTGTATTCATAAAAAAAAATAGCTTTTATAATTCACAACAAACCACACACAAAAAAAATCAAGAGAATGTAACTCAACACTGACTTTAGTTTAGAGAACATGTTTGAATGCATTTTGAAATGCCCCCATCCACCTCAACCTTGACTGTGTCATCATTATCATAATGGAGAAAATATTGTTAGTTAGTGCTTAAACACAGAGTAGATTAGTACGCTTGAAGTCTGTCTTTGTCTCCTGGATGTCAAAGCAAAGATATCCTTTTGTTGTAAACGAAAGCACTATGCTGTTGGATAAAGGAAGCGCCTTCTGACATTATATATAAATTATATATGTATATATTAAAAAGGGGTACAAAAACCTTTTTTTGGGGCACTCTACCTTACCAACAATAAATTTTGCACTATGGGACGTTCATGGCGTGAGGAGGTAAAGTGTTGTTTGTGTTTTACCAAGCACAAGAGAGCTTGTACAGTATAGGATAAAAAAAAAACTATTCAAGCTTCTTGGTGATAAACCATACGGATAAACTAGAAAGGTTATCACTTCTTTTTGATACCATCACGCTTTCCTGACTTTTGTCTGAAGCGGGGGCCTGTCCATACACTCACACACTTCTATCCAATCTGGAACCTGGACGTACTGTACCAGCGGCCTGAAAGGCCTCCTTGCCCACTTTGGGTGATAAGTCATGTGTGTAATAAGTGTCTGGATCAATGAACATAGAATGCTTTAACTGGAAATGGCCCGCCCACCAACTTTAATCTGTTACCATGTTAGAGAGACTACGTCCTTTTGACTTAAACAATGTGTCGACTGTCTTGCATAGACATGTTTTGCCTTTGTGTGTATTTTAAGTGAAAGCACCCATGTAAGAATGGGAGGAGTATCCAGGGATTGTTAGCCAAAGTAGAGGATGACATGTTGTGTGCTGTAACTTTTGTGATCGCAGGAATATGCTAGAACATTTCAAAGGGAGGAAAAAAAGCTGTTAGGGGCAGTGGTTGGAAATAATTCAACTGGTCAATTGTCTATTTATTAATATTAATTACAATGCATTTCAAAGTCTGTCTACCTCACTTTAGCCTTCTAAAAAAAAACTTGCTTTTTTAAAATTTGTCATCGATTAATCTGTGCAAACATTTAACCCATAAGAACCCTCCCCCCCAACCCCAACCCCCGCTCCCCCTCCAAAAAAGATAATTGTAGATGAAAACCACAGGGTCCCCTTGCTCTCAGGTTCAGATTGAGTTATTGACAGAGTGACTGATGGTAGCGGCTCTGGTAATGTGTGGTCAAAAGAAGTAATTAGCTGTGCCCACAACTATGGCTTAACTATGGTTCAAGCTGTTGAGAAGTTGCATTTTGAATTTTAGTGTTTGTATACTGGTATGTGTGAGAGTGTTTTCATATAAATATATGAGAGTAAGAAATCTCTATGTAAATACCTACCCAAATGTTGACATTTATGATGTTTTGGACAGGTTCACCGCTTCTAATGTTTTTCTCACTTTCCCCCTTCATTCCTCCGTTCTTTGTGTAGTTAAAAAAAAATCACCCCAACTTTGTAGTTTAATGGTTGTGCATATGAATAACTGTTCAATTGTTATTTTTGCCTTTTGTTGTTTATTTACTGTCATTTTTCTTTTGTACAATAAATCATTTATTTAGCTTATGGGATTTGTTGTTTATTTCTTACTGAGTCTAGTGCATCTGTTTAAAGCAGCCCTGTCTTTCTTTAGCTGAACCAACAGCCACTGTGGACATAACAGTAGCAAGAAGTAAAGAAAAGTCAGCCATTTGACTCAATAATGTCAATCAATACCTCAAACATTAGCCACCATGACTTACTGGTCATACTAGACCAAGTAAGGCTGTAGCAGTATAACTGAGTAGGTGGTGTTTTATTGTTCAGATATGTGTTTTTTCTTCTTCCAGAAGTTATGTAGTGTCACTTTAACCCGCTCTCCTATCAGTTTTGGGTGGCATCAGCTTTGTCTTAATGCATTAGTTTGTACGTAAAATCCACCCAAAGTTAGTAACTACTAGCTAGTCTTTAACTAGTTATTTACTAAATCAGGTTGCACTGATACAAAAGACCAGTTTTGTGCAAAGCAATCAAATGTGTTACAAGAAGTCTCTGTTGCATCATGATAACTTCTCAAATAACAGTTTTAGTCTTAGTTTTTTTCTTTTTTTAATTTCAGTGTACTTGAAATATGTGTACTTCACAATTTGTACTATTAAGTTTAGAATCAGTGGGAAATACCAGATTATGCTGAGCTAAGATATAGTCAACTGACATTATTTGGTCTAGTCTAATGTTATTGGCATTTTGTAATTTGCATATGTTATTTTTGTTAAATCTAATTAAATAATTTACAAGTTTACATCATTATTAAACAGTAATTAGATTAGAAGTGTCAGATCTGTCAACAATACTCCAGGTGACACTAGGCAATTGTTGGATGTAAATATTTTATCTCTTTATGTCATACCCCTTGTTAGCAAAATGACCAATATACATCCCCTTTGTTAATCTGCCATTCCCCTTCTCCATCTTCTGGTAAAACCTACATAGACAAAGAATCGCTTGGACATAGTTTTATATTTTTGTCAATTCTGAGCTTAATCAAGCATTATACATCATATGATTCAGGGGAACCTGCCCTTTCTTTCTGGTGCAGTGTTAAGTCACCATCATGCATAACCATTGTGTTAGCATACCATATTTAACAAACAAAAAAAAACACCCAGTGAAAAAAACTTGTCTTGTTGAATTACTCCGTAGTCAACCAGGGAATTTTTGTTTTTTCAATGTGAAAAGTTGTATTTAGGTGTTTTGGAGCTCCATGTGAAGTTTGGTGCAAATCTACCTTTTCCTCAGTTAGTTACAGCCATTTACTTGCACATTGACCTTGGCTTTTTTTTTTAGTAGACAATGTGATGATATATAAATTTTGGTGCTCTTCCAGAGTTCCAAAGTTATTTAATGTTTTGTAGATTATGGTGTAGCGCAGTGTCAACGTTACATTCGGTTCCAGAGGGCTAGTCTGCCTGATTCATTGATCCTTTATCTGACTGAGGTTTGTGCAAGTTAGGATCTATGGCCCTGACCATGGCTCCGAAATATCAGTAGCCTAACTGTGCTGTGTATTGATAAATACATGGCTCTGTCCGTGGTGCTGAAGTAACAGACGTATTTGTAATTGCGACTTGTTTTCTCAGTCCTGTCCTTCTGTCAGTTTCATCGTGGATCTACAATACTCTCTAAACTATATACTATAAACACTCAATTCTATACTATATTGTAGCCTATAAACTCTATAGAGTAGTGTCACCTTCACGATCAAAGTGACAAGTAGCAACATGTAGTCACGGAAGAGCGAGAGAATCATAGAGACAAACTGCTGCTTGTAGTATTCCTATAATATTTCTATGATCATTCAGTAGTGTCTTTGCTGCTGATAATACAGCCCAAGACTAAGACACCTCCGTAAGAAAATATTGTAGGAGAGACATGACTTCAGATAGAGTTTTTACTATAGATGTTTGGTGTAAACTACGAGTGGAGCTGGTAATGTGACTGAGGAAATTAACCTGCACTGACCGCTCAGCTGCTACAGTTACATAATTTGAAGTAAAGTTTAGAACATCAAAACTATGGTGTGTTTTGAAAAATAAGCATTATTAAAATGCTTAATCCAGTAAAAGAATAGGCCTACACAAAACATGTACTTAGTTTAATAGCAGTTATATTAAACGGAATTATAATCACATTATAACATCAAGAATTAGGCCAGGCCTATATGATAATCCTGCAGTCCTAACCCCAACTCTCCCATTGGGCCATCCCCCCTGTTAAAAATTAACAAATCACCAACTGTCTCTATGTACGAAGTTGTTGGTGAAACATGTTTTAAATTAGTGATGCGTAATTCTCCACTTAGTAAATACTGTCAGATCTTGACTTTTGAAGTTAAGTTTTAAGTTATGAGCATCTGATGCAGCTGGCTACAGTTAGCTATGCGACTGTTACACCTGGCAATTACTGAGTGTAAATATTTAATAACAGCTCTACTGCATGTAAGATCTAGTTTGTGTGGTGCAATCAGTTTTAATTTAGTGATGCGTAAATCTCCACTTGGTAAACTGCCATAACTAGGCTAAGTTTGGTCCAGGATTTCAGAAATACTGAGGTTTCCCCAACGCTACCCCCAATCATTCTGAGAAATTTTTAACCAGACACCAAAAATAAGGTCTTCATTTAATTACTTCGATTGTTCTTTTCAAACATTTATATAGTACTTCAAATAAATTATAATGTAACAAAATGAATGGTGTTTCAAAACCTTCTCCCAAACTGGCAGGAATAAAATAGTGGGAGAGAAATGCTGAAACTTGTTTTTTTATTGTTTTGTTGGCCTAAAAGTAGACAAATTTAAACATAATGAATGACTGGAATCAGCTTATAAAATACCCACCAACAATGTAAACTCTCACAGGTTGCTAAAACACACAAATTAATAAGTAAGTACATAAAATAATATCAGTGCAGAAGACATTTCCTTATTGTCCTCAATTGTAGTTACAGCCCTGTCTCCCACACCTTGAGAAGCACACACACACACACACACACACTAACACAGTCATATAGATGATTCTTGGAAAACAGTAACAGGCAGCAGAGACGGCATGAACCTTATATGATTACATGTGACAAATAAACTTGATTGATTGATTGATTGATTCAAAGGGAGCATTCAGAGGACAAAGGTTTAGTGTTGGGATTCGGGTTGCCATTATTTGGATTTCATATAAGATCTAGCCTGACCCAATTAATATGGCACCTGATAGGAGGGCCTCTCATCAACCTAATTTAGAGAATCAATAGGGGACAAATGAGAGTGAGAACGAAGCTCTTTATGGATGCAAACAGACAAAGACCACCCAGTACAAGCTCGAGGAGACTGATGCCAGCAATGACATAAACCTTTTGACAAATCCTCACTCGACATAAACAAACATTCACACAGTCCCCTGCCCCTCAAGTGCATCAATGTGCCATACACATCATCAGTCATACCCGCCCTACATAGACAAGGGAGGACATTGATGGATGTTTTTTATTGTTTTGGCACATAAGGATTAGTTGTACAAGTTGGACGTGAAGTGTTAGAGGCTGAATGCTGCACCCAAGGCCTTAAGACTGCTAACATGATGACCTCTGACCCAGCTTCATTAAATAAAGACTAAACTATGCCAGGGAGGCGCTTTTGGAAGTACAGTCCGATGGGAATATTGAACATGTCACAAAGCCCTCAAGAAAGCCCGGTGGGGGCTGGGAGGATTTGGGAGGAGCTTTATGGCAATTATAGCCATAAAGTTAAGAAAGAAGGTGAATTGGGGGCAGCACTGAATAGCTTAAATTGCTGGACACAGTCATCAGTAACACCTTTTTGTCTGGCTCGCTAGCTGGTCAGTGTTTAGAGAGGGGGAACTGTTCAGGAAAGATCACACACACTCTTATTGGATGAAAGAATCTCACATGACAATAAAATAAATAGCGGAGACGCCAGATTTGAGACGATGCAGCCGCACAAAGTTCATGAGATCTTCAAATCAACAACAAACTATAACAGTGAATTTTTTTGGTGAGAACAAAATCTAATCAATTCCACCTTTTTAAAGTGACTGTAAACTCTTAAATTAAATTATTCATATTCATATTTGGGGAAATACAACATAAAAAATTATATTTTGAGAGTGAATGAATTCAGTATCTCATTTGTTTGTTATAGTAGTTTTTAAAATAGTTGTTTCAGCTCATTCTTTTTGTCATATATCTTCCCTCCCCAACTGAGTTCAAAATCTCAAATAAGTTGTTTTAAGTGCAACATAAGCTTTGCTTCATATAACTGATATCTTGTTTGCTTTTTCTCTTATGTGTAAGTCTATTTAGATTTATTTACCCTGTAGTCTTAACATATTTTGATCCAGTTCTTTTTATCTGTATGTAGTAACCTTGACAAAGTATTGAGGAAAAACATCACAACATGTTACATCACTGTTGTTATTGTATTGGCAGCAGCAATCTTTACCCAGTTTAGTGTTAATTGTAGTAATACTAAATGTATACTAAACAGCCTTACAGTGTTTTTAGTGTTTTCGTAGCACAATGTCAGGATGATGTAGAAAATGTGCTCCCTCATTTCACTTACAAATCAGCAAAAAAATCTAAAGATTATGTACTTTTAGGGAAGTAATCCAGTTATATTTTACAGGAAATTCACTTTACAACAACATACTACTGAGGAAATCCCATGGTTTAAATCTACATGTGGATTTTTGTGGAATTTGAGATCATTAAATCACTGCAGTGGCTTGTGGTTCTTATGTCCTGTGAATGACAGCTGTCACTCTTTTGTGTTCCCAGCGCACCATCTGGTTCAAAGCCGACGATTACACGGCTCTGCTGTAGATGGTGGTGAGCTGCAGTCCGGTGGGCCTGGCTGACACTCCTGCCTGCCTTGCCGGGGGCATGTTGTCGTACCGTCCCACCGATTTGAGAGTATACCTGAGGACAAGACGACCACCCCTACCCTGGAGGATTTCCTTTCTAACAGTCGGGCCCAAAAAGGAAGCAACAAAGGTCTTAATTATACTCACATCTTTACACCTTTTGGTGTTTTAATGCAGTGGGACCATTTCTATCTTATCCTAACCTATCTTATGATTTCAACACAATTAAAGATTCAGCAGTATTTGGACCTGAGTCCCAGTGCTGATAGATGGACAATAGTGCTAGGAAAAGGATTCATTTCAAAACAAGGATGAGTTACATTTATTCAAGAATAGGCAGAAACTAAATCTTAATTGATTCTAAAAAATAATCTAAATGTAGAGCACAAGTGGGCATTTCCATATGCTATGAAGAAACAGTGACAAATCCTCTTCTAATTTATGTTGTAGAATAAGAATAATGTGTAAAAATATGTATTTAGTTGAATCAAAGGTAAAAATAGCAGCATTTCATATAGATTTTGTCAGTTTACAGCAAAAGAGTATTTTAAAAGTGGTATCAAAGTTATCTTATTTACAAAATGTTTCGTCAAGACAAAACACAATCTTTTAAAGACACTGCAACAGTGTTAAAACACATACAATGCAAAAGCAACAAATCAAGTTGAACATTTTAAAATATTAAAACTACAAAAGTTTAAATGGAAGATGTGTCAAAGACCAAAACATAAACCAAACAAAATATATATTCTTGCAGGAGTGTGAGATGTGAGAAATAAGTCCTCTTTTCTGGTTCTCACAGGTAAAATGAAAACATGAAACACCTCCTTCTGCTCTGCCAGTAAACAGCAATCTGCACATTCCATCCACTTATTTTCAATGCTCCTCTCAGCAGTGTGTGATTACTTGAAAGTCAGTCGGACATCTCTCTTTTGGCAACAACAGGAATCAGCCCAAGAGTGAAAAACAAAACCTTTTGTCCCGTGCTGTCATCCTGTAGCTCCTGCCGCTGCAGTCCTGGTAATAATCCTAAATCTGCCTCCTTTTTTGGAACAACTTCTTCAATCTGCAGCACAACAGTGATTGCATGTTAAAACGCAGAAATATCATACAGGGTGCTGTTAATATTATTGATGTTATCACTGTAGGTAACCCTTCAGAAAATCAATAAACAAAACACATGCATAAAACAAAAAAGACATGCTCTGCTCTTATAATGTGAAGCACTGACAAAGCGTTTGGTTTTTCCTCTTGAATGGTTTCAGATCAAATTCACTGAGATGATATAATTAAAAAAAATGAGAAGGTTACACAAGGACACAGCTGCACTCCCTCTCTAATGTGGTAGGGCTGGACACACACACCTGGAAATATTCCAGGTCACTGATCAAACCTCCAAAAACACAACCCTTGATCAGTCTCAGCCCTCCTTCACACACACATCCATATAGATGTGTAAGAAAAGGACAAGAAAACAACAATAAAACAAATAAAACAATTTATGAACACATTTGTACTGCATGTCCCACATACACCTTGAGATATTGAGGTATGATGATCTCACACATTGCAGAGTATGTATGTTGTTATACTTTTTAATATTTGCCTTACAAGTATAAATGAACTACTCTTTGTTGCTTGATTGTCACATTCCAGGAGGCTTTTTTGCATAATTTGAGACTGAAATGTTTCAAGTATTTACAATTTCTCATTTGGTTGACGTATAAGAATCAGTGTAAATTGCCTTCACAAGTTATGTTTCATTATTTTTTCATGTAGCTTTGATGTATTTATGATTATGTACAAGACGTCAGCGGTCAGCAGACCCTAAAAGTTCACACAAGCTAAAGAAAAAAAAGAGAGAGAAAAGAAGAATTGAAAGCAGCAATGCTCCATCGATTATAAACAGTGTTAATAAATGTGTTGTGTTACACAAGCCTCGCAGATTGTAACCCAGCAATGCAGATTTTAGGGTTTAATGAAACGCGGCAGCAAAAACAGCAATAACGAGTTGCCAAAATATAGAACTCTGGGCCGAGATGCCGTCGGTTACAGTGCTGGCCAATAAAAAAGGGGTTGTGGATTTCTTTGAGGCCTGAGCAGTCAGTGAAAGGCACTGTGGGGTCTCCATAGTTCACATGGCAAACTCTCAAACACCCACGGGGGGGTTGCCCTCCCTCCCTCCCCTGTCATGCCTTAACTGAGGCTAGTGTTGACACAGTGCTGGCCAATCTAATTTTGATTGTCAGGAGCAAGGAATGGTGATCCTCCCCCCGCCCCCCTGAGATCATCAAGTTCATTTCTCTGGCTGCATAGGGATTTTTTTCCTTTCTCCCCCCCCTCCCCAACACCCCCCTCCCACTAGAACAATATTCAGCCGTTCCTGGGCCTCTCAGAGTGAGCTCACTGGAGTTAATCTCTCAGGCCTCTCTCCTCTCTATTGCTGCCTCTCTCTCACTCGCACTCTCTCCCTCTCTTTCTATTCAAAAAGCCATTCGAGAACAGCTTGAATTAGTGACAGTTATTATTCAGACTAATGAGTAAAATCTCAATGGCAACAAAAGTGGACTGTGACATCGGCTATAACAGCATTCATAAATCATTCAGTCTCGGGCCAGAGGGATTTATTAATAAGTGGGTGACAAATACAATTTCTGCAACTTTTGGGGAATAAAAGTGAATGATCACACGCACAGCAGTGGCGACAAAAACAGGAGATATCTGTTGCAGCAGTGTTAGGCATTTAGAGGGAAATCTGTGAAGTGTCACGAAGCCTTCATTGTTTTCCCAGATCCGAAGACAGATGGCCTGCTACACCTTTGTTTGTGAGTGCGTGTGTGTGTGTGTGTGTGTGTGTGCCTGGACGTCTCTGAGACAGAAAGGGAGTGAAGAAGGTCAGGTTTATTGACTATTTTACTTTAAATTCAAATGCATCTGCTAGTTTTTTTTGTGAGAATCCTGTGTGTAAATAACACAATCTCAAATACTACTACCCCCCCCCCCCCCCAAAAAAAATCATTGTCTTTACTTACTGAATGATAAATGACCACAGAATTAAGATTCATTCATTATTTATGCATTCTCTGATACACTCATTTAGCTCAATGCTTTCCATAATTTTGGATTTAGGTATGCATGATGGGTTAATGCAAAAAAGGGCTACGTAATGTCTTTTGTGTGGTGCAGAAAGAGGAGGGGGGGGGGTGGAGGGGGGGCCTGCACAGTGACCAGCTTTGACATTTGGTCAATGTCTCAGAGTCGGTGTAATCAAATTCAAGCAGTCGCAGACATTAAGAGAGACATTCATTTTCCCAGTGAATCCGCTGTCGGTGTGACTCACTGACAGTCCAGCAGTGTGTGGCTTTGTGGTGTAATTAAAACTGGGATGTAATAACAGAGAGGAAATTAGAGGGAGAAAAAATCAGTTGACATGAGTGAATCAGTCACCTAAATAGAAAGCAAAGAATAATGGATATAATTGATCATAATGTTTTGTAACTGTTTACATGACACAATTTAAATGCTGACATTTAAATAATGTCCATATTAGCCATCAATCATATATTGTTACATCGATGTTGCATGACTTAAGTATTGTTTTACCAGAATTTGTTCTCATTGTCAGGTGCAATTTTGCACAAAGTAGCAAAGATGAAACTTTGCAGTTGCAGGAATTGTAGCTGCACAACTTCAAGTGGCTGCAGTATCATAAGTTGGCCAGATGGGGGCACTACAACTAAAGGTCAAAGTTTAAATTAGTCTCAAACACACTTCAGCCTTCACATTTGCTTCATCCTGCCATCGCTCTGCTATTATTTTCTAAAGGTTTAACTTTTGTTTTAATCAAACAAGCTGATGTGATTTCTGGGCTTTCAGAGAAACATCAACAAAACCTCAACAAAATATATTTAAAAATAACCCAATCAAATATCCAGTTGTAGCAACAAATTTATATTGATATGTCAACAACAGCTGCTGTTATAAATAGGTGGCTCTACACTTACTGGTGTATATTGATGTGGATTTATAAATTATTACCACTTTGTGAAGCAACTTAAACCAACTTCCATTCAAAGACATCATTCACAGTTTATACTTATAGATTCTGTCATAACTTTACAACAAAAATGGATAAAATTCCTCCTTTTAAACTTGATAGGTGAACATGCTGATACAACAATTCTCCAAATCCTTAAATCATTAACATGAGGTCATGAAATCTAAAATTGTTGTTTGTTCTGTCCTCTAATTTGAAGTCTTGAATAAAGGAAAATAATCAGTTTGTAATTATATCTATCTATTATATTGACCACCAACCAACAACCAGAGACAGCTTGGCAAGGTGCACATAGACAGAATAAGTACAAAAGAGAATAAACTCAATCTCTTAAAATGAATTTCAAACAATTAAGTAAAAGTACTCCAACTTTTACTCGTTTTTGACATAATTAATAAACAATTTAAGTTTATCTGACAGAAAAGAAAAGCTTTTCCAAGTATAACCCTCTTAAAACAAATGATAATATGGTATAATAATAATATTGTAATAATACACAGAAATCTACCTAAGAGTAGGGTGCTTGTAAACCTTAGACTCTCATTCCTAAAATGAGTTTGCACTTGAGCTGAGAGCACTGCTGCAGCTTGTCAGAAGTAATCTTGACATTACAGAAAACAATTTCAAAATCGAAAGATCAAAGGTGAAAGGTCAGAATTATTCTGTCAGGGGTCCTGGGTTCACTGTGGGGGGAAAAAAACTGACCAAACCGCTGCCCCTTACCTTAAAAACACATGAAAAAAATAGATTTCTTCCAAAAACAACCACACATGGTTCCTTTGTGTTTAAAGAAATGCATGTTTAAAAACTAGGGGACAGGGTGAAAATTAAAGAGGGGGTAGGGTGGTGTGTGCGACGTAGGTGCGTGATTTGCAAGCTGTCAGATGACAGCCTTGCGGATGAAGAGCAGTAGCCCCCATTCTCTGTCCAGTGCTCGCTGCTCCCCACCCCCTCCCTCAAACGCCTCTCCATACCCCATGGGAGGAGGTCTGTTGCGCTGTGGCCACACTAAATCAACATCGTCCTAATGAGGTGTCACACTTGACCCCCAGCAGCCTCAGCCCCTCACATGGGTGTCAGAGCCACAATGAGCGGCTCTCCATCTCCAGCGCCAGGCTGACACATTTTGATTCATGAGAGAGCCTGGGCCCTGTCAGGTCAAAATTACCCCTATCAAAATGCCACCATCAACACATTCATCAACCCTACCTCTGAATCCACCCTTTTTTTTTTTTTTTTTCAAAAAAACACAATCCCTCTCCAAAATCAACAATACTCCTTTGCTCATGCTGTGTGCCCATTTGCACATGATCATACCTCTAAACAGCTCAAATACAAATGCAAGTTCTCATCTGCAGAGACTCATCACTTCCTGTTGCGACTAAAAGTGATATGCCTGCCTATCATTGGTCGACCTGAGCGAGGGGGTCCGGCCTTCTGCTCCTAATGGCTCTCTGAGTGATGAACTCTGTGTCCCCCAGGTGTTTGGTGAGCCTGTCCTCTGACCTGCTGACCCAAAAACACTCCTAATGTGAACAGGTCCTCACAGCTAATAACAAAGCTGAGAATGAAATCTGTGTGAGTTAAAACACAACGGGTGCTTACTCATAGGGAGAAGTGAGAGACATTATCTTCACATTTAGTTGGCAGTTCAAAGGCTCATCATCAGCCCAGGACGCAATGTGACAGACAAAACTGTTACTTTTGTGGTCATGCTGACAGTAATCATGCAGACAGTCTCCCAAAGAAAGGAGGAACACATCCTGGCTCGTCTCCTCCGCTGCTCAAGTTTACAGAAACACACCCTGTCGCTGGGCCTCGTACCCAGCACCAACGACTCCAACTGTGTTCTGTTAACAACCTGCAGCTTGAAAATACATAAAACTATGAAGATGAGGATTGACTTCAGAGGGAACCTGCCTGCTCTTCTTCCCCTGGAGATTGGCTCCTTCATTGTGAACACAGCTGAGACTTTCACCTTCCTCCGACAAGATCATCTCCTGCCTAATCAACACGCGACTGGCAGCAGATGTTCTTCCTCGAGCCAAATGAGGAGGATCAATGTCAAAAACCGATCCCAGCCCACTTTTGAAGATCAATAATCAAAAGAAATGTCACATCCTTCGATGCCGTTTGGTACAACCTTGCTCCAAGCTATAACATGTTTACCCCTTTCTGAGACAATCATTTACTGTCAGCTGACACTCATCTCTGCCCACTGAGGCGACCATCTGGTCCTAAAACTTTCCCCAGGGAGACAAGAGCAGTCCAGTAAGACCAGTTCACCCATCAACTAGACTAGTCTAGTCTTCAGCGCCTACAAATGATCTCGCCATCATTACCATCCAAAATGAGGATGTGAAACTGTCACTATTTATTACTGAAATCATGATTCATGATGTTCAGTCAGGTCAACAAAGTGACAACATCTCTGCAGCATAAATTGTATGTAAACATCATGATAGTGCAAACAATAACGCAATTACAATACATTTTCATTCGGGAATATACAATATGTCCTTAACAAAGCTCAGGCATAACATAAAACTGTAAGATGTTATGACCCAACACCAATAATGTTGATGTAGCAAAGGTCTCTTGTGCCTCATTTGTGTCTAGACTGGAATAGGTCATTATAATGACATGATAATTACCTCAATCTAGCATTTATTACACTATTGACTGAACAACACAGAAATTCATTGCACGTAATGAGTGTTTTAAGACTGTTTCTGTACTTTGATGGTCAGACATTTATAAAATTAGATATGTTTTATGTGATCTAAGTCAGATGGTACGTGTTGATAAAATAACATGTCTAACTGAGTCTGAACAGATATCATCAATATGAGCATGGAGGCCTTTTAACTTTGGATCTTGTTCTTTACATGTGTTGCCACATCCTGCCTCTAGATGCTGATGCAGGACTTAAAATATTTTAAAGTATATTATCAATATACAACAAACCATGTAACATGTTGCGCCTTGAAACATTTTAGATTTACATTTATTTTCTTTATATATATGCAGGACAGAGTCATATCAAAGTGGAGTAGATTCAAGGATAAGTTCACAATTTTCACACCCTGTCCTAAAACAACAGTCAGGAGCCCAAATGAACAGTGAAACAAGTTTTTCTTGCTGTTATCATTCCTCTTGTTCATACTGACCATTAGAAGATCTCTTCACGATGCATGATACAATGTAAATGATGGGGGACAAAATCCACAAGCTTCCTTCTGTACAAAAATGTATTTAAAAGTTTATTTGAAGCTAATATGAAGCTTCAGTCGTCAAAATTAGTCATATCAAGTAGATATCTTTCAACGTTACAGTCTTTTTAGAGCGAAATTCTCTCTTTTTGTTGCTATACTGAACAGGGAAACACTGTCTGATGAGACACAAAGAGGGATTCTTCACTAAAAAGACTATAACTGTAGAAGATATCCACTTGATTTGACTAACTCAGACTGCTGAAGTCTCATATAAGCTTCAAATAAACTTTTATATACATTTTTCTCAAAATGAGGACTGTGGATGTTGTCCCCCATCACTTGCATATTAAGTACATTTGGGGAGGATCTTCTAATGGTCAGTATGAACAAGAGGAATGATTACAGCAAGAAGACCATGTGTCATTGTTCACTGTTGTTTTAAAGCAGACATGAAAAATTATCAACCTATCCTTTAAGGACAAAATCTCAGCCTGAAAAAATAGTGTTGGCCTGTTTTCAATTAATCAGCTTGGTCATTGTAAAGTTTTCTGTTTCCTGGTCTTTCACACTCCTGCCACCAGCTGTCAGAGGCACAACAACAATAATGGGTTTCTAATTTAATCATTTAACCATCATAGTCTCCCTTAACACACGCCTGATCCAGCCGCAGGGTAACTGACCAACAGGCTTCTCCTGTCTTTTCTCAAGCTACTCAATTAGTTCTCATGTGGAGTCAACAGTGGATGAAACACGACTCCTCTCTGAGTGGTTAAGTCATGTGTTTACTAAATGCTCTGAGATGGGAAGATAACCTTCATTCCAGGAGAAACATTTTGACTGAAACCTTTCAATTTATGTCAAGTCAAGTTGGTTATTTTGACATTTGCAGTAAAACAAATCAGATTTGCTAAGAAGTCATTAAAACAGAAACAAAGGAGAGACATGATATAAGAAAAACAGATTAGATAGAAATCTGCTTAAATTGTGAAAAAAAAATAAAGGACAAAATGGCTGCCCTGCTGCAGTGTTTATCCGTAGTTTCGTTCCACTAACTTCTGCGCCATCCTCATAATCTTTCATCACCTTTACACCACAGCTTCTCTGG
Source organism: Thunnus maccoyii (assembly GCF_910596095.1). NCBI lineage: Eukaryota > Metazoa > Chordata > Actinopteri > Scombriformes > Scombridae > Thunnus > Thunnus maccoyii. The sequence goes on along the minus strand of NC_056535.1, from coordinate 14,779,344 downwards.
TTATTGTCCTAAAAACAAGCTGATCAAAGTCATTTTAGCATGCTTTCAGTTTCCTCTCTGAAATGTGGTTTGCAGAGTTGATCTCGTGGTTCAGTATTCTTTGCTGTCATGCAATGTTTAACATTGAGTAGCTTTCGTCAGTGTGATGTTCAGGAATTGAAACCTACGCTAAGGAGGCAGTTTTTGATGCTGATGCCCAATTTGTAAAAGGGCCTCTGTGGAATCGAGCAAAATGTAGACTGGCAAGACAATAGAAAGATGTGAAATTATCTGGGTAGCCAATGTGTACCTAAACTAAACAGTACAAATCAAGAAATAACCAAATAAATCATCCATGAAACATGTGGTTGAGCAGTTGTCACAAATTACAGTCACTGTGATGTAGCATAAGTCATGATGCTCTGTCATAACCAGGAATTAGTTGGGCCCAGATGGACTAGATGCTGTTTTCTGAACAACAAAAAGTTTTCTTTAAACTGCTCTCATTCACAATTTATATAATAAAATGCTCTGCTATGCCTTCCTTATCTGAGCAACAGGGCTTATATTTACTATGAGTTATGATCTATGACAGTGACTTCAAATCACCTGGAAATTCACCTTTCAACACAGACACAGACATACTTTTTATACTATCTCTGCAATATAAACTCTTTCAATTCATATTTTATATCAGCATCTTTATCTATGTCTGCTGTTGCTCATAGAGTAAAAATATAGACAATAAAAACAATACTTTTAGAGCCACAATGTAAGAGCGAAAATTATGACTCCTGCATTCAGAGCAAAAGCAAATTTAACTGTGATTCAATCATTACAGTCACACACACACCTGGAGCTCCACATACTGTAAAAACATTCCTCTCTCTCAGTGACCACCTGACCAACACTCACTGTGTTACCTCTGTGACTACTGCAAATACATAGTACACCATAGCAACTATGCTGGACTCCCTAGCAACCACCCAGAATCATCCAAAACACTTCAGCAAGGACACACAGTTGCAATACCTGCGAGCCCCACCTACCCCTACCAATGACCATATCATCCAAGAAACCACCAAGACTTAAGCAACTACTTAACAACCAACTATCAAACTAACAGCGACCACACCGAACATCTTAGAGACCACTTACTGTAACATCCACCTTCTAAGACTATGCAACCACCTAGCATTATCTCAATAACTGTGTACCAACACCTGGATATCACTATTGCATGTCATTAGCGATACAGATTTAGAATTTTTGATCAGGCAGCAAACACACACATTTTCTCCAGAACTTAAATGTTCTCTAACTTGATCCAAACTCTCTTGTATTGTATTAGTGGGCTGGGGTCACACACTCAAACTAATAGTGATAAATGAGGGCCAAACACTTGACAGTGGCTGTTTCATGACAGTTAGTACTTGTGAAAAGGCAAAGTGACAGAGGATTGTTTTTATATCCTGAAATTAGTATTATTTATATGTGCAAACTGTGACTGTGACCAATTAATCTTCATTCTTTAACTCCCTGTATTCTTGTATATCTCTTGCCATGTTAAAGTGTTACTCAACTTTATTGGATCAGGTGTTTGTGTGTGCATCTGTAAATCAGAGGGGAGGTGAAGGAGATAAACTTGAATCAAGGCAGAAATCAGGCACGGTGGACGAGGAAAGTGGGTTAAAATGGTGAAGTTTTTTTTTTTTTAACAAAAAGGAACAGTTAAAAGTCCCTGACCACTTAAAATGACACAGAATGGAGGACCGAAGTTGTGAAATCCTTTGTGGTGAAGGAACTTTTGATTTAGTTAAACAACTAAAACAAGAACCTTTCACACTCAAACAATAGAGTCCTTTTCTGAAAGTTGCACTCGACAAGTGAGGAGCAAATTGTACGTGTGTGTGTGTGTGTGTGTGTGTGTGTGTGTGTGTGTGTGTGTGTGTGTGTGTGTGTGTGTGTGTGTGTGCGCGTGTGCGGTGTGTGTCTGTGTGTGTATACGAGTGCGCACGTGTGTGCATGTGACCCCCCCACATGTCTAACAATCACCCTGACTGACGCATACCACCCTTTCTCTCCTCAAATAAAAACAGAGTAAAAGGAAAAGAGAAATCATCCACTGTTGAAGTACTTTACGAGATCCTCCTTTAAACAGAAAAAGGACTAAGTATCCATGGGAATCTTAGCACGTTAGGGAGGCCTTTCTCCCTTCCTCTCATCCGCTCTCCCCCGCTGCACCCATGGACCAATGCAATTGTTTATTTTCTCCTATTGAGGCTGCTCCATTCACTGGCTCTCACATTTACTCTGCTCAATTGGAGTGAGACAGCACTTATTCGAGGAGAGGAATGTAGCGTTCCACTGACAGAGCAGCAAGAATGCAGAAGAAATAATTAAAACTTTTTAAAGGAAAAGGTACAGCTGAGCACGAGGGAGAACGATGTCAAACCCCAACAATGAGGACTGACAGGATTTTCTGGCGTGATGAGTATATCCACACATCACCTTGACACTACAAAGTAAAGGAGTGTTTGAATAAAGCACAATGTTAGAAAAGTGGAGCAGGGATCCTATAAGGAGGTCATTCATTCCCCGTGCTTTCTTAACTGAAACTCCCCGCAGAACAATGAGGCGTTCTCCGGCCTCTGCAGCCGGCTCTTGTAAGATGTAGCCTGTCCTCCAACCTCACTCTTGCCCGGCCCCAGCACAATAGCTGCAAGCTGGACCTCAGAGTTAATTTCTCCTGAGGTCTATTCTGCGGTGAGGAGGTAGTCGTAATGACAGTTTCCTTCTTTATAACAATGGCCGTGTCTGCCAAAGCCTTCTCTGTCCTGTCAAACTCTATTATCTGTCACCGAAGGAGGATCTGCTCGGATCATGCCGATGAGCAGGGGTCAATGCTACATTAAAAATCTGATGTAAGCTCTGACGTCACCAGTGTAGTATTTGGTGAAGCTGCTGATGCACAGTGTGGCAGTGTCGAGCAGGTTGCTACAGCTTGGTTTCTGTGATGGTCATGGGTTTTTACAGTATGCGCCATGCAGCTGATGAAGAAAAACAACTACATCTGCATATCATGTTATGACTAACACTTGCTGCTGACTCAACATACTGAAGCTATAATATGGTGAATGAAACATAATTTTGCTTGCCTTGTTCTTTTCAGGATTTAGCTACCTGACAGCAAGTTGACAAGATAGTCAAGTCAAATTTTTGTTTATGTAGCCCTAAATCATGAATCATAAATTTGCCTCAAAAAGGCTTTACAGCCTCTACAACATATGAAACCCTCTAACCTCAATCAGTTCAGATAAGACAAAACTTCCCCCAAAAAACTTTAACAGGGAAAAAGAAAAGAAGGAAACCTCACACAGACAAACAGAGGAGGGATACCGCTTCCAGGACTGACAAACATGAAATAGATGAGTGGAAAAATTGTAAAATCAAACTATTGAGAAACAGAATTACACAGCTGAGTAGATAAATAAGCTTTAATTCATTGTGCACAACAGAAAGAAGTAATTTAGGGCTGCAACTAATACATTTTTTCTTCATCAATCAATCTGCTAATTATTTTCTTGATTAATCGTTTATGAAATGTTAAAAGAATGGTGAAAAAATTATTACATTCATGATTTCTTAGAGGCCACAGTGATGTTTTCAATTTCCTTGTTTTTTTTCTGACTAACAGTTCAGAACCTTCAGATATTCAATTCACAGTCACACATGACAAAGAAAAACAAGCATTTGAGAAGCTGGAACCAGAAATCAACTAATCGATTTATCGTTGCAGCTCTAATTTAATTAATGGCTCTAATCTCACTTTCTCTGATACACTGCAGCTTGGCCTCTACAAATAGTAATAAAGTGGATTTGTAACTGAGAGGTCACCAGTTCAAATCTTCAGTCTGACAGGTGAAACTGAGTAAATACAAGGACAAAATACTTTAAATCCAAAAAGGGAAGAAGACTGTGGTTGTCGCTCCATGATCAGCTCCCAGGTGTCAGTGAGAAGAGAACATGGCTGAAAAAGACATTTCACATATTTGCTTATTTTAAATCTTTAGTTATTGAAGTGAAAACAATTCACTACCTCACTCCGTGACATGGGTTAGGGTTAGGGACGTCCTAACACAAGACTGCATCATTGAGGCCAAAACTCACTTAACATTTCCTTTTCTTAGCAAATTCTGCAGCTTCAAAACATACTGTATGAGATGCAGAGGGAAAGGTGAACAGTCAATCAAAGGCTGTTAAAACTGAATTTGTAAGACAACACGGTGAGACACAGTTATAAAGAGTTTATAAATGGAGTGGATCTGACAGCTGCACAAAAAAAATCAGATTTCATAACTCGGCCTCCTCCTGCCTGACTGGAACTAGAAACATGTTTTCACTAATGAGAGGGGAATTCTCAGCGAAGCAAACAATTTCTTTTGCAGAAGATCGGTGACATTTGCTGCACAACCAGTTAGCCTGAATTTATGCAGGAGGGCACCACATGTATAACAGAAGTAAATCTTACCTGCCCCCTACTGGTCAGATACATCTAATACACCCTGAAACTAAAAAAGGACTCTTAAACACTGTGCAGCAACATGAGACAGAAATCTGCACTCTTCTATGTTTAAAATGCAAATGTGAGCATTCATGCGTGAGCAAATATCTACAGTGTAGCTGTATGCATACACACACACACACACACACACACACACACACACACACACACATACACCCATACCCACCCATACCCACACATACCCACCCACACACCCAGCTAAACATACACACACACACACACACACACACACACACACACACAAACACACTTGTGTCGTGTGACAAATTTTAGCATTTAAAGTCTTTTTCAACAAGAAATCTATAATTTATGATATTATGATATGATATAGGTGAAAAAAAGATATTGTATTGTCTTCCCATTAGCCATCATATGGACTGTTGTACCCATAATGATGCCATGATGCATTGTAAAATAAGAGATG